>NC_138824.1:119223171-119804892 GCF_965183815.1 Platalea leucorodia
CCAAGTGCAAGTCTCACTTTGCCAAATTCAGCTCTGTAGCAAGTAAATATTCCTGTATGGAAAGCTCCAGTAGAGTCTACTTAGGCCAGGTGGGCCTGGTTTGTGTTTTTTTCTGACCTGGCCTTTCCCTTCTAATTGATGTTCATTTATATTTTCCACACTGAAATCTGAAGTTGCATTCCCTATAAAAGATTCACTTGCTTAACTACAGCTAGAAGCAGAGATACCTGCTTCTTTGTCACTGCAATGAGGAGAAGAGATCCATCAGAGCATTACCACGTTCTGAGCTGGTCAATACTTCTGCATCATTTCTCTCTGGCAGATGGACAGATGTTGGAACCTGGTACTGCATTTTTCTTATACAAAGCCTTCTGATTTCAGAGCAACTCCTTAAACCCAAGTTCTCACATATCAGTAAGAACTTCAGAGCAGGTAACACCTTGCTTGCTTGCAGCCCCAGGTGCCTGACTTCGGAAAACTCAGCTTTTATTCAGTCAGGCAGCAATTATTTGTTTTGCTGGGACTTTCTTGATGCCTTCTCTGTGTGCTGCTCTGATGTCTTTCTGGTATCTCTTCCACATGAACAATATTCAGCCACCTGCATGTTAACCCAGCCTGTTATCAAACCCTCCACCTACACAACACATTCTTGAACAGTTTTGTACGTACCCTCATTTTGGGGGTGGTGGCTCCTATTGTTTCAGCTATCTATTCCGTAAAGCTTAATTGCACTTTACAGTTGACTCAAATGAAGGGTGGTTGTTACACCCACTACCTTCAGCAAGACTTCATGCAACTGCCAGCATCAGATGATGTCCATTTTTAGTACCCAGGCAAGCCATTGCATTTATGTCCCTCAGAACTACTCAACAGGACACTAACCACTGACCAGTTTTCTCAGACACACAAATCTCTTCCCATAAAACTTCTGGAGCTGCAGACCACCTTCTTCTACCTTCCTACAGTAAAGAAGCCTTGTACTTAAATGCAGCGGCTCCCTTGTCCTTGACAAAGGTAGAATCTCAGTACTACAGGAAAACGGCCTGTTCTACTCTTCCTCCTGCCCTTTAAATCACTCTCCTCTCCCCAGCTAATACCCTTTTCCAATTAAATCTGCCAATGGGCTGTTCTCTTTGCTGCAAGAGCTGGATTTTCCCTTACTGTAGATTCATAACTTTATGAAACACAACTCTACACATTTCAAAATTAACCTGTATTGTCAGCTAGCCTCAATGTGGTAAGACACAGCATAGCCAGAATATCTTGGGGGGGGGGGGGGGGGGGGGGGGAAGAAATGTTTACCTTTTGGTCAAAGCTGGTATTTTTGGCGACGAGTAGAAGCTGTTTTCGTACTCTGGAGAGCTCTTGACAATGGGACACCCACGTTCAAGTTCTGGCTGTGTTCATCTGAGAAGGTCTGGAGTTAAAAACCTCTGCTCCAAGTTAGGCAGAGTGACCACTTTAAAGTGGGATGAATCCTGTGGCAGGGCAGTATCTGATACTACAAAACAAACGTTCACAAACTAAAACATCCCATTAGCATCCAAAAGCAGACATGAATGCAACTGAGTTAACAAGAAAATATATATGTAAAAAAGAATAACATTTCAAACAGTTCTCCTTTCACTCCAGCACGGAATAAACACATTGCAAACCTCCAGCACCGCTGAGGAGCGAGCATCGTACTCCAGCAGTAACAGAACTGCAGCGCTGATAGCAATGGCATTCAGGCAGAAACCTTTAGGCTTCCGCTGCTCATATGGTATTTCCAGACTTTTGGATGGTGCCTCAGATATGAGCCTCCTAGGAACTGGTTTGTGCCAACTTGTCGGTCCCCGGCTTGTTCAGGTTTTTTTACTGCCATTGCTTCCTGAGCAGAGGCTGACGGGTGATGGCACGAGGACTGCTGCCCCTTGCAGAGCTTCGCAAAGCGCAGGATGGTGCTCTGAGCGTGGCAGCAAGCTCTCCTCCCCGGGCCACATGCCCTTCTGGCACGGCTGGTCCCCCACCGCCATCCTGCCCTTTGCAATCATCATTAGCACGGCTTCCCAATGCTCACCTCTCAACTGGGCCAGTTCCCAGGCCAAGGAACAACCCTCGTTTACCTAACGACACCATCCTGGCCTAGAACAGGGATGTCCTTTCTCTGACCCATTTGACACAGGAAATTTATCAGCTTTGGAGCTTTTCCACTTAAAACAGAGGGACTTGCGTGAACGCCGCTTGCCAAGACCTGCTCCACGGAGCACACAAAGGAGCACAGTGTCATGGAAATAAATGAGGCGCTTCCTTGCACAAGCGCGGTGGTATCCTTCAGCCCGGCGGTCATGCTCTGGCAGGAACCCCACCTGGCACCTATTTTTGTCAACCAACAGGTCATAACCCAGAGGCAACACACTGTTGAGAACAGACACAAGCTGTTCACAGGAACAAAGAAAACTGAATGCATGGGCAGGCTTTGGAAATCCCATGGAAGTTTTATCTGATGAGTGATGAGCAGATTGCAAAAACGCTTAAGTACTTCTGGGAAGTACCAGATCCCGTAACTGCTCCATCCCAGGAAATTGCCTCATCATTAGGCAAAACAGCCCTGCTACCTCTTGCTTTTTTTCTCTGTGGCTTGATGAGTCTTCCTTCCTTTCCTGGCCAGATCATGACTCCACAGGTGAGGTGGGGAGTGTCTCTGTGCCAGTTCGTTCACTGGATAAGCCAATTTTCCTGTACAGCAGGTGTAAATTTGAGCTGCCTCAGGCAGGGGAAGAAGCTCATGCTGAACTGATACTCCTTGCTTCCCAGATGAGAGGGGGGCACTGCCACAACTCAAAAGAGAGCAGCAAATCTCCCATGTGTAAAGAGACAGCGCAGGTGCCTGAGCCCAAGCCATGAATCCTGATTATCAAATAATGCCTTATTTTGATGTTGTGAGCATGCACTCAGCCTGGGAGAGCACAGGAATTTTTGACGCATTTTTGTTCTTGTCAACAGCCTTTCCTTGGCCATTTGCTCTCTCCAGTAGGCTACGAAGCCTCTTTTTGGGCACCTGGACCAGGACTGGGAATTGCAGTACCAGCCCTGGGTTTTTAAGTTAGGCATGTTGCAACTCAGCGCTCCCTTGCCTGAGCTGCTGTTGTCTGTAACAGCTTGCGCTGCAGTGCAGACCCGCAAAGGTTTGGCACAGGTGACTGCCAGCTGGGGATTTCCTAACTTCAAGTGCCTAGTTCTCTTTTAACAAGATTTTAAAAATACACCTTGATATGTTTCTAAAAGAAAGTTTAAAAAAGTATGGAAATGATATCACATAGAAGCTTCAGAACTTAGTACGGACCTCTAATCCCTGGGGTTAATGGTAAAATACACTCGTGAGCCAATGTCACATCTCTGCTTTAAAGCATGAGGTACTAATATTTCCCTCTGAAAAGACTCCAAGAATTCGTATCACAAGCATATGCATTTCCCAGCCTGAGTTCAGTAGCCTTCAGTGAAACCTCCCATAAAATTCACCGTGAGGCATGCCTCCATTTACTGAATAGTTCATCCTTGGCTTTTGAAATTCATAACATCCTCAACAATCAAATGGAGCCCTTAATGTATATATTTTAAAGTAGCCCTGAATGCATACATTTGTACCTGCTCTTTCTATAACATGGTGCTCCTCAAGGAATGGCTGGCAAAGCATGGATCCTTACTACGCTTTAAAAACGGGCAATCTAGAGGAGAGCGAGCTTTTGCCAGTCAGTTATGCACGAGCTGGCAGAAGAGAGGAGGTACCAAAACCGGCTGTTCTACCTCGCTGGCTCATCAACACGTTGTCCCCATAATTAGCCATGCCCTCTGCAACCTCTTATTAGGCCAGCTGTCCTAAGAAATACCAGCATCTCCTCAGAGCAGAAAGGCGGAGACTCCCAGTCAAGAAATGGCACGAGCTCACCTTCACAGGGACGTGGTAATCCTTGGTGCGAGTGACGCGTGCTCCTCGAGTTTAATCATCACTTTCTGAAAGCTGGGGTCAGGACGCAGGACTTCGTTGATGAAGACATACTAAACCCTGTTCGGCTCAGAGCACACACGCCGAGGCTGCTGGAAGGCAGAATAACCATACAGATGGAGCCAAGTCACACTGATATTGTATGTCTATTTGGAGGCTTGGCCTCAATTAGCATATAAATGAAGTGATACACACAGTCGCAGCTTGCCAGAAAACGAGACAGAATAATCTCCCCAATTTGGCAGCTCTCTAGAGCATTTCATTTGTGAATGAAGAGCCAGGCGGACTTTGAAGCCAAGCTGGGTCCACAGCTTATAGCCAATTGACTTTACATGGTGAAAACAGGTCTTGAGAAGTCGTGAAGCAGACCAGCACTTTTTCTGCTCTTAAACTAAGTTGCTATTATAGGAAAGTGACTTTAAAGATACTCATCACTGTTCCAGTAGACTGACAGCATTTCACCTATTGCATCCGCAGGCCCAGATGAGCTGTGGTACAGCCCGCCCATTGCAGGCTTCTGGCCATTAACAGCGTGCTTGATTTTATTCCAAGCAAAAGAAAAGGAACTGAAAGTTCACAGGAAAAATGATACAGAGGAGATGCGACCACGTAGCTGCTGAGCTTAGACACAGACAGAAATTTTACTTATGGATCTTTATTAGGGTAAAGAATAAGGAGGCAAAAATAGAAACAAAGACATTCAAAACCGGCGCATGAGAGCACAGAGGGAACGACTAGTTGTATTTATTTGTATAGCCTCTGCAAGCCTTTTAAGGTATTTCAATCAAGAGAGAGGGAAGAAGGCTTGTGTTTTTGTACAAATGCCTTTCACATTTATTAGGGTTTATTTTTCCTTCTTTAAATATTTTCAATTGTCAGGGGCTCAGATGAGAGGCGAAAGCAAGGAAATCTAAGCACAAAGGCATGCAGATTTTTCCAAGAGCAGCGCAGTCTTGCTCCTATAGCTACAGAGTCTACTTTGGGGAGGATCGAATTTCTAGGGAAAAAGAAAAACAGATTTAAATGTAGGTAAAATGTAAAAGGAAAACCAGTGCTAGGCTAGGATGGTCTTTTTTCTTCAGACATGTTAACTCTGGTTTAAATACACTGACTTTAAAAAAAAAAAAATCCATGCTCCATTCACATTAGCAACTACAGTCAAGCCAGCTTGACTATACATATAGCTGTATCTTGTTTTCCATCCTAGGACAAATGCTTCTCTTCCAAGTCTTTAGACTTGGAGTTACATGAAAATCTTACAGGTCTCTCTTAAAAACCTCTTTGCATCCTTCGGCTAGCTTCTAGTTTCTTTGTGCACTGCGTTTGTCCCTTCCCCTCATTTTTAAGCTGCAGTTTAGTGCTTCCCTATGATGCTGTCACAGCTGCAATCTGGAACTGCACAGATGACTCATTCTTTGCAAATGCCCCGGGCCTGCTGCTCAGCTGGGGTGAGGTAGGTGCTGCGCTCCTGCCCCTTTCGCCTTGTAGGCATCTGAACACATGGGCTCCCGTAAAAATCCACAAAGTCACTACCTGGTCCTGGACGTGCCTTAGCAGTCAGGTAGATACGATCCCATCTGCTGTTCACAGCTAGGAGAGTCATGATCTGAATAACCACTTATTCTATGACATGAAATAGTCCAACAACCTTAATGAAAAGCAGGAATGACCGTCTGCTTGAGCAAGAGCTGGGAATTTTAACAACTTGGATCAAAGAAATGTGTGACGTCCAACTTGATTTGGTGCAAAGAAATTAGATTAACGTCACAAGACAAGAAACATCAAAATAGACATCCTCCTTGGAAAGCCCCCCCTTGCCCATTTCATTAATGCTACCCGCCCCTAGGCAGTCTGCTTTCCTGGTAAGCCATTTCTGGCACAGCTATTATGCGAAGGGTGGTTTCTGATCTTGCATTCTGGAAAAGATCCCATTCAAGTTTCAACAAGGGAGAAGTATTTCATTGAGGAATTAGCATTTGTTTAACCCACCCTCACAAAAAAAGGAGCAAAGTGGTTTATTAAAAATGAATATAGCAGAATGAAATAATCCCATGACTCAGGGTTGAACCAGAGTTATGATGCAAATCTGCTAGTGACTCCAACTTGCATCTGTGCAAATTAAAGGGCAAAACTGTTCTAATCTTGTTAGGTCTTGCATATTCTGACAACACCACCTGAACTGGAACAGCAACTTAATCTTCCAATTGTCTCCACACTTTGCTTTCTTGTGGTCAGAACCTAAGAGTAGCTCTGGCAAAAAGAGAGGGCTGCTTCCCAAAATTTTTGCTTTGTAAATACATTTCTTATTTGTGCTTCTAGGTACATAACATCACCTCCAGGATCATGAACCTTTTATGACCATGACCTATAGCTTGGAAATTACAGTTTATTATGAAATGAAGATGCTAGCTCTGTCCTGAACTCACCCACAAAAGGTCCTGCACAGATTACTTCATTAAATCTTGTCTCTGTCTCTCTTCCCTCACCTCAAAAACACAAAAAGCAAAGCAACATAGCATAGTAGAGGAGGAACAGTGATAATTACGTGGAGCTTTTGCTTGGTTTGTATTATCTGAGCACTGCAAGGCCCCAGCTCTGTTCACAGGTTAGGACTCTTCACGGGCCCAGCTCTGTTTGGCTGCACGCTTCTGCATGCTCCATAGCAAAATGAGACCATGCAACACAAGCATCGTTGTATGGGCTTAAGCTACCTGTCTCCAATGAGTTAAGTAATAGGCCACAGAGGAAGTCTGGTACTGAGCTACTCATACTCTTCATGGACTCCATTACCAAGCACATGATTAACAACCTTCACCGCCTGAGACGCAGCCTAGGGACATGTGCGCCTCATGGGTGTCACACCATGGACAACTGCCACACGCATCTCTCTCGTCTGACCTGATTTCCAGCCTCTGGCTCACCCCAATTTTGATTGCTTCCTTTGCTGTCCAAGGGCAGGGAAGCAGCAGAGGGATGCATCACCTTCCTCTGCTCCCCTTGATGGCTGCCAGAGCTGCATCCAGCCCTGACACCAGCTCCTGTCTCTGGTGCAGCGGCCAGTTAGGAAAGTGTACGTGGTGAATGGTTTGCAAGGCTTAACAAAGCCCCAGCTGTTTTTATTGAGCCTTCCTGTACCTGTTGCTTGCAGAAATGAGCATTAAGAAAGGCCAGGAACAAGGCTGAGTTCTCATTCAAAAGGAACTAATGTGCAAAACAAAGATCTCGGAGAAGCTAACAACCTTCTGTGAGGTTCAGCATAAACTACAGAGACCAGCTGCAAAATATCAGTTGGATTTCAGCTATAAACAGACTGAGTTTTACAGTGGGTTTATATATCTATTTCGGTGAAGTTATTTATTCTACAGGAAAAATGCTATGGGTAAGGCCCCGGGAAGGCAGGGGGAAGAAAAGAGAAAAGGAAGTCCTGCTTGTGTTGTTAGAAGAAGCTTCACTTCTGGACTCAGAAAGGGACTCTAAAATAAACGTTTCACAAAGCTACAAATCTGGAGAGTCTTCAAGAAAAAAGTCTTAAGAAAAAAAAAACAACTCACATCTCTGCCATCAGGATATTTAAAGCTACTTTCCTGCCTTTAAAAGCACACCCTGTTTTTTGTTTCCTGACTGGGGGTGGGGAAAAAAAAAACAAACCACAGAGATACAGAAATTACAGCCCAAGGTAAATAAGAATAGTATGTGTTTTAGTATCTGCATGAGGCAGTGAGGTAAATGGAATGAAAACTGGACTAAATATAAAGAACAGGAGAAGAAAGAGATAGACAGCCCAGGTCAAAGAATCCTTGAATATTCAGATTAAAAACTGTTAAGACAGGAAAATCTACCTGAAACTGTAAATTCTGTGCAGGCTTAATACAAACCATGTATTTTAAATGAATTAATTTCACACAGTAAGTTGCTGTGTAAAAGTAAAGTCCACACTGAAACAAGGGTGGCTCTAACTGAAGGAGGCCTCTAAATGAAAACAAGTGATATCTGTCATCGTTATCTCATGTAAAACAAGCAAATACTAAAATATGCCATTTCTCATGCCATCCTGTTTTGTCCCTCAGAGAAGTCCAGCTTCTTCCATAGCTAAAAATGAAAAGCAGGCTCATTTCGTTTCTATAAAAACATTTCAAGTAAAAAACAAAAGATGAGGTATTTGGTTTTTTATTCTCAGATTTCTCAGAAACATGAATGATGACAAAGTGGTCTGGAAACCTAATCATCAGTAACAGGCGCCCAAACAGCACCAAGGCAAGAAACCCTTCCAGAAGCTCTCAAGTCTGTAGGACCCAGGGAAACCAGCACAGCCACACTGAAAGACCTCACTCGTTCCTTCCAAAGATGAGTTTTGGGGCACCAGAAGCCATAGGTTGAAGGCTTAAGACTACGCCAGCCGCTGATTTGTCAGTCATTTGGTTTCTGCTCCTGCCATGACCTATTCCACAGACAACTTTTTTTTTTCTTTTAAACTTCTAATCAGATTCAACAGTAACACAATAGCAGTGAGGTGATAATAATGAAAAAATAGAGCAACCTTTGCTCAGCACATCCTAAGAAGGTGCTGTTACCTCAGTCATTCAAAAAAGCCAGCCATCTATTCACAATGCAACGTGAACATGCCAATAAACGTGCATTCCCCCTTCTGAAAGTTGTTATGAATCACCACATTATCAACATATTATATATTGCACCCAGGTGAAATTATACCAAAATTAAAATGGCATCAGCATGTCTTACAGTTCACCTTACAAGATACCAGGCGCTCTGCTCATCTTGCTGCAAATAGTTACCTGGACCTTAATGGGGAAGAGTAAGATGTATTTCTTCCCCATACCAGAGTATTTCATCATAATTGTAGAATTTAATTTACAGCATGCATATTTACAATTTTAAGCAGCATATTTTGGCTTCTGAAGATCCAATGACAGCCAGTGACCAGGACAAGTCCTGTCAGCTTTTTGCTTTCAGATCACAGTTTTAACAAATGCCCCATTATTTTTGCTGCAGAAAACAGCAAGCACCAGAGCCTCTGCCAAAGGCGGGAACACTTATAGCAAACCAGGCTCACAGAAGCTCTCCACTTCGCACGTTCCCATACCCAGTGCCACAAAAAGAGGTAAAAACACAAAATCACAGAAGTACTGTGATTTTGAAATGAAAGTATAATGAGCTTCACTGGCCAATAAACGCTTTTCTCTCTCTTTACTCAGTACTGTCATTTCTTCTGCATGATTAAATTATTTCTTCAGAAGCTGAAGTAGTCTGCGATGCATTTTCTGCCGCCTTCAAAGCACCCATGCAAAGGTAGACATATAGCTATGTTGTTGCAGGAACACAACTGGGGGCCCGGTGAGAAGAGCTCTAAACCTTCTGCCTTGCAATATAAGGTTTTAATTTAAATTTGTCCCTTTGATTTGGGGGGGAGAGGGGCGATTTAAGAGACAGCATTTACGTTTCAAGAATTTAATATTCCTTTAACATTAAGCTAATATTTAACAATCGAATCTTGTGTTCTTTTTTCCTCTGATTCTTGATTTTATTCTCTCTCCTGTGTTAGCCATTACTGAATTCTTTTTCTTGTTTAACGTACAACAAATACTATGTATAAATTGCTTTACCCTGTTATTTCTGTCATTTGAATTATACAGTGTATTTAATAATTTAACCCCAGAGCATACTCTGCACTCCTGCTTCATGAAATTTGATGCACAAAGAAAATTATTTTCTTACTCAGTATTAGCAATAGAAATGAGTATTAATGTAATATAGTGACAAATTTATTTGCAGAAATACACAGGTTTGTGGGAACTAAAAGCACTAATTCAGATCAAATTTGATAAACCATTTTAGGCCAAATACAAAAGAGCACAAGGACCAACAAATTAGTTTTGTGTGCTCCTCTTGATGGACTCTGAAGGCATGCTATTAGAAAGAAAAGCAAACCATGGAATTTTTTTAGACTCACTTTCCAGAAGGCAAATTAATGACATTTTAACACTGCCTAGCTCATTCAGAGTCCATTAGAGTCACATTTCAGAAGGATGCAGTTCCATATTAGTATCTCCAGCAGCAAACCTTTCTGATATTTATTATATTTAAGCAGGAGCCATTCAGACAAGCAGCATTGATGCACTCCTCCCAAGCAGCTGTGCTGCTGCTCAGAAAGGAGCAAACGACCAAGCAGGGCTTGGCCATGACGGACCGGCCTCAGAGAAGTGTTAACATCGACAGGGTACCTTCAGTCTGCAAGAGTGGACGTTCCGTGTGGTTTAGGTGAATTTTAAATGTTATCTTTCTTCTCAGCACATGAGCTCAAGGTGTATCCTGCTGGGACTGGGAAATGTGGTAAAGTGATAATATGTGCAATCAGGGACTTATTTGAAGCATAACTCGCATTTTCTAGGAACCATTGTAAGGACTGTAATGGGAGAATCACGCAGTATTTTACCAGATTTTTGTTGTTGTTGTTGTTTGGGTTTGGCATTTTGTTTGTTTGTTTTTGTTTGTTTAGGTTTTTTGTTTTGTTTTGGGGTTTTTTTGGTTTTTTGGGGGGCAGGGCATTAAAAGAATAACAGTTTTTTCTATTTGGTTTTAACTAGCAGGTTGTCCTTTTAGAGATTAATCTAAAGTAAGACTTTGCCATTACCATTTTTATTTAAAGTCTTTTCATTGATTACTTGTTCCAATGCTCCATGCCTGCAACTAGGCTGTTAAAACAAATTTAATTAATGGTATATGATGCATCCATGCTTCTCCAACAAACAGCTTTTTGCTTTTTTTAAACATAGGTTTCCACTTACTGTTAAGTTTCAGAAAATATTTAGCAGGATGTAGCCAGTATCAGTTAAAACATAGCTTTATTTTCCACAGACTAGTCTGTACTTTCCTGGAATTTGAAATGATGAACCAATAAGCATACATTAAGACTAATGTAATCCTTTTAAAAGCTTAATCTAAGGTGATTTGTCTAAGAGAACTGCAGTGTTTTATCAGAATTGCAGAAAGTAGCTGAGCAATATTCATCTGACTTGCCTGAACAGCGGTGTATACACAGGTTAGGTATTGATTTCAGAAGAATTATTATGGATCTGTATCAGTCTGAGTGGGGAACTTAACCCTTGTCACCAGCATAATGGAAAAGAGTCAGAATAATTTTCTATCTCTATATAAAATGTTTTCTTTTTCCATTCCTTCCAACTCGGGACATTCTATGATTCTATGATTTAGTCTTTGGCAATTAACAAAATTTATTTTAACTCATCGCGAATGTCTTTGTCATCTTGGTAGAAAGCCAAAAGCCTTTTCTTTGAACATTTTGTGCTCAAGTGTCACATCTGGAAAAGCTAATATTTTAAAGTCTTGCTGCACTTAGGTTTTGGTTTGTGATATGCAAGAAACAATCTAGGTTTGCAGAAAAAGATTGCAAAAAGTCACCATTTAACCAAACTTCTGATTTTGATACCCAAACCACACAAAGGCAAAGGCTAGAATTTTCTCTGAATTCAGCAATAAACCTTGGGAGAAGGGACAACAGAGAATCTGGGAGCCATGTCACAAGAATCCTTTTTTGCTTCCTTTGTGAGCTGCCAGCTACCTGTCCGACTGCCCCGTGCCACAGGGCAGGGGCAGCTCTGGTCCAAGGGAACTTTTAATTCCCTGGGGGAAACAACAGCATGAGGTGGCCTCCTCTGCAGATTATTCATGGCACAGGTTGCCTGGGACAGCAATGGCCTGAACCCTACGTGTGAGCCCCGTGGGACCGCTGGCTGCCGTGACAGTACTCACCCCTAACCAGCTGCTGCAACAGCTGCTGACTGCCCATCGCATCTAAGATGAAGGGAACAGCCCTCTCCTTCACTAAAGCAATGCTCCTGCTCCAAGCTGCCTGCCTGAGGAAAAGCTTTCCCTGCCTTGTCCAACTATTTAAGTGGGCCGAGTGCCCTAGGCACTCAGTTGGACAGTATAAAACCCCTGCAGACATCCAGCCTGAGACCTGGATTTTCTGGCCAGCTGACATTAGCCTTCAGGAATGTAGTCATTGACCTTCACAGCATCCAATGTGCGCAAGGATTTACTGGGTGTCTCGGCCTCTCCCACCACCCCTCATGTCTGTTCTACCTTCCTGTCCCATCCAAGAGAGGCAGACATCTCTTGCATGCCCACATCCTTCAAAATGCAGAGAAGCCAGGCACGGGCATGGCTGTGAGCATGCCGGCGGTGTCTTCTCCCAGTTCCAGGCCCCTAGGCCATCCCTGCTGTAAGCCAGGGTGGCAGGGGGCACTCAGCCACCTCCCTTTCTTTTCCCCCAGTATAACAGGGCTGCCCGTGTTCACTGACATCAACCAGGAGTCCAAGTAATATGGTCAGACACATTAAAAAAAAAATCAGGATTATCTGCTGGAGGTGGAGACAAGGTAAGGATGCAGAATGAGACGATTTGGATGGAGAAGATAAATATATTAGAAGTGTCAGTGTTTAAAGCTAGCTAAAATAATGAATGAGATTTAAAATTGAAAACAGATCTTGTATAAGCTTAAGAACTGTTCCTATGCAAAAATCATCTGTCAGCAGAAATAGCCTAAGGAATGTTCCTATTGATTCAAACCCTAAATCCGCTACAGGCTTTATGCAGATGTATCTAAAGTCCTTATAAAGTTGAAAAGACTGCTTTTCTGACTGACTCTTTAATCACGACTAATACATGTATTTTTTAACTGATCAGAAGCAGCCATCCCTACAGGCTGGGAGGCACTGGGCAGAGGTCCTGCTCGCACGCACTGGGGATCTCAACTTTTGATAGGTACCAGAGAAGCCCAAGCTAGACAGCGTGGACAGGCAATACCTCGCAGTACCGGACCAAATTCAGCCATACTAGAGTCCGTCCTCACTCTTTTCTTTAGATTTTGCTTTATTCATGATGAATGATGAGAGATTAAACATCCTCCTCTGGTCTATTTACTCCCTGTGCCAGTCACAGGGCTGTTTAAGCTCACAAACCAAATCGTCTCAGAAAACCATCTTCAAATACTATCTAACAACGTAAAATAATCACGTACCTGTGCCAAATGAGTCCGCAAACACACAGTCGTTTCCAAGTAATGGCTTGCCAAAAAGACATACTCTGGTTTAGGTAAGTTCTACTGCTTTTAGAGACAGGCACATACATAATTATCAAAACTGATGACATTGGAAAGATTGAGACAGTGATGTAATTACTTCTGGATTCGAGTGACTCTGTGAGGGATGGAAGATTACTTTTTTCCCCCCTGTGCTAATAATTTTCTCATACATCATATACCCTCACGGAAAGACTGCTGCCGCCTATATATCCCTTTGCCTTATTTACCATCTGTGGCTGCAACAGTGTTCAGCATGAGACTGCAGCACTTTAACCCATGTGCTCAATGGATCATCAGAATTTGTTTGCAAAATGATCCATTAAGGCAAAGCATCACTTTACAAGATGAAGAATCACATGCTTAATTGCCTTCTCTGAATAAGCAGAGGTAATTGCAAAGTATCTTGTGTTGATGACTCCTCTACACGTAGGCCCAAAAGGAGAAGAGATGTATTCAGTACGGGACTACAGAAAGCAGTGACTCTGCAATCAGAGCTGTTTATCTTATATGAAAAAAAGATTACTCAACCAGTGCTGACTGTTTAAGAAGCAAAAAAGAACTTCAAGGAGCAAATGAGCAATACATTCAGCTGAATATTGTTGCACTCCAGTGAGGAAGAACCAAGTTTTTACTATTAATTGCCTAGTCGTGCAATTTGCCCCTCAAGTATAGCAAACCATTTGCATGGACCATTCAGAGATGGAGCCATTTGCCTACAGCTGAGACACAGCAGGAGATTTATTACGCTCGTGTGCTTCAGACATTTCCAAAACTTCGTGCAAAGTTGTACAAATATTCAAGGAGGTCTCAGCTAGGGTAAAGTTTCATTTTATTGCCTGATATTCTAAAGCTGTATTTTCCTCCTCGGATCAGAATAGCTGTATTTTCCTCCCAAGGTTAGCAGGACCTAACAGCAAAACAGTTTTCATTTCCGAAGACTACTAAGGGACTTATATAATTATATATTCTACTTAGCTTGTATTTCAAATAATTAACCCTAAATTTTAAAAACCACACAAATGAAACATATCCTAAGAAGATACACAGTTAGAATTCTTGCAAAGTTTTGAGCCTGTGCCTCTCTGTTGCCTGTTCCACTCTTAAAGTCTCCTTTGGTAGTCATTAGATCCATTATTTGCATGCCAAGAAGGGATGTGCAAGACAGATGTCACTTGTTTCTTAACTTTGTCAAGGATTCAAGAAAAGCAGAGAGTATTTTGAGCTCTGGCACCAAGAGCGAGAGCTCACAGCTGAGGCTTTAGGGGTAGGTCCATGACATCTCCTCAACTCTCTACAACCAGCCACAGATGACCAATGCTGCAGGACCTGAATGGTCTTAATTAGGGTTTCCCAGACAAGTTGCATGCCAGATACTTCACATGTTACCGAAACACTGCCTGAACTGACAAGCATCTCTTTTTGCTCACGCACAAAGCGCAGAGCCCAGAGCTGCTGCCAGCTGCTGCTGTTACCAGTGGCAATACTGGTGTAAACTGATTTTGGGAACCGTGCTTCTAAGTGATGATCTAGCATCAGCGATGAAGAATTAGGAGATGGTGGAGGGCAGAGGGAGTTCCAGCAGGAAGATGAAGTATTTATGTGGGAAGGCGGTGCTTGCTGACACTAGGCGTGAGAGCTGCCAGGAGGCACTGATCAGGAGCTTCCCATGCTTTGCGCACCAGCCAGTAGGCACGAGGACCACAAGACCGACTGCCAATGCCAAAAAAAATGCATTTCTTGCACTAAGTTGAATTCATGTAATAGCAACAAAACCCAAAAAGAAGCCAGCGAAGCAATTGTGAGCACGGCCTTGCTTATGGCAGAGACCACTAGAGCCAAGTGCTGTACAGCGATGCAGTAAGAGAGCTCCCTGCCTCGTGAACCCAAAGGCTCTTAACTTCCTGTGGAAAATGATAGCCTGCGACAAACACGAGCCCCTGTGGCTAGCGGCAAGTCCATCACATAGAGTAGCATGGGAGCAGAAAAGAGCTGAAAATAAAGCACAACTTTAAAAAAAAAATTAAACCCATAACTTTGTGTTCATTTACCAGACTAGAATATTAATTGCTCGCAAGTATTTGGAGATTGCCAAGTATTTGTAAAAGTGTTTGTGGCTCCCAAAACATTGATTGATATTAAGAAGATTATGAAATTTAGAATGCCCAAATGCATTTCCTTTCTTGCCCTAATGCTCTCTCCAGCGTGTTTCAGTCATGTAGTGGGGGAATAGAAATAGCATCATCAGGATTACTAAACCATGCCTGGAGTAATAATAGCCAATAATCCAAAAAATATTAAGCAAACTATATATAGCATACAAAAATGACTAATGTCACATACATCTGGAGGAAATTAGAGTTAATTTGAAATAATGAACTAACCAAGCAGGGCCAACTTTATAGTCGCTATTATTTGTGGTGGCCAGCACTAGCAACAGTCAAAAGTTATGTCCATATTTGTATGCTCCATTTTTTAGCTGTCACGGCAGCTCTACATAATTAATTCTATCACATCCCCCATCATCCAGACATATTGCCTAATATGTAAATATAAATTGCTACATTTCTCCTTGTCTCTCTCCCATCCAAACCACACATATCTCCTGTATGCAGCATATTACTAAAACTTCGACGAAGGCAAAAGTTAATAACGGGTTTCTCCATAGGAAAACATTTTGTGCTACGAAGGGATTTATTATCTGAAGTCAGGCAGGCTGCAAAGTTTGCTGATGAGAAACAACCCCTCTACCATATTCAACTGTTTTGACAACTGTTAAATACAAGTGATGACACACTTGAAATACCTAGTCTGAAACAAGATAAGATGAATACTTCGTATTAAAAGCTTTTTGTACTAACGCCTGTTTTTGCATGTATTAGCACCAAGAGCAGAACGGCACTTGATACAGGTGAAAGTAGAATTGGACTTGTAACCTTTAATGTGAGTCAGACGTGATTCACAGCTCAAGCTATGTCATTCCTATCTGTACTTGCTTATTTTATAATAAATAATGTGGACTTTTAAATACTGCCTAACTGGCATGGGATCCACAGCCTTGCAGTTACATGCTGGCAGTTCAAGCCTAGGACAGGGCATGAATGAAAAAAGCTGTTGCTGCTGAATAGGGGGGTTCGCTAAAGGCACCCCAGAACCCCAGCCGAATCCACAGTGGGCCAAACGCAGGGATCGCTCCACCTCTCCTGGCTTCCAGCCTGAAGCCACCCTATTTCTTCCACTGCCTTTTCTTTTTGAGCAGCAAAGCCACTGAATTGGGTCAAGGAGGCAGGTTGAAGTCTTCAGCTCACAAGTGAAAATCCCTGCGCTCAGCAGTGAGACTTGCCCAGCACGACAACAGCTCTCCAGAATTTCCTCAAGGACACAGCAGACTGCGAAGAAAAGCCCTGAAACATCTCAGTACACAGACTTATGCTTGAAGAGATATTAATATGTCAATAATGTGACAGAAAAGGGCGACAGGCAACCAGAATGGAATCTCTTTGTAGGTAGCTTGCCAATAGTCTACACAATAGCTTGCGTGAAGTGAATATTAAAAAGATAAAAATAAGTTTGCTTTCAAAGGCCAGTGGAAAGTCTCTGAAAAAGAATAAGACTATTAGTCTTTACTTCTCCAACGTATTTGTTGCGTAGCATTTTATAGGCAGGTGGAGGACACCATTCTGTCCTCAGACCAACCACAAATTAGCAGCCCACCAAACTAAAGCTAAGGGGGTTTTTTGTACTGTGTGGATTTCTTTAAGTCTAGCTTCCAGGCTTGGCTAGCAAAAATGGATTTTTTTTCCTTTGATACAGACCATCGATATCTCATGAATATGATAACGTGTCCAAGCCCAAGCAACTGCAAGCAGAGTCAAGTGCTTGCAAGCAATCAGTTACAGCAGAGCTATGAATATTGGTATTTATGGGATTTGTCTCTCTAAAGGCAATCACAGGATGTCAGTGCACTAAGATGAAACCACTATGCTAAAATCAAAACATTTCACACAGCTGCTTCCAGACCAGGGCAGCCACTCTTCTGACTCTAAAGAGCTACCATAACGGGTTAGGATAACCGTGGAAATTCAGTCTAGAAAAACAAAGCAAGTGAAGAAGCAACAGGAAATTTCACTTGGTATTTCAATGACAACCCCCACTAGTTTTCAGCTGTTCTCATTTACACCACCTAGCCTGACATACCCAGTTTAGTGAACACCGTAGCTTCTCTATGAAGCTAACAGCTCAAATGGCAGCACAGACTCAAAAGAAAGGTTATCCAACCCCAAAGTGAATTTCCCAGCCTGATGGTGTGAGAAGTACCAGTGTTAGATCAACAGCAAAGCACACTGGGTTTTCTATTAATTAGCACTAGAAACATTTCGGGGCAGGGTAGGGGAAGGGGCTCCAAGTCACTGCATTGCAAAGCGAAGCCCACTGTCAGTACTGTTTCCTGTACTTCTGTAGATGCGCCTGTAGCTGTTTCATTTAGACGTGGTGTAAAACGCTTTTTTGGGCAAAACTGACACCTATTTGTCAGTTCAAAGCAATACCATAAGGCATCTCCAATTCTGTTCTACAGCAGACAGAAGAAGCAGTAGTCTTTCCACATCACTGCTCCTACTCAGATAGAGCAGCACCACAAACATGCCAAAGCAGACACAGTATCTTGTCAACTGTTGAAAAATGAAACAAAGGTTCCCATCAGCTTCTCTCCTAACATAACCCGCAGGCCCCCTCAAGAGGGATTAGGTTACTAGGGGAAAAAAATAATCTGCAAACACAGGTTAATTCACAGGCAGCTGCACTCTGGCTTTTGTGCCAACTAACAGATGTTCAGGTAAAGCTAAGGTAAGACTGTGACCACATCTATGGCATAAGCGGTTATGATCTGCACAAAGCCTGGCACTAGCTAAATGTTCCTTTCCAAGTGTCTTGCTTTTCCCAAGAATTAATTTCCGATTTGTGGGGGAAAGACTAACATGTCATTCATTTGTCCCCATAGCAGCTGTTGTCCATACGGCAGATCCATATTAAATCCCTCCTGAGAGAATTTTAATGCTTCTATTTCATCATACTGAAATCTCAGTGAGTAAATGGAAGACGACTCCATTTCTGCCCTGCCTCACAGAGACATGCAGCAGCAGCTCTTGGTCTTTGTGCCTGTTTTCCCCTCCCTCATGCAAGCTGGAGCAATGAGCCTTTCCTTACAGCCTCCCAATTCAAACACTGGACAAGGGTAATCACGTTTCACACTTCATGGTTTAAACTGATCACCATATGGATTAGGAAAGAAACTGTGTCTCACTGCATATGAAACCATCACACAAGTTCATAGCTCTCTTAGCAGTTACTTTGCCATAGTCTCAAGAATTGGGTGTTTGCCACAGCTGGAGACATGGATGCTGGACACGCACATCTTCTGCTTGCTGCTTTATTTCGCTAGCTCCGTATTTTTGAAACTTGTCCAGAGCAGAAATCAAGATGACTGTTTTGCTGCTCTGAGCTGAGCGTACTTTGTAGATATTTAACACATTGCACTTTCACATACTAATAATGACTTGCTAGGAAATTCCCTTGCTGTGCTAGTTAAAATGCACTGGAAGAGTGGCTTTGATCATCTTCAGAGCTATTCTCCTGCATTTAGTCTTTGGGGCAGATCTATCATTTCAGATTAAGACTTAACACAGTCCCCATTAAGACCTTTAGCCATTTTGGGGGGTTTGGTTGGCTTTTTTTTTTTTTTTGAAGCACAAATTTTGCATTTTAAAACTATTTGAGAAATGCAAAATTTTGTTTTAAGATTTTTTTGCATAGTGCCCCCACAGTGTGTCTGCCCAGGTGGCTGTCCTTAACAGCTCTGAGAGGCTGTTAAGGTAGGTAAGGTAAAACAGCTGGCGACCTTCTCAATAATTCCCAAAATTTTGATGGGGAACATAACCGCAGTGTCCAGGGCCTGAATCCCCATTCAGGAGATGCTGTACCTTCAGCTGCTGCCAGGCTGCAGCAGTAACAGCAGCAAAGCTGTCTGAAACAGGGCAGATATGAATAATTATGCCCGGTTTCTCCCCGCCAACCAAAAAGAAAGCAGGATTTTGTAGGAACATTCATCAGAGGCACACAGCAGCAGAGCAGAGCAATGGAAGAGGGCTTTTGGCCCATTTAAAGCAGCTGTGTATTCTTCAGTGCTTCGTCTAACCGGCGCTCAAACAGAGCTGCCATCCCTTCGGAGAACATGTCCGAAGGGAGTCACTCGACTTCATACCCTGCATCTTTGGCCCCTATAACTCCCTCCCTCCCCAGCAATTATTGTTCATGTCATCTCACTTCAGAAACTCTACAGACTCTCTCTCCAGCTTCATTGCCCCTTTTCCCACAAATGGGCTCCTTCAGCCCTCTTTCCCATGGCTCGAGTTTGTGCTCCCTTTAGGAAGGCTGCACATACATTTCACACAATAGGCGCCATCTCCATGACACCGTGTGCTGTCTGCACAAGGAAGAGCTGCAAGTTTGCCACATAAATCCTACCATGTAATCGATTTTCATGCCAACATTTCTGGGTCACAGCAAGCACTCGTGCTCTGGGGAACCTTTCATAACCAAATGACTTCAGATTGCTCTGCTCTGAATAATCTACTCTGACAATGGTTATTGTTTATGCTTGAAGCTCCAGTCAAAACTGGAGCCCCACTGATGTCAGATAAATAGGCAGGTAAACACAGCCCCTGCCTGAAAGGACTTGCTGCATGATTTATGTCAACAAGCAGGCAGAGCAAATGCGAGGAGTCCGAGTTTGGGAAGTGGAAGCATGGGGTTGAAGAAAGGCAGAAGAAAGCACTGGCCAAAGTGTTGCGTCACCACAGGTTAAGGGTTCCCCCCCTTCATTTGACCACAGAAGCACAAGACCGAGTGAGACCTCATGAATTCACACCACATAGCCATGCCCCCAGGCAGGATCAGCTGCACCCACGCCATCCCTGACACACCTGATCTACATGGTCTGAAAAGACATTATGAAGGTTGCCTATCCCAACTACTGTCACTCTCAGCAAAATCATCTTAATGCCTGTTCCGGCCACGCTGGACCAGAGAACAGATTATGGCTTTTGTCTTTGCAAACAATTCATTTATTTGAAAACTTTGGTCTCTTTCAACCTTACCTTCCCTAAATTACACAACCCCATGTCTTTCTCTTCACTGTGTAGGGCCCTGGTCTTTCTTCTTATTCCTTTCAAGCCCCTCCAGTTGGTCTTGCCAAAGAATTATCACTATTATCTCCCCATGGAGTAGGATCCTTTTGCGTGTCCTGTCACCTCTGTCTGTCTAACCTTGTGGAATAAATTACTTTTTTTTGCTATGATATATTGTCTCACTCACTGTCATTTTTGGATCTTTTTCTGCAGAACTGCAACCTACCCATTTGTTTCCCACCTTGTAACCAACTGACTGATTATTGCTTGTTACAATGCAGAAATTCACATTTGTCTTCCCTCGACTACAATCTATTTTCAAATCATTTTTCCAACTTCTCTCAGTTATTTTGAATTAGAAGCCTGTTGCCTAAAACTCCTGAACCCCACCCCCTAGCCTGAATTTTCCATTATCAAATATATTTAATCATGAATCACTGTTCCATCGTCCAAGTCATCAGGGAAAACACCAGCTGACTTCAGGCCTCTCTGATGCATTCCTTCATTTGGATAATGATCCCAACTACTACTTGAAGAGCACTTTTCTGATACACTGTTTTATTATATATTTCCCTAGACTTATCAAGCAAGACAATACCAATGTTTAGTTAGAAGGTTTAATTAATAAAGGACACATTCACACTGGCTTTATCATCTTTTAAAGACTGATGTAAACTATCCTGATGTTGAAAAGGGACAGTCAAAATGCTTCCCTCAGCAGAGGACTGGCAGAAAACAGGCAGATTAAGACACCTTCAGCAAGCACGGATTTACCTAGCAGAAAAAGGAGAGTGACAAGTGTCCCATGTTCCCTTTCTGAAGATGCAGTCACCTTTTGCCCTCTCTTCCAAAAGCTGATCTCCTAATATCTGTCCCTGATCTCCCTCTGAAGCAAATTGGGTTAGCTGTTGCTCAGCTATTTCCACCACGCCCTTGAAGAACAAGCCCTAAGATGTTCTTATAGAATCACAGAATGATTTGGGTTGGAAGGGACCTTTGGAGGTCATCTAGTCAACCCCCCTGCCACGGGCAGGGACTTTTGCTAGATCAGGTTGCTCAAAGCCCCATCCAACCTGATCTTGAACACTTCCAATGATAAGGCATCCACAACTTCTCTGGGCAACCTGTTCCTGTGTCTCACCACCCTCATCATAATCATTATCTTTCAAGAGGACCAAAAAGGTTTGTTTTGCTGCTGCATCAAACAAAAACCTCCTTTTTTCCCCAGTTCAAGGGATTTTGGTTGACAGCAAAGCCCATGCTAACTGCAGACCAAGGACATGCCTGCAGTGCTCGCAAGGAGCAAGCCAGCCTCACAGGCAGCCACCGCTCCTTTGCATGCCAGATCCCGCTCCCCTTTGCACACGCACGGCCAGGCTATGTCTGGTGTTTGTGCTGGATGGAACAAAAACATATTTTTTGCTTGCTGTGCCCTGCAGAAGGCAGAGTGAAAGAAGAATTGCACCCATAAGTGTAAAGGCTTAGGGTCCAACCAGTTTCAACAAAGCTAAGATCCAAAAAGAACATAAAAAGAATAGGAACAGTGCCAAAAATACAATGCAGCTTAATTTGAAAAACATCAGCTGATAGCATCAATGATCAACATGGTCTGCACATGCTCGGTGTTATTTCCCATTGATTTCCAAGGGGAATACAACAGCACAATGAAACCAGAGATCTAAGAGGCCTGGATCTAAAATTATTATTTGACACACACACAGAAATCCATCACCTAAATCTTAGAGAAACTCAAAATCTGGATTTTCAAAATGGCTAAATTAAAACCTTTTGCAGCAAAATCCTGTTTTACTGCTCACAGTTGTACTATTCTCTTCTTCAGTCAAGTACAGCATTGCAGAAACGATTCCTTGTTGACTCTAACAGCACCATTTCTCATTAACACTGGTCAGTGGATCTTTCACTTTGAAGACCAAAGTGAGCATGGTCATTTGATTTGCATGAAAAAGTTATCTTTGCCTTCAAAAGGCATTTAAAGCTGGAAATCAAGAGGCATATTGTCATAATGAAAACCTCTAGAACATTACAGTTTCAGAGAGATTTAAAAACTGCCCACTGCAATTCCCTGTGATTTTTTCCTTCACTTATAAACTTCAGTGTTTCATAAATCTTACTGTTTTGCTAAAGCCAAAAGTTTAACACTATTACGTATTACTCCATAAAATAATATGGCTAGCACATCACTTCCACAGTCTAGGAAACAAACCATAAAGCAGTAACTTGGTCTTTACGAGAATCTTTTAAGAGAGCACAGCTTTTTCACAGTAAAAACCGTCAGCAGCAAAAACTGCCATTTACACCATACTGCTGCTTTAGCAGGATTTCCTACCACAGCAAAATATTCCTATTTTGGCCATCATAAGGAATATGCAAGCTCCGCTTGCTAAAGCACAGGCTTTACGCCATTTCATAACTCAGCCACCATGGTGTGGGATACTTTAAGTTCACTCTTGTTGGGCATCATCCCAGCACTGTCACATCCCACCTTCACACAGGCTACAGGACACTTTGGAGCACGTTTCTTCCCTGTAAGCACAAAGATGAGACTTAGATCAGCCGTAAGGAAGACTAAGTACCAACACCAGGCTCATCATCCAACACTGAGCCTGCTCCACACAAACCACCATAAGCGTGCAGGAGTTATTTTTCACCCCTCCCAAAGAGTTGCCCTCTCCCACTAAAAATCAGCGGTCACACACGCCACCTGAAAGCAGCCACGGCCAGTCCCCATGGCAAGAAGAAATGAGTGCTCCGAAACAGAGCACTGCAACGAGATGCTGGAGAGCCAAGTTACATGGGACCTCTAAGTTGCACCTCTCATTAGCAGGTCTGGTGAACAACTCCACCATCTCGTACTGGGGAAGCAGTACTTGGAAAAGCGTGCAGAAACGTGTTACAGTTTGCATTTCTGAAACGCAACCTTGTAAAAGGCACATTCTCTTTTCCCTCCTCCTTTCCAATCTTTTTTTTTATACATTTACATAATTTTTAAAGACAGAGGTAGCCTTAATCTATCCTGTTCCCCAGAACGTGCGCCGTAGAATTACTATTAATAATATTCAGTAACTTAGTAATGCGTGTCTGTAATTGCAGACAGCAAGCAGTGGAGAGTCCAGCAGGTTCTCTGCAATTTAATAACCGCTTCGTACCCTAATGAAACAATCCCCAGGGTGGGAATTTGCACATCTTGACTTCACATTTGTTGCTAGAGGCACAATCCCCCCCCCCCCGCCCCCCCCATGTTGCTGATAGGGACTCAGACAACTGAGCAATTTTAGCCCTGTGTTCGTAGTAGTTTGGGTATGCGTTACCTTTAGGCTTCCATGGAGGGGACAGTGCCCATCACCATTGCCACACTCTACCATCTCCATTCTCCAACAAACAGGGCTCTGCTCAGCACATCATTGTGTGACCATCCCTACTACAATATTTTCCATGAATATGCTAAAGGAGTAGAGCCTACCCCCACTACAAAGGTGGAAGTAACTGGCTGTGTCTCTCCCCGCCAGCCGGTGGGGCAGAAAAGTGGTGGTGGCAAGTGCACGGAGCCATCAGCCACGGACACAAGGGAGGCAGGCAGGGGTAGCCACAGACTCTGACTACGCACATAGCTGCTTGCTTTTTAATTGCTTCTTTTTATTTGCTTTTTATTGCTTCTGTTTAATTTTTTTTAATTGCTTTTTACAAAGCCTTATGGCATCTCCACATATCTTCGAACACTGCCTGTGCTCCTGTCTTACTACCCGGGGATCCCTTAGCAGTTCCCGAGGCAGCAGGGGCTGATGCAGCCCGAGGGGGGGATAGCAGCCTCCCAAAGTGGCTTCCCCTGCAGCGGAGGCGTTCACAAGGGCTCCCCGGCACGGGTTCTCTGGTGCCTGTGAAAGGCTGCAGTCACCTCCAGGCTCTCTCTGGGGGACAGCAATGGCTTCTCCACCCTTTCATTGGCTTTCATAAAGCTTGGCAAAATTTAATTACGTTGAGTACCTTCCTCCCTCTGTCGCACTTAACCAAACTTGGACAACAGATGCAAAGAGTTTTCAGGCAGAGAGAGACATGCAGACATAGTAGCAGGTCTGATCAAACAGCGCTGCGTCCTTAGAAATCATGTTATTTTTCACTTGCATTAACCCTCTTTTTGCTGCTCGTTTAACCTTTTAAATTTCAGTGTTATTTGACTCTTCCATACAGCCTCTCCTATTTCTAGGTACAGCATGAGAATCAAGGCTTGATTCGCATCACTTTGCAATGCCAAAACATGTTTAAAAATAACCAGGTACTAAACCATTTCTTTTTACAAGAAGGCTTATAGGCCATCCCTCCCATTTTAAAATTAAACCTAAATTTCAGATCTAAGCAGTTCTAAGTCACATTTACAAGAAGCTGGTACATGTAAAATATGCAACATTGGCTGCAACTGGCTACAGACTGGTGCCAGTTTAGCATATTTATGCAAGACAAGAATAGACAGAGGGAAATAGCTCTCAAACCCCACCGAAGAACATGCCCTTTCCCAGGCCCTGTGTTTTGCTTAACGCTCAGTCCATAATCATTTTCCAGTCTGCTGGAGGCCAGTGGCCCTGCTGCCGGGGACAGGGGCCTCCGCTGACTCCTGACTCAAGGTATGCCGGTCAGGGATTTCTCATTTCCACTCTCGCTTTGTGTCTCACACTTCATTTTCCCATCAAAAACATACTTTGAATCTTTTAATCTCGTGGTTTTTCCATCCGACCGTGGTATCCTCCTGGACCACTACAGCATAACAGAAGACGAGCGTCCTCATTGTCCTTCCTATATTTCTGAGGACAATGAGCATACCAAGTAGACAAAGAGGTGTCCACAAATGTGATAATTTTTAAGTATGTTCCCTTATGTTGCAGGAAGCTAGTAAGGAGAGTCCTATTCATGCTCCTCCCTCTTCCCCAGCAACACCTCTAGCAGATGCTTGCATGGCTCCCCCAAGGTTCAGCTCTGCTCTCCATTAAGGCTGGTGCTCCCTCTGCTCTCAGCAGCAAGGTGTGCACAAAGCCCAAAGTAACAGCTCCACCCAGCATGAGCTGCACCATCAGGTCTGTACACAGGTGCCCCACAGTAACAATATAACTACCAACCATTCCAAATGTCATTTTTCTCAGAATAGCGGAGAAGGCAGGTCACGGACCCGCAGGGTCTCCCGCGGGTGGTGGTTCAGTGCTTACAGCCACCTCCTTCCCTCTTCCCCTCTTTTGTGCCTACCATATCGATCAGCCCTAAGAGACACTGCAGAGCAGGGGGGGATCCACCAGCGAGCAACGGCAGACGAGGGGCCCAGGACACCCGAGCACTGGTACAGTCACACTGACAAAAAGCTACCCCTGTCCGCTGTCTGCCATCACGAACACGGGTGTGGGTTTTGATCCTGCACAGCTTACCAGTGCTGCACCAGTTGGGTTTTTTTTTTTTTTCCTTCCTGGGAGTCTAAACCAAGTCAAGCTCAGATGTGCTGGGTGACGCTGGGCTGGTTACGTCTCCTCTGCCTGTTCCTTCTTCCCACATGGTACGATAAGCTCCTGGCGAAATGCTGTGACTGGAGAGGGGGATACTGTTCAAAGTTTAGGAGGTTAGCAGCCTAAATGAAATAATTAAGAGACTAGTGTCCTGAAGGCTCTTTAGCAGTTAGGTAGACATTTGAATTAAATACTTTATTGTAGATAAGCTAGTCAAGAATCAGTTTCTGTTCTCGAAAAACATCACGATGTTTAAGAATAATTCAGTCTTAACAAGAATGAAAGGCTTGAAAAAGTCCCAATTTTAAGTTAGACCAATAAAAATCTTTTAGATGCAAATTTCTGATTTTAGTCAAGGGAAACATCGTGTCAAACATTCTTTCTTCACTTTCAAATGCATCTTAAAATATCAAATACAGTTCGGGTTAAGTATAGTCTCTGACAAACCAAATGAAACATACCACTTTCCCAAAACATGATTGATTTGGTGTAGACATTTAATTTCAAAATGAGATATTCTGATTTTATTCAGCTGAAGTCAAATAGAGGAAACTAATTACTCCGATTTTTGCCAAATAATTTTTTTTTTCAAGCTCCACAATTTCATAGGAATTGTTCTAATTTTGATAAAACTGCATTCTCTGTCCTACAGAAAACCTTTTCATCAAAACTTTCCCAAGCATGTCGAGCTGTAATGCTGGAGAAACCTTCCTCTTGGGAAGGGCCATCAGCGATGCCTCCCACAGTGGATACCAGTGTTTGCTGGGAGCTGGGAGCATTGCAATTTTGTCCTTAAGCTGTCTGCATGCTCTTGGCAGACAGCTATTGTGTCTGCATCAATACAGCTGCTATCCGATAATCCAAATCCTGCATTATTGTTTCCAAAGGAAAAGCATGCTTCCCTTCTTTCTTCTCATTTCCTGGAAAAAAAAAACCTATTCCCTGATTCAAGAATCTAACACTCATTTATCCGTGGAGTTGTTTCAAATTAACTATTCTACTTAGAGTTCATGTTCTACTACAGAATAATATTTGTTTTTTGGTATGTTGGGCAAGATCCCATTCCCGCAGTCTCCTTCTCACCCTGCAAGGCTCCCCTCCCACATGAAGGGCTGTTCCTCCCCTGTCCTACTCTCAGTTAGGACTATCTGAAGGGCAAGTGTTGGGTCCCAACTCAGATATTCCCCTCTCAAGTATCCTGTTTTGGCTGGTGCAGCCAACCATCATCAGCCACGGCACGTTGCCTCCGGTTGCCTCGGGGAGATGGAGCCGTGCCCATCCTTCCAAGACGAAGCTGGAAGGGTAGATGAGGTTATAAACAATGACTACCTTGTAATTAGCAGCCCTACAATTACACACACAGAATACTCATTTTGAGGGGGCTACATGGCTGCCTCATAGGAACCCTTATGCTTGATAAGCCCACCTCCGATGCACTGTGCTTATTAATATTTTAAAACAGACAGTAAAGAAGCCTCAGTGTTACAAAGGAGCACTGACCATCATTCAAACAACTCTTGACTTTGCACAGACAGTTTAAATCATTCACCCATGAAAACAACGCATCAAAGGCAGCTTCTCAGCACAGGTCAGATGCTGAATGGGAGGCACATTCCACCTCATAAACACTTAAGCCACCAGTAATTAACTTATCAGAGGCTGTGAGGGCCCTTTGGTCTGCCGGTGCCTCCTCCAAGCAGACGGGCAGTGGGAGTGGGTTTGTCGGTATGCACCAGGCATTTCAGGCATGAATCCCAGCCTTGTCCCAGCGTACCTCGGTACGTGGGCACAGCCAGCCGGTGCGGAGAAAGCCTCGCAAACCATCTCCATGCTCTGAGAACGTGGGTGGTGCTTGGAGTCAAAACAGAGGCAGCATGAACAGCGATAACATTAGTATTACAGAAATCTGAAAACCGTGTTACTGAAACTCACTAAAAAGCCCATGGGGGCTGCGGGAGTGGTTTAGTCGCTGTGGCACACTTTGCCCAAGCTAGAGGAATAGATTGGCTCCTACCCAGGTCTTTCCCCTGTGAAATGCCACAAGCCTGCTGCATCCCCGCCTTTGCATAGATATATAATTTCTTGACAGTCTCTGAGTGCATGAGAAGATACAGCCGATCAAAATCCTATAGCTTGTCTTTAGATATAATGCAGAAGAAGAACTAGTCAAAATCACTAGCCTTGGGTACCTGGCCACAGGGAGTAAAACAAGCCACCATTTGAAGGGGACTTTGATTATATTCAGCTCTCAGTCCTTCACTCGCCCCCTCTCCAGCGACCTCAGGACTTCAGTCCAGAGCAGGCTCCGAAACAGGTCACACATTTCAAAGTTATAACTGTCATACAGACAAGTGAGATCAGTCCTCAGCAGTCACCTTCTCCTAATATCAGCTCATCATCACACAACAGTGGTGTAAAAACAGCACCAGCTGTGACAAAACACTACAGCAAAACTTCTGGGAGAAAGTCCCTAATCCTGGTGTGGAGCCTGAGAGGATGTGAGATAGTCCTTAACCACCTGCAACTCCAACCAAAGTCATTCACTCCTACAAATATTCAGGTACAAACCTGGGCACTGAAAAAAAAAAATCAGTGGCCAGTAAAGTTCTGTTGCCCTTGGACATGAAAATGCATTAGAATAAGAATGCCAGCACTTGGCTTTTTTGGAGCTCTTTGCTCTCTGGCTTTCAAAACCATTTACAAAAAGACTGAGAATGTCATTCACCTCAAAAATAGCAGAGGTTTTGTAACATTTCACATGTTCTGAGGTCTGCCGAAACTTTAATCCACACAATGCTTTGGGAACCAATATTCTCCTTCATCCCACCACAAAGTACAAATATTCACAGGCATTCTGAAGGCAAGACTCCTTAACTTTAAAATCCGTGTCTTCTTTTCATGGAAAATATTTTGAACAGAGAGCAAGAAAACCCCAAAGTGAAATTTTTTTTTGAGCAGAAACCTTTTCTGCAAGACTCTTCTCACAAGAAAATTTCAACCAGCTCTACTCAAAACATTGGTACAATCCAGGTGTTTATATATAAACACGAGGAGACTGTGGCAAGTTTACAATTACTTTCTCAAGAACAGATATCAAGACGGGGTTGCAGCCGTGGTGCAACTGCCCCCCCATCTGCTTCTACTCGTGATGCAGCTGCATGGACACGCGCCATGGCACTGGCATGCCTGCAAAAAGCATTTTAGACTATTCACGTTTTCGTCACCTGCATAGTAAGCTCGTGAAGCAACTGAGCTTGAGATGTAATGTGTTCCTAATCAAAGTCTCACTGGGACT
The DNA here is from genome assembly GCF_965183815.1 of Platalea leucorodia. Lineage (NCBI taxonomy): Eukaryota > Metazoa > Chordata > Aves > Pelecaniformes > Threskiornithidae > Platalea > Platalea leucorodia. The sequence continues at coordinate 119,252,256 of NC_138824.1, forward strand.
TAACCTCTCAGCCTTTCTTCCATGATTCACCTGAAGTCCCACTTAATAGAAGAGTTAAACTTTTGCTGTTTTTTCTAATTTTTGGGGTTTTTTTGTGAGCAGAGAACCATCTATAAGGATTTTGGACAGTGATTATTTCTGAGGAGTTAAATTGCTTTGTTAACTAGCATGAGGATCTAGCTTATATTGTCCCAGCAGCAGTGCCCAAGCAAGCAGTAGGAGCTGTTTCACTACCTACACCTTTTTCCTAACATCTGCTCTGGGCCTGATGGCTCCCTGACAGCCTCTGGCTGTACCCTCCCCTTGCTCCTGCAAGAATTCCCCAACCTTGTTAGGTTTTAAAAAGTGGTTATGCAGTTAATGCTTTATGCAACACGTTTTAATATGTCTATGCTTCTCCATTACTGGCCACTTTACACTCTTCACCTCGGCCCAAACATCAACAGGTTTCATACCTAACAAAGCACTGAGGGGCAAGATTTTAGACAACACTTGTGAATAGGTAAATAAAGCGTGCAGCCAGCAGAAGTTTTTTAATCTGATACTGCTGCTTGCCCAAGAGCTACATTTTATAAGGCACACCTCAATAGTATCGCTTGACCAATATCAGATCCTAAGTCAATATTTATTCCCTAAAAGTATGCATATTGTTTGGCCATCTTATGGTTTGTCTCCTTGTATTTTTCAGATGGAGAATAGCTGTTTACAGGAAAAAGAAAAATATAGCAAAAAAGAAAAAAAAGATGACATATAGTCTCAGCTCACAAAAAATACTCAACTCACTCTCTGGCCTGCGTGGTTTCATTTCAAGTTGTTGTTTTAGACAACTCCAGCTACCTTGTAGCCAAACTACTCACGGAAATCAAAACAAGCTTCATCACTGTCAATGTTGGCACATCCCTCCGCTCCCCGCCACCTTCCAGCACAGTCGCTCTCAAAGTCACAAAACTTGCTGCTGAAGGGCTGCTGCGCGCTTGCCTTTTTAACTTGAGGGATGTTGGGAAGCTGTAACTCTGCCAGAAAACAGACTCATTTGTTATTAACACAGCCCATATTTAGCCATGTGCCTCCAAAGTAAAAAACACATACTTTCATCTTAACAAAGCCCCATCTCCTCACAGCCAAGTCCCCAGGGACCGCTGGATCCCATTTTGCATGGCCAAATAAGGTAAAGCAAGAATTTGGAAAATGCAAACCTGGCCTGAAATCGCCCACAACTTTGAGGAGTTATTTTTGGATTTGTTAACCTTTTGTTGAACAGAGGATGCTGCAAAGGCTTCGTTTTATTACTTTGTCCTGAATACCTAACTTCCCAAAAAAATATTTTAGAACACAAGTGAGCTTTAAGGAGATGAAGTGGTGGGACACTAAGGCTGAGAGCAGCAATGGGAAGAGATACTGAAGAAAACAGTGTTAAAGCTTCACCCAAAATAAAAATGGTGTGATTTGCCAACGGATACTGAAAGGATGTTCTCCAGATCAGAGGCAAGCGCTCTTCTGCAACGCACACAGGAGGAAATCCAGTAGGCTATGTAACATACTGAATGTCCCTGAGGATTTTAATTCTAGCCTCTCATTGAACTTCACTTCCTTCTGAAGGAGTAGCCAGAGATGTCTCTCTAATGGGACAAACTATTAGGCATTTACAGGAGAAAAGATGGGAAGACTATTCTGTGACTACATGTGAAATACCTTCTTGGCAAACATTTCCTAAGGAGGAACTCTGACTCGGTTTTCCTCTGTGCCTCTTCAACCACGAATACATTGCCTCTTGTCCTCCAGCACTTTATGCTTCACAACCTGCCACATCTGAGAAGGATGCAGCTGTTTCATGGGAACCCAGAGATCAAGTTCCCTATTATGAATGTGCACTGAAACTCCAAGCAACTGGGACATGGGAAAAGCAAGCAGCTTCCTACCGTTCCAACTGAAGCACACGTATGCTGGAGTTACTTAGCTTTATGTACAACGAGCGCAAGAAAACTTGGAGTTTTCTTTCTTTCAGTAAACCATGGAGACAATGAATACATGGATGAAGGTGGGTGGAAGCAGCAAATTTCTCAACAAGATGAAAGGAAAAGCAGAAACTCAGAAAAATTGATTGTTGCTGCTTGTTCTAACTTAGTGAGGAGTTATGAGAAGTGATTAGGCATTGTGGGTATTGTGTGACTGAGAAGCTTCTCTTGGCTTCCGTGAGAAATGAAGACATGGTCATACCATGAAGCATTTTCTTTTTTCAATCATCAGTATAGTCTTCCATAAGGTGACTTTAACAGTGACTCAGCACCTCAGCTGACTACTAATTGCTGTGGAAGCACCATACCATTTGCATTATCTCAGCACACTGCTTGCTGGTCTCATGCAGATATTGAGGAAATACCCTGTATCCATGCAGAACAAGCAGTTGAAGGTCATTAGGGAAAAGAAGAAGTTATTCACTTCCAAAAACCCATGTTCTACAGGAGATTAGCGACTGAAACTGTTAATGTGCTAAATAATCCCTTTAAGCATTGTCATATTAGCAGCACTCAGCCTACTTGCCCAAATTATAGGGGAGAGAGCAGCTTTAAAGGTTCTCTTTTCCAGGAATTTATTCAAAATAAGATTTAGCAAAGTGGAAAACCAACAAGTTTAAAAGTGAGAAGGCCGTACCCTTTGCCACATAGCATACAAGACACCAGGGAAATCGGTCAGGTTTATCCAGGGTCACTGGGTTCAGAATCCCAAGACTGCAGACCTCATCATACTGTTCTGTACCTGAAGCCAAGACTGTGGCCTACAGCAAAGAACCAACTACGTTGATGCAGCAGGGCCATCCAGGTTTCAAGTTATGAAAAGACTCGAGAGAAAACTCTAATCCAAACCCATGAATTTTGGATAAGTCAACATGAGAGGAATTCAGAAGTTCTTCCTCTACGGGCAAATTACATTGCATGTCATGTGGGCCCAGTTGCATGACTTCTGTTGGTCATGCCAACGTGAGAGCTTTGGAGTAGGTAGGAGCTAATAGATTTTTAAGAAGCATGACAGGTGATTTTTTTTTTTTAATAGTCAAAATTACAAAAACAGAGAAAGGCCTCTGTCTGAACACTGCCTGATTTTGGGATCTTCCTCAGCCAAAACACTTCCCAGTTTGAAGAATACTGTAATGCTCTCTAGGTGAAAATTGCTATAATGATTTTAATAAAACTATGAGTCTGATTATCATTTTGAGAGTTGGAGGGCTCAGAGCTAACTTTGCAGCAGATTTCAGCGCTGTTCCATTCAGGGGGGGATTAGAAAACAGAGACATCGAAATTCCCCCCATCCAGTCCTGCGTGATGGAGACACCTCCTTCATTCTGAGCTAATGCTGGTATGAAGCACCAGGTCCCAAGGGTCATACAGCCCCTCTCCCTCCTTCTGGGAGCTTAGAGTCTTGGCCTGCTGCATCCTTACCCAGCAGGGAAATAGCATGCCAAATTGGCCAGGACCCAACTCTCCTGCCCACAGCTGGGCTGCTGACCTGCAGAGAGCAGGGCTCCATGGGGAGGCCTGAAAGCTACACCTCCGCCAGCTAGCTGATGGCCAAGGCAGCTCCCTCTCCAAGCCAAAGCAAGGAAATACTACAGAGGCTCTGACTGCGGCTTAAACCTAAACGTAAAACTATAGACGCTTCCTCTTGCTTTTCCACAAGGTTTTAAAACTGAGCAAGGTCCTGTAAAAGCTCTTCAAATGATCTGGGTAAAATTTGTACATTTGGCTCTAATGTAGTGGAGCTCAGGGTTGGAAATAAGGTTGAGCTCATAATTTTATGATTTCACCTCACAGCAAACCAAAACCAGGACACTTCTTGTGAACTGAAGGCCCCAGAGGTGCTGGAAAGCTTTAGTCACAGTCACCTTGTATTCTGGACGCATTTGTTTTGGTTTTTTGTTGTTGTTGTTTTTTTGTTTTTTTTTTTTTAAACTGAGTCAAGCTGAGGAAGACAACCGTGACATAAATAAAGCTTCCTAACATAATCAACAGTTGTTTCCCTATTTAGTTCAACTCAGGATTTCAAAAAAAGCCATGCAGAAATATGGATTCTATATATAGACTTGGGAAACAAAGAGAGGAAAAGCGGATTGTACATACGCAGATATCACATCAGGCTCCAGGTCCAGGACAGAGCTGGCCAGGGTTTCCAGCAGAACCAGGCTCCACCAAGTGCAACCCTGAGCTGCTGTTCTGGAAGCAGGCTTGACGGTGGAGCACGGGGTGGAAAGCATTTGGGCAAGAAGCAGCAGAAATATCTTCCCATAGCCGGTCACATCTGGAACCTCGCCAGGTATGTGCCACCAGCAACCCCATGGGATGTCCACAGAAGACTGCCAAGCCCAGTTCTTTGACTTACATTTCTCATGCTACCACATGACATACAACCCTCCCCAGGAAAACCACACCAAAACAGAAAAAGACCAACACAAAAAAAAACCCAAACCAATGCTAGTCCTACTTCTGCTAGCTGGAGTGAATGAAATTAAACAGATCTTTGTGTCGATTTTCTATCTGCATGCTTCAGTACAGTGCAGAACAAAAAGGCAACTTTATGCTTAAAATCTTCTCTATAAATCCTGTTCTCTTCGTCAGGATGAATGACAGGCTTGGGTTATAGATTGACAAATCTGACTACTTCTTCCCCATACTCCAGCAGGCTGATGCTCTATGTGCTTGGCCAGGGCCTGGACCACAGCATCCAAGTGCAGGTCTTGATTTACCCCATGAAAGCAAAGAGATTTGGGGTTTGGCTTCACGCACCGTCCAGGCTGAACCTCATCTGGCTTTGCTCGAAGCCCACCTCTGTTCCCTATTGCTCTCCAGGCTCAGCCTAGCTCACAGGGCTCCTCTCTCCTCACATGCTGGGCCTCCTTCGTCCTTGCATTGGGAGTTTCCAGGGGGTGTCCCAGGGAACTTCCCCACTGCCTGCCTTCCCATGCAACTCATCACAGCAACGCTCCAGAAGCAAAAGTGTTTGAAAGAAAACTACCCCTCTATAGTTTTCTATCCCTCCTTCACAAAAAGGCAACGTGGAGAATGGAATCAATCCAGAGAAAGTAATAACACTAGCCAAGATGTACGAAGGATAGGAAAGAAAGCAAGCTAGGGAAACAGGGGAGACAAAAGAAAAGAAACCAAACCACATCTAAAAGACTGTTTAGTTTCTGAAAGCATGTTTCTGGAAATAAGATCTTTAGCTTTGGGCTTGGAGTACATATTTGCCAACTCCCTACATTTGTACCCAAAAGGGCACTCTGGGTCAGGGGTGCTCACAGCTGGGGCATACAGAGAGCTGGTGGGCCTGTGAGGAGACCACAGCACAGTTGTGAGGCTGGGAATTCAAAGCTCTATGACAAGGGACAACATGGGGAAAAGCTGAAGGGGTTTGCTGGTCCAAGAAGTTTGGGAAGCAGTGCTGCAGCTTGCAGCCGTGCTCCTCCTGAGCAGCAAACAGGCATGCTTTAGAGTTTGCTGAGCTTCCCAGATGAATTGTAGTTATGTACACGCCGGTTTATAGGCAGAGGAAATCCTCCTTTTATGGTTTCCATCCCCCCACTTGTTCCTCCTCCCTAGAACTTTTCATCCTCTCAGTTGAGCCAAGCATCAAATGAGTTGCATGTGTAGCTATGCTCTGAGAGGGCAGGGACCCTGGGGAAGCAGACAGGGATGGGGAATCTGTGATCATCACCTTTTCTTTTCCCTGTGATTCAGTTGCAGGCTATTCTAACAAAACAAATTAACTACTTTCAATTCACAGCCATTGTTAAAATCAAAATAAGTATTGTCACATTTGATTGCAAGGATTAAAGAAAGTAGTCCTCTGCTGGTCACCTGAATCTGTTTTACAAAGACATCTGAAAGGCATTTTATCAGCTGCTGAGCAGTATTTACTCATGAAACTGTTCTAATTGCTTTGGAATGTGCACCCTGGCTGCTGGAACAGCTCACTCCTGCTGATACACTGAGCAAAGCAATACTGGCTCATAAGACATGCCACTTTTATACAGCATTCATTCTTTATTCTCAAGGTAAACAGCATGAAATTTTAAAAAAACATAAAGCAAAGACCTCCAATGATGACTTTCGCACAGCTGCCCTAAATGTTTACAAGAGCATCAACTCATCAGCAAAATAAATCACCACCATGACTGAAATACTCACAGATCAGTAATCTAATACTAAACCTATCTTGCAGCTGGAAATTGCATGGGTGAAAATTTATTCCTGGTGCCCCCTAAATCAGTGCTAAAGTCAATATCTAGGATGAAGGAAGTAGTGTGTCTTGGCTACAGGTAAGCCCTGCCATTATCTTGCAGTCTTGCTCTTAGTAATTAAGCAATGGAAGTCTTGGTAGATCAAAAATAATCTACTCAGTCTTGCCTGAATCTTCTAAAACTGAAGCAGAACTCTGGTCTGTATTACACATGCCCAGGCTCAGTAACAGCCTACAAAAAAAATATTGGTAATAGCTCTATCTGCCTTTAAGACAAAGCCATCCAAATACTGAGTCACAATCTGGAAGGTGCAGTGGTTTGAACGGCGCTTGCTCTTTGTCTGTCTGTATCACAAAACCCTAGTGTACTCTACCCAGCAGAATTACAAAAGCACAGCATAATTACTATTATAGATGTTGATGTATAAAACCATGGAAAACAAAGGACAAATCACACTGATCCTCCTAGCACCTGTGCAGAAGTGAATCCCTGTAGATCCTCTTGGCACATGTGCCAAACCAGCCAAGCCAGTCCCACTGACCCGGGCTAAACTTCATATACAGACTTGCAAACTTCAAATGCTTTGAGCTGGTTTCATAGGAGGTGGGAATGTCACACCCCCACATGAAGCCTGAGCTAACAGAATCCTTGGAAAACAGCAGCTTCAGACAAAAACAGGCCAGACTTAGGGATAAACAGCCCTGGTGACTGCTCAGAGCCCACAGGTCTGGTCATGACAGTCCTTCTGCAGTACCGAGTCAGCCAACACAAGATAAGCACTCTAGCACGCAGGGCAGTGATGTTGAGTTACCTTCTACAGGAAAGATCGCACATGCATTGAAGTCTGTGCTTCGTGCAGACACAAGGGCTCTAGCTTTTTAAGAGCACGATGTTTGCTAAAAGGGCAGGTAGGATATCTATTTGGGAGCAGGCAGATCTTGGAGAAAAGCAAGGCAGGGTTAGAGGCTCTCAGCTGAGAGGATAGAGGGCTCTTAATTCTGACTCAACCAACAAGAAAGCTTCTTAATTTTCTACCTGACATCCCACCCAGGTCTCCTCTGCTCCATGAAGGCACTGTTTGCAGTTCTCTCTGCATCTCCTCTCCAGCTCCGAGCCGTACAGGCCATGCTCAGCCTCCTCGAGAGCTGCTGCTGCACCTTTCCCCTCCTGCTGTCAGTCACAGCCTGCCTCTCCTCCCACCGAAGCAGCAGCTACATCCTCCTCTCCTCTCACCAGGGCAAGGGTAGATGGCTCCCAGTCTCCTGCTTCCCCCGCCTTCCCTCAGTCATCCCACAGTTCATAATTCCTTTTGTTTTTTTCCCCCTACAGCTTTTTTTTTTTTTAAAAACAAGGGCTGGTTTGTTTTCTTATTGGAAAGCCTTTTTTGGCCTTAAGGCAGCATGCTGGTTTTGGCTGGGATAGAGTTAATTTATTTTCTTCACAGTAGCTAGCATGGGGCTATGTTTTGGATTTGTGCTGGAAACAGTGTTGATAACACAGGGATGGTTTAGTTACTGCTGAGCAGGGCTTACACAGAGTCAAGGCCTTTTCCGCTCCTCACCCCACCCCACCAGCGAGTGGGCTGGGGGTGCACAAGGAGTTGGGAGGGGACACAGCTGGGACAGCTGACCCCAGCTGCCCAAAGGGCTATCCCACACTGTAGGGCATCATGCTCAGCACAGAAACCTGGGGGAAGAAGGGAGGGGAGAACATTCAGTGTGATGGCGTTTGTCTTCCCAAGTAACCATTACACATGGTAGAGCCCTGCTTTCCTGGAGGCAGCTGAACACCTGCCTGCCGATGGGAAGGAGTGAATCAATTCCTTGTTTTGCTTTGCTTGCATGCACGGCTTTTGCTTTACCTATTGAACAGTCTTTATCTCAACCCAGGAGTTCTCTCTCTTTTACCCTTCTGATTCTCCCCCATCCCACCAGGGGGGAGCAAGTGAGCAGCTGTGTGGGGCTTAGTTGCCAGCTGGGGTTAAACCACAACAGGCGGGAAGAACTTCTCCTTGCTTTCTCCCACTGTGAAGGGACCTGACCTAGAGGAGAGAGCTTTGAGGCTGCAGAAGAGATCTCCCCACATGACCTTTTTAATCCTTGGCCTCCATTGCTTCAGTCAACACCACAAGTGCCTTCTAGTATGACAATTACCATTTGTTGCTTAGGAATTAAACATTGACTAAACACATCATTCTGCATAGGCCATTGAACCGGAAGAATGTTTAGTGAGCTCAGCAGCTAAAGCTTTATTAACCATCTCTGGTGACCTTCTCCTTGCGCAAGGCAAAGGCAACGCTGGGGCTCAACCTCAAACCCTTTCCAAGTGCTCCTTCTGTAACCCACAATACTTTTAACGCTCTAATACCCCCACAAAAAAAGGGTCTGCCAGCAGGTGGATGCTAACTTACCCATCCCACCGTGGTATAAAGTTCATAGTTCCACACTTCATGCCGTTCCCAATTCTCTCCAAACCAGTTTAGCACCACCCACAGCACATCTACTGCTCCTTCTGCCACACCAGTGAGTTTAAGTGCTGCACTCCAAGTTAAAAGGCAGATTGTTTTCCTTCCCTTAGCACGCCTGCAATGTTTAACAGTGCTCTAGAGCACAGGTCAGCAAAAGGTGTGTTGAAACAGAACAGCTAACAGACAGGACAGCAAATGGAGTTTTGCCAACACCAGCAAATCCAGATATCCAGCAGGATAACAGGAGTCCAAAATACCCCTGGGGGACAATGCCTCCTCCCCAGGTATCAAAACCAGCATGAAACATATCATGGAGTAATTATATTCTGAATAGAAGTCTGGAAAGCCTGCTAAGGCACCAGCTTCTTGCTCTCAGGCACTTACAAACAAACAGGGAGAAAAGTGACACAAGAATTCCTTGCATTTTCTGAATTCTTTTTCCTTTACTTGACACACACAAAAGAAAAGCACAAGAAGCCAGAGCCCACATTTCCCTCAGACTCAGTGCTAGTATATCCTGCTCCCATCAGACCAGGAGGGAAAACTTTGATGAGTGTTAGGTGGTCTTTTGTGGTTGTTATTCAAGAACAACAACAAAGTAAGAGAATAGATCTGCCACCTCACTGGAACTGGACTCCGTCCCATTCGGTGGCATCTTGCCAATGCTAATAATTTAGTAGGACTGTTAAGTGCTTTTGAAACTAAAAGGCAGCTTTCAACACTAGTCCTAGACCAATCAGCTCCAGAAAAAAAATAGTCTGAACACTGTCTCAACCTGGAGCCAGAAAGCCATACCTAATCTAATTAAACTCTTGGGGAACACAACTGCACGCGCCAGCTACCTCCGAGTTAGGAAAACAACAGCACCAGCATTAATGGTGAGACTCACTGGGCAGAGCAGACGTGTCCTGACCAACAGGAATCCAGCACAACAGAGGTCTGAGCATGGGCTTGAAGTTCCCAACATGAGAAGCTACCAACTTGCCTCTCTTCTCCTGTCCTACCATGCACAGGCATCTTCAAGAAGAGAAGAATAAGGTGTGGTGCTCTGAAATGTTAGAGATGGTATCTCAGAGTGTTTGCTTGAGCCTAACTTCGACCCTGGGGTCCGCATTCCCCAGGGAGGCGCGTCACACTTGCGCCCACGGGAAGAGCCAGGTGGGACACACGCTCCCGCACTCCGCAGAAGGCACTCTCGAGTCCGTACGTGGGAGTTCGGTTTCGGTCTGCTTAGCCTAGAGCCCGTGTTGGTCTACATATTTGCAGTCCTCGGTACCACAGCAGGAGCGTCTCTCAGGCTTTAATGAATGTAGTGCAACACCTCTGTGATCTGGGCAGGTATAATGACCACCACTGTAATTTTCAGCATATTAGAAGGTAGTCATATTTTTCTTCTAAACAGAGCAAGTTATTTCAGTGCATCACTTTAAGAACTTTTCTTAATTTTGGCAAGGCTTGAAACCCACATGGGGAATCCCATTGATCAGTTCAGCAGGCACAAAGGGTGCATGAAGACCATTAAGACCATACAGACCCCAGCAAAGCAAGATCCTGGGAACAGGACAGGGCAACTGCACATCTCTAACGATGAGAAAGTATGTGGTAGAGACCTGGGACACCACACTGGTGAGCCTCTGGATCTACTGACCAGTGCCCCTTGGGAGGCAGGAGGGACAGCAGTACATACCTGTCTATTAAACATGACATTTCAGTGGGCATAAAGACAGTAAAAAGGATTTTCTTTTTCATCTTTTCTAAAGCACTCTAACCACTCACAACCAGTGGGGCAGGAAAACAAGGATTTCAAGTTGACTGCTTGTTAGCCATCTACAGAAGCAGCACAGGCATTCAGTGGGAGCTCCAGTGTCCTCCAGAGGCTTGGTTTTCAGCTCATTTCCTTAATTCTCTGCTAAAAGCACTGCTGTAACAGCTTCTACAGCCTCTTCTGCCCCAAGAGTTGCAGTATAGTAACATAGCAGAGAACAAATTCACCGGCCAATTCTTTCATTTCACTTTTGGGTAAACAGAATTTCACTATAATCATGATCTTGAGAAACCAGTTCCCTGGTGCCTGTTATTAACACTGCCTGCATTATCCTTCAGCCTTGGAAAGGGAACAAACCTAGCCCCAAGACAGGAGGAAGGAACTAAATGCAGAAGGGAAATTAGGCTACTCAAAAGTCCTTGTTCTTGGCAGTAAGTGCAAAAAGAAGAGACTGTAATTATCTAGTTTATTGACGTAAACAAACAATTTTTTAGTAGTCTAGTTTTTAGTAATTCTTTCCAGATGGCAGTCCAATAACCATCTGAGAACACAATCCCCCTTGTGCACAAAATCCAGATAGCGTGAAGATGGCACTGCCAAATCTCTTTCCAGACGCAGTACTACGAAAACAAATTATTACCTGGTAGGAGTTACTAGGATCCTCCAAACTGCATTAGTTGTTGCTAGTGTGAGCTATCCTTGCAGCAGCCTTGCTCTTCCCTTGCAGACGTACCATTTCAACAAACCAACACCGAGTTTTGGATTCATTTAGAATCTTAAAGGCTGCAAAGATTTATCTTGTTTCAAGTGTTATCGTCAACATTGTGCATGGCTGCCCAGCAAACGTATCCAGCATACAGGGGAAAAAAATCAGTCCTGAGAAATACCAGTTCATCACTCTAGAAACACATTTGCAGTGTGCAACAAAGGCGGCAGCATGGTGAGACAGCTTGTGTCATTCATCCCCAGACAGCCCTGTTACTGGAGGCAGGTTTCAAGACATATTTACAGAGGGCCAGAAGATCATTATCTTTGTGTGATACACCTTTTTGTTTGGCAATGACCAAAGCACATTTTCCAGCAATAATCACTATCACACAGGATGAGTTGGCTGCTTCTGATGCTTCAGAGTTCCAATCATGATTTCCTCTAAGAAATGCAAAATTGGAGAAAAAAAAACTGTTGGCATTTGAAATACTTAGGCTGAAATAGTAGAGATTGTTATTTTTCTCAGGAGAAATGCCTGGCACATTGTATTTTATTTGCTGCCAGTGTAGTCTTTCTAAGGATTCAATCAAGTCAAATGCAGCACTTTTGTAAACGTGGATCTGCATTCAGCATATCAGATGAACTTTGTACTGGATGTGATTCAAAGACTGAACTTCGTGTAATAATTTGTTCTGTCTCAGAAAAAGCCCCAAACCAAGCAAGCTTTATTTTCTGTTCCAAAGGGCAAGTTGCAGCACCATCTCTACTGCATACCTTTCCTCCTCCCTTTTACTGCTCCAGCATCTTTTTCCGAGGATGCTTTTTGCTTCTCACACTCGTGATTTTAGGTTTTGCAATTTCAAGCTCAAAGAAAACCCATGTGCTGGTTTTGGCTGGGATAGAGTTAGTTTTCTTCATAGCAGCTGCTATGGGGCTATGTTGTGGATTTGTGCTGGAAGCAGTGTTGATAACACAGGGATGGTTTAGTTACTGCTGAGCAGGGCTTACACAGAGTCAAGGCCTTTTCTGCTCCCCACCCGTGAGGAGGCTGGGGGTGCACAAGAAGCTGGGAGGGGACACAGCCAGGACAGCTGACCCCAGCTGACCAAAGGGATAGCCCACACCATACGATGTCATGCTCAGCACAGAAACCTGGGGGAAGAAAAAGGAAGGGGGGGGGAGGGGATGTTCAGAGTGATAGCATTTGTCTTCCCAAGTAACCATTACACACATTGCTTGTGTGCGCAGCTTTTGCTTTACTTAAATTGTCTTTATCTCAACCCAGGAGTTTTCTCACTTTTACCCTTCTGATTCTGTCCCCCATCCCACTGGTGGGTGGGGGGAGCGAGCAGCTGTGTGGTGCTTAGTTGCTGGCTGCGGTTAACCACCACCACCCAGGAATACCAAAAGCCAACCCTTTGCTCAGTTGCTACAAGCAAAGAGAAAAGTGGACACTCAGTAGCAGAAAGTTCAAGAAAAACATTTTTACCATCCTTGATTCTTATTTACAGAGAGCTCAAACAAACAGTGTATGTTTTTCTCCACCCAGTCTGCCAGATGACTGATGCAGGAAGGAACATCCCCTCAGGCAGTCGCTCGTTAACCTTTTCTTAAAGCATATTTGCAAGAAGCAACACGATAGAAAACAACTCGGCTCTCAATTTCTTCTGTACTTTGTATTTCCAAGTTTTCAACCCAAGAGGAAATGGTCTTAGAGAAACATCTTAAGTACCAAGGTGCTGTTTGCTGTATAAAGTGAGGGGCTGGGGGGACGCAGCTGGGCCTGCTGTTTGCCCCTCTGCTGGGCAACCCAAACAGTATCTGCCACTAAGAGCATCAAAACTTCCTTGTGATTATAACAGATGAAACACTAAAGGCATCTACAACTCTAACCAAACACAGAAATTACCCCCTCAAACCCAAGCATGAGACACCACCTGGGTTTGCACGCACCAGGCAAGCTTTTAGGCCATTTCGGTGGAACCTGCAAGTCTTTGCACGAAGACCAACTCATTCGTTGTTCAGCATCTCCTGAGTCACCAGAACTCTTTGAAAGGTTCATCCAGCAGCTAAGGTGTCTGCCTCAATCATAAAGGGACAGTCTGTGCCAACATTGTGTCATACATTTTCCGCTTTATGCAAGTACCGGCTAGCCACCTTGATGCACTCGTGCCTTAGGTACTGCCGGTCGCTTCCCGTCTTCCACAAACTGCTCACTACAGATACGGCAGCACAAAGTCACCCCCGTACCAATTCTGGTTCTAAATTAGATGCCAGGCTAAGCAATTTTATCTTGCAACAAACGAGTTTAATTTTTTTAAACTACTGAAAACAAAAAAAATTTACAAAGTAGAAAAAGAAGCATTCACCTCTGAAGTACTACCTAATTCACAACTGTATGCAATTTCAGCCCATAGGTTATTATGCTGAAGACTTTTTAATTCACAGATTCGGCCAGGTAAACAGTTCTGCCACGGGTGTGCGTTCTCCCTGGTCACTGAAAGGAACGGTACCTACACCTCAAGCAGACCCTGCGTCATCCTGCAGTTCGGCCCCCAAGGTGTATTTACTTCTACCGCAGATAAGAGATATTACGAGAAAAGATGCAAAAAACAACCAGCCGTCTTCTACTCTAAGCAACTTTTGTTTTTAATTTAAAGCAATCTGTAAATTAAGGGAAAGTTGATTTTAAGCATGATTACCTTAACAGTTTACTCATACAACAAGTTACCTGCTAGTGATCCTGGTCACTCTCACCATCTTCTCCAGAAGCTTCCACTTTGCCTGGACTCAGGCAGTGGCACTGCTGTCAGCTGTGCAGAGGAGAAACAAGCATCAAACTCTGGATCCCCGGGAAAAGCAGCTGGACTCACCCACCAGCAATAGTTCAAAAATCACTTGGTTTCTTTTTCCAGCATTTGCTCACCCAAGAACTTGACAAACTGACCCCAGTTACTACATTAAAATTGGAGAGGAGCTTTTTGGTCAAACGCTGTTCTAGTCTATGCACATGACTGGTGTGTCACCTAAGCGATCAGAAGAATCGGTGACGTTACCATTGCTCAGCTCCAGAGCCTGCCAGCGTTTTGCTCACCTTCCAGCTACACATGCAACGCGAGCCCTTGGCAGCATACACCAGGTTTCAAGCTGGCTTGCCTTCAGACAGCATGGAAGAGTTTATCCTCCGCGGCTCAAAATCCGTGCGCAGGTTCAGCAGTATCTGCAAGAGGCAAATACTAAGCCACGTGCAACTCAGGAAGGATTCTGTTTGAACAGCTAATCACAGGTTTGTGGCAACAACGAAACTAGGTATAAAGGGCATGCATAAATTTGTGACAGAACATGCCTCTTGTTTTTGCAGTCTTACACGCTTCACATGCACAAAGCAGATGTCTTCTATGTGCACGTGTGCCCTTGTGCAGCATTGCTGGAAGGCAGACTGAAGAAAAAAAAAATCTATTAAACCCCCTAGGGAAGCAATATGACGAAATCATGCTCACTCTTGTGCCCCAAATCCCCTCCAAGGGATATGATTCCTGGCCTGGGGAAACAGTATCTGGAGGGGAAAATAAAAAAGTAACACTGCTACTGCAAGCTATTTAACCATCAACATTTTTACACGCTGGCAGCTTATGCTATTCACATTAGATCTATGCTGCGTAGGTATATACTCTGTAAAAAATAGTGGCACACTCCCTGCCTACAGCACATTTCAGACAGACCAGTGAAACCATTGGTTAGCTACATATGTGAGTCACTGTTAATCTAGTCTGGCTTGTCAGCACTTACCTCGAGGTCTGAGACTATAGGTAGGGACAGCAGCGATTAGGCTCTGAATTCCCAGCTCTACCTGTAGGTTTTTCAAGAAAAAACGTAGTAACACAGCACCCATCAGTTACCAGTGTCTGAAAACATGAGGGAATAGGGGTCATCCATTCTCCCCCTCTCCCCGCCGCCAGTACTCCCACATTCTCAAGCCAGGCAAGCTGAAAGTAACCCAAAAGAAAGGTCTCGCTTATCTCACTGGGTTACAAGCATCTGACATTAGCCCAGGCTCTGGGAATCGTTATCAGTATTTTGCTTCCTAATTGCATGTTACCATGGAGATTCATCACCTGTATCACAGCCACAGAGGCTGCACAAAAATTGTACTTGCCTTTCAAAACACAACTGGATCCATGCATTAGCATCCCATTACCCCAGTGTGTTCAGGCAGAGATGCACCTGTGCAGGCAAGCAAGTGCAAGCATACAGTTTTCTAATCACTTTGCATTACTACTTCCACAGGGAGGTTCTCAGCACACCCTAAAAATAAGCATGTTGTCCAGGTCTGGCTAGCCAGGGGACACAAGTGCAGCGAGACATGGCACTTCAAGAAAACAACCTTCAATGACACCACTCTGCATCAGAAAAGCAGCTGAGCTCAACTGATATTGTTAATTGACTCACAATGTAATCATCACACATCAAAACAATCAGCAGCACAGAACACATAGTAAAGATGATTAACTCAAGTTGTACTTTTATTTTCAGGATTAAAACCCTCAATGATATAGATGCAGAGTAAAGCGGAAAGAAACAGATGTCAACCCAAGTTTATCTGCAGTTCCAATGAGGCATCCTGGTTTCACAAAACTGAATTGGACGGATGGGTAAAGCACAAACTGCTAAGAGAAAGAAGAGAAACTGCACCAAATATAAATTCAGAGTAGGTAACTGCTCTTCACCTGGCTCCCTCTGCCCCCTTCCACAGTATAAATAGCACAAATAAAATTCGACTGCAAAATATATTTGACATCAAGCAAAATCAAGGAACCATCAAAATTACTTTTATATAGGATGTACTGATCAGTATTTTTTCCAAATTAAGAATACATTGCAGTTCAATTTAAGTAAGATACAGAAGAAATTATCACAGGTGTAACAAAGGGTAAGAGAAGTACTGTTTCAATGAACACCACACAATACATAAATACTCAGCAATATAAAATAAAATTAGATTCAGCACAGTTTTACAGTTGACATTCTTATTCCAGTCCCTACAATTAAAAGTTAAAGCTTATTTACTTGATAAGACTCAGAGAAATCAATACACTTACAGAAGAACACACATTTCTTCAACAAGATAGACATATTGAACCAGTGGGACTGATTTTTTTTAATACAAAATACAGACTGATTTAACAACCTAAGCCAAATAGCTAATAGGATTATCAGCGGAAGGTGTGACTAAGGAAATCACTATACTCTTACCACAGTTAGCCCAACATACATGTCCTTAGCATAACATTTATTTGCTCTTCAGCATATGCTTGGGCTCTTCTACCTGTCTGTCGAGTCAAAAACCAAAGCTAGAATAAGAATTTGTCAGACAGAAAAGCAAAAAAAAAAAATCTTTTCGACTGCTGAAAGGACTACATCTGGACCTGATTTGAATTTTGAATTAAGTTTCATGTCAGTTCTGTTCTTCACATTAGACAATTTCTCTGTGCTTAAACAACCACTGAAAATTTGCCCAAAATTTTGTCCCCAACAGTGGCCATCTGACCAAAGAATTTGCTTATTAGGGATGGGTAACAATACGCTCAAGTCTAGATGAAAGTCTTAATAAAACTGCATATGGACTCTGTTTAATATTGTATAGTCAAGTAAACCTCAAGTCATACATGCTCTGTCAGGCTTCCACAGGTAACCTAATTTTGAATCAAAACAGCCATGTCCTCTATTTATCTATAGAACTCCTAAACCCTGGTCTGCCAGATGATACAATGAACTCCACCTGAGACAGGTATGCAAAGAAAATATTTCCAAAGGCTGAGCCAGATGAGAACAATAGATAAGCATCTTGGCAGATGCTTACTTCTGTTTGAGCCACAATCCCTGCTCAAAAGTGCTTCTTCAGCTTTACAGCACAGGTGCTTTCTAAACTCCAACATATAAACTCACTACCAACACAGCAGGTAACAGTGTGTGTCAGGAGCAAAGATACCATTTTCCCTTTATTCCTTTCTTCTCCGACAGGGGCCTTTTTGCAATCAGCATTTGTGCTCTGAAGACTCCCAGTCTGACATCTCTCACTGACCACAGCACCCCTGAAACTTGCCTTGCCAGCACTGTCTCCAGTGGGATCCTCTCCATCCCAGCAAAGCACATGCAAGTTGGTATCCCTTCAGTTCTTGAGATAAAATTGGACAAGAGGAATCTGTCTTTTCTTCTAAAAAAAAATCAACATTATGACTCCCAGCTCCACAGTTGTTAAATATATTTAGGACAGTAGTTCCCAAATAAGGAGCTGAGCAATTGATAGTCTGCAAAATCTAGTAATAACTCCTTTATATTTTCACATACGAGCACCGAGTAAGATGCTAAAAACTCATATATTCTTCTTAACAGCCTTCTCCCTGCTGCTCCCCATCAGGGATACATACAGAGGTCTCCTGTGCCTCAGGTATGCCCTTGAATTGCACGTGGCAGTGATCCAGTACCAGGTGAACGGGCATACCACCAGCATGCTCAGCATTCAGTGATTGCACATTAGGACAAGAAATGACAGTCATAACACAACATATAAGTAACCTGAATCTGTAAGAACAAAACATACAAGTAATTATTCAAGAATATTCAATTAAATTAAGTATTTTGCCTCAAGCAGCTACTAGTTTCCTGGCTTTTCCTTTCCCAGCACCTCCAGAATGGTCAAGTCCTCAGAACAATTCTTTTGGGGGAGTTTTCCAACTAAACTGTTTAAAAGTGAACCCTACTGCTTGGGGAAGCTAGAAGCAAGACAATCACTGTATTCAACAGATGCAGGTTTGCATCAACAGCAAGGAACCCCCAGCCACCTGCATTCATGCCAATCGTTTTTTTCCTCGAGCTTGTACATACATGACCTTGCAGGCTGCTAGTTGCACCCAGTCGCAGCCTGCTCTGAGGCCTGACTCTCAGCATGAGCTGCGGCCACTGTCACTCACCCGCCAGACCTGCTCCACTCCGCTGCCCCAAACCTGGCTAAAGGCTGCCACACCTTCACTGTGGGCACCGGCTGCAAACCGCTGCCTACTTCCCTGATCCTCCCTTCCTGCCCAGCTCACCTTTCTGCTTTTGTAACCCCGGAAAATAGAGTCTGCAGCCCAAAGTCCAAGTCTAGATGAGCTCTGTTTTACAAGGTGTGAGGGAATCTGGATATGCTGTGGTGCTGAGTCAGAGATAAGCCTATTATACAGGTAGCTTTGTTAAGGGCTATAGTGTATAACAGAAGTAGCTCATATTGCTTAGGATGGTTTAGGACCACCCTAAAACCAATTCTAAACATCAGCATTAATGTTGCCCGGAGTACCCACAGGAGATACCCTGCTGCAGGCAATTGTATCTGTCAATTGCCCAACTCACTATTGAGACTGTCAGGTTCCTCACATAGAAGCGTAACACCCAAGCACTCTTCTGAAATGACACAAGTCACTTCAGACAGGCCAAACTTACAGAAGTGTTCCTTCCCCCCCACTTCATCATTAATGCTAAAGCTAATTTTCCATTTCTTCTCCTTCTGCTAACACTCTTAACACCTAGCGTGCCTTTGCCCTATTTCAAGAGGCAAGAGCTAACAGCAAATATGTTCGAAAAACTTCTGAGTTTGTACTTAAAAATATCTAACCAAAGCCCTGAGTTACAACCATCACATCTCTATTCAAATAAATACAACAGAAGGACTAACACCACAGTCATTACTGTGCACACACAATATAAGTATTGGTTAAGCCTGATAAATCTGTTTTGAGGTAGATATATACAGTACAAAATATTAAGAGTCAAATGCAAACATCGTACTCACTTCACCTTCTCGCCTTGTCCTCAAGTTCTGCAGGGAACCTTGCAAGTGTATTATTTCTGCCTCATCACCATTCAAACCAAGTTTTTCCGAGTTCTGAGCTCTAAGACAATCTGCAGCTAAAAGACCACTGAAACCAAACCCATACATTTAACTCTATCATGGAGTTCCAGTTGGGGCCATAAGAAAAGTAGGTTAACACAAAATTCAGCTAAGGAAAAATTCAGGTATTTTAAATAACTTTGCAAATAAAATAGTGCTGTTCAAAACAGGTTCCAACAGTTTCACCAACAAGAATACCAAAAATAAAAAACCTTCTGCTGAGGTTTTCAAAGGAAATTTTAAACTAGAAATTTAAGCTTTAGTTCTTAAAAACTGCTTTTCATTACTTGCTCCCCATCACTGAAACAGAAGACAGACAGCTTGAGAGATGTCCCCCACCCCCAACTCCCTTAGAAAAAGGATTGTTAAAAAAATTCAAGGAACTCTAATGAAAACCATGCAACAAACAGAAATCAGATTACAGTCTGCTCAGAACTCGGCCAAGGTTCACATGGAAGGTTTGCAAACCTTTAAATAAGCTTGTCCTGAGTTCAGAGTTTGTGACAAGCAAGCAAAGAGGTTTTACATTTTTCTGGGCTGTCAGACCATGACAGACACAGGATACGATAACAAAATAAATAAGAAATCTAGAGATTCACTTTTCTTTTGAATAAAATATCTATAAAGACGATCCATTCTACTATAAATAGCTTAGAGATTAATACAAATTTGTAATCACTGAATAATTAGTGCACCAACAGTTGCTTTAAGATGATGGAGCAGAGAAGTATCCCCTAATCAGTCACTTTTTTTAAACCAAAGATAGATCAGACTGTAGGACTGCTATCAGCAAGTCAATTAAGTGCTGGTAAGTCCCAACATGTGACTGCATTGGCTCAAGCAGACATGGTCACGTTTTGTTGGGAATCAACACAAAAATGAGTATGACTCCAGAAAGAAGCGGCAGTGAGCCCTGCCTGTGCTTGTGTGACTGCTGCTTTCTTTGTCACAAGTGGGTACAGGCTGGGGAAATTTCTCTCCCATAGCTGCGGCTCTCTGACTACAAGCACAGCTTTTGGGTCTGATTTCGGAATTCACTGTCACATTGCAAATCACAGAGATTCAATATTTGTGTTTTGAGCAGTCCCTGTCAGCTCCAGTTCTTTGAATACCAAGCAAGCTCCCCCTTAGCCCACCTCCTTCCAGAGAAAGGCTGTCTGGATGAGAGACCTTCCCCAGAGAAAACTCGATAGATGGAAAAAACAAGTGACCAGCAAGCAAAAGAGAAAGGTTGTGCTGTGGTTTCTCAAGTGTTTCAACAGAAATTCAGACTTGTGAGTTATAATCCTCATAAAGACTGAAACATTCTCCAAATTAATGCCAGAAGAAAACACACTTAAACATGGTTGCAGTAAATGTATTAAAGTAAAAATAAAGAGGTCCAGAAGAAGAGTTTGGAGTCCAAAGAGGCAGAGGTTCTCAAGCCTTCGCCTCTCAGGCCCAAAGGACAGTTCGGATATTCACCACAGTGTAACAGCTTTCCCCTGAACAGCAGCAATATTGTTTCTTCACGTCAGTCAGAGGTAGCATCTAAAACAGCATAACGAATACAGCAGCAACCTCCAGCTGAGCCCAGCTACGCCTGAGGTGGCCCCAGAACAACGCCCCCTCGGCCAGCCTGGTCACACTGCTGCTGAGGGATCAGCAGCGATCCTCGCTTTGAGCCGAGGTGTCGAGAAACAGGCGGGATGCGCACGCAAGGGGACGGTGAGTCCCGTCACCCGGGAGACGCGCACCATAACCGGGTACATCTGCTCCGGAGGCCAGCCTCTTGTTGGCAGGCAGACGCCACGCCAGACTGCAGCAGATGTGTGCATAACTTAGTCAAACACGTAGCCACAGACACACAGCAGCACTCAGACAGCACTTTCTGTTCCACTCAGATCCACACATCACTGGGAGAAGGGACCCGCCTCTATATGTTTAACCACATTTCCTCTAGAATTTTTTTTTAAATAAACAGAGATTACAATAGGTTTCACTTAAGACATTTAGCGTAGATGTCCACTGAGGAGCACAAGTGGGACACAGCAATCAGGATTTAGTTGCAGATTCATCCTCTTCCAGAAGGAGGTCATTCAGTGCAATGACTGTAGCAGCAAAGTCAGCCAGCTCCACAAAGTCTGATGTAATTATGTTAACACCCATAACACCTGGCTTCTGTGCTTTCACCCAGTTCAAAATCATGGGCAGGTTCCTAGAGAAATAGAAATAAAGATAAACATTTTAAAAGAGATTCTGCTCTATGCATACTTCTCTTATTTGAAATACAACATGCTGTTTACAAATTATGTCATCACCTCACATTTGTGATCAGGTCCTGACTGCCACCCAAAATGCAACCAGCTAACAAGAAGAGTGCTTAAGATAGCATATGGTTATTAGCTATCAAATAGAAATATTGGTCAGTCATCAATTCAAACTACCAAGCATACAAAATAACATTTGTGAACTCTACAGTCACTGAGCAGACTGTGCTTCAGGATTTAACGCTGCACTACAATTTCCTCCATCCTGGTTTGTTTTCACCGAAGCATGCGCTGAACTGAAAGCTTAATTTCACAGCAGACTTCAGTGTAGCACAGAGCAAGGCTGTATCTGGCCCAAGATGTTCCCCTGCCCACCTCTGCCTTCGGCTGGGCAGGAGAGAAGTTGTTGGGGCAGCACGCTGCATTTCTACCAAACTCCTGTCAGCCTCCAGGGCCACCCCAAGCAACGGGATCAAGGGAACCAAACCCAGAATCAAGCCCTCAGCTCTGTAAGGGTTGAACAACCCACCATACATCACTAACCAGAGAAAGGTGAGGTGTGTCAGGAACGGAGTTAAATGGAGTTAAAAATTCTACCACAGGGAGAAATTTCAAGTCATTTCTTGGACAGAGTGCAAGTCAGGAGTCTGCACAGGCTTTTTTGCACTCTAACATGCAAACACCAAGGTTTTCGGCACAGTTAGAGACAAATGACTAAATATATCAGAATTGTTTAAATTTGTATATTTAATATAGTATGCTATAATATGCATACAAAATTATACGAGAAGATGGTAGGCAAACAAATTGGCTAACAGGATGGGGAATTAAAAACAAAAAAAATCATAAGAGCACCCCACAACTCTTGTTCCAGAAAAAAAATCTCTTGCCAAGAACCAAGAGAAGAGAGAACTTGAGTGAAAGCATAATTACTGTCCCTGTCAAGGGACACACCAGACTTCAGCCAGCTAACTGTGAATGTTGCACATTTCTCCTTTAGCAAGAGCTCAAGAACACTTAAATATTCATATTCAGGGCAAAATTTCCATATGAGAAAGCAGACATCTACACAGAACTGCAAAGGCAGATTTACACATGCAAATCAGCTAGCATGTGTAAATGCATATGAGCAATCATGCTTTAGCAAACAGCAGCACCTATTTTAAATTTTCAGTTTACTTTCAAGCAAGTGGTAACAACGGGGCTGAGGTAAAGAGATGGAGCGAAGGCAGGCTTCCAGCCTACCCGTGGCTTACAGCCCAGATCTGCGCCAGGAGTCACATGAAACAAAACTGATCACCCCTTCCATGAAATTAGGTGATCCTTTACTAGTTTAACAACAAAAATTCAGTACGATCTTTCCTTTAATCACGAGACAACAGTACATTTAATATACAGTACACAGACATAAGTTACAGCTGTGCTTTCTGTGAAGTATCCCCACCACAAGCACAGATATTTACATTTGTGCAACTTGTGACAGCAAACACCAGCCTTAAAGCACCTGAGCACCATCTAGTGTCTAATGCTGACCGCACAGATGTGGGCAAAGCGCAAGCCAGAGTGCAGACCTGAATATATTGCGGCAAACATCATTCGGATTTAATTATCTTTTGCTAGATTAATGGCTGTAAACAGGAAGGAGACTGAAGACTCCATGATTTATATTTCACCTGGAATTTCCTTACTTCCATCAATGACTTTTGTGACTGCAAAAGCAGGACACTTGCTATTTTTAAAAAGGATTTTTAAGAAAGTAAGTTATATTTACTTTGGCTTCAAGTAATACTGTAATTGCTTCTAAAGTGACCAGTGATTCTCCCAAAGGGAACATGAACTGGCCACTGAAGATGTGTGTTTATCTCACTGCTTAACATTAAGCTCAGTTGCTGATCAAATTAAAGGTGGTCACAACCAGTCTACAAGTGTAATTTATAACTTAATATCATTATGACAAGATAAACTGTTAGTGACATCAAAACAGGCAATATTAAACAGTGAGCCAGGAGACCAGATCCCACCAGGACTGTTACAGTTTTGTCAGTTTCTAACAAACAGGCTACAAGATGATAATGCCATAAAATAAAGTCACATGGAACCTATCCTGGTCATGCTGTTAACACTTAAAAATCGCTCTCTGTGCTACTCAAAGCAAAACCCTCTTCTACTGATCTTACTCATAGGCAAATCATTGTACAACAGTCAGTGGTACAAAAAAGTCAAATTGTTAATCTAATTTTTGGTAAAAAAACAAATAAAAACTGCCCTAGGTCATACATCTTTGGCCATTACTGAGGCAGATTTGTACAGACGTAAGCAAAACTGAGCCCACAAATAGGCAATTTTCCTCTGTGGCACAAGCTTTTCCCCCCACCTAAATTCAAGTTCAGCCAATTTGGAATGAATTATTGGTTTGAAACAACAGGTCCAGCCCATGCTCTATGAAATCACATCACATTCAGAAAGAGCTCCAATTACCAGGAAACACTCTTGAGTTACATATATACCCTGTTACTTCATTGTTTTCAATCATTCTTTATTTTTAATGACTGCAAATATCTCTCACGAACAATAGTAATGAAGCAAAACTGCATGCTTTCATCAAGTCTTACATCTAAGCAAACATTTCCCAGTTTCTTGCTTACTCAGTGCCTCTTTCAACATGAAACATGGTAAGTGAAGAACTGAAAAATCAAGACAAGTCCTTACCTATGAACAAGTGTGTTCTTCAGACCACGAATTAGATGCCGTGCAATAGTTTTCACTCGAGGTGTGAGAATTGCTTGAGAAACATGGAAAGTCCCATAGCGACTTCGTTCCTCAAGAGTGGTCTCCAGGAACTGTAACAGTTTGTGCACATTGGTTGTATTAGCCCATGGTGCTGGCATTTTATTCCCTGGCCACAGGAAGGGGTATTCCTGATACAAAGGGTAGTGGTAGAATATGAGAACCTAACAGGACAAAGAAAAAGGAGAAAAAAATCAACAAAAATTCACAACTATGTTATTTCTGTTTAAACAAGATGTTGCACTGGCTTATGCTTATACTGTACTGCTGCAGCTAGCATAACAGTGAAAAGAGGACCAAGCAAAAAAGCTGCTCCTGAGTCATGAGTGTCAGTAAATTTGTTGCACTACTGCCAACAAAGGAGATGAGGATCATTTTTGTTAGCTATGAGGACAGGATTGCTTCAGGCTTTAAGAATCATCAGTTTAAAATGAAAAAGTTGTCAGAAGTATACTGAAATGTCATTCAAAGAATTCAGCTTAAAAGCATTTCAAAGCACTGTCAGAGTATATTACGTCTGTACTTGAAGTTAAGGATTTTAGCAGTCTTGCCATCTTCTGCATAACTCCTATTAGGTAGCTAAAGTGTACTGAGCTGACCAGCGTAACGGCATTCCACTCGCACTTACTGCATGAGATGCCAAAGTCAGTCTTGCTGTCAACAAAATCTTCTCTAAATCAAGTCAGTATTTCATGCCTTGTAAGGTGGTTCTCTAAGAGGACAGCACAAAGATGCAGCGCTTTTTATTAACACTCAAACTTACAAATGATTCATATTGGACCCTAGCACTGACAGCATCAGTTCAGAGGAATTCCTCAAAGCCTCATGTATTTCACAGTTTAAGAATTACGTGCTGAAACCCTGTTCTTGGTTTGCGTGTATGCATGGGAGCAGTTACCACAGAGAAGCAGCATTTAATCTTGCCACTATAGATCTGGATGGCTGCAAAGGAGCTAATAAATTCTGTACCCATAGCTTAGTCATGTTAAAGCTTACACACTTCACACTGGCCAAAAAGATGACAGTTTATCAAATCCTCATCAGCACAATATGCTTTCCCAGAAGAGAAAGCCATTTGTAAGGAGCACAAGGGCTCGAGGATACTATTATTTAATTATTTAACAAACACACTTGGGAGCAGGGCACAGTAGCCACACCATGGATGGAGGGGCTACACAGCTGCACACAAATGAAGGGAGACATGCACACTACATAAAGGAGGCCTTAGTGGGCTTTAAATTGAGTGTCAGCAGCATCCTTGGTTCAAAACCTGTGAGTGGGAACCACACCCAGCTTCTCTATTTAAATCTTAACATTTTGGGTTTGAAAAACAATACACATCCTTTCCTTACCTGGTGTTTCTTCTCCCACATGTACTGTAACGTCACATATTCTACACATTCAACTGAACAAAGTTTAGATCCAAAAGCTGAGTGGATCCTGTTGATCAAGGAGAAGTGATGGCTGTTGTCCATGGCGTAGAAGTGATTGAAATCCAAGAAGATTACTTCCTTGGGGTGCTGCTCAAGAAAGGTGTTAATCTCCTTCAGTCCATCCCATACTTTGATGCCAAACAAGCCGTGTATGAAGTAAATCTCTTGTCCTATTTCCCCAGGTTTGGAAGACACACGAAGATCAAAGTAGCGGATCCCACCTTCCAACTGCTCTTTGAAAGTCAGATTTTGGGTCACTGACCATTTCTTCATGATCTTTTTAACCAAAGAAATTCTGGCCAAACGTTTGATGGCTGTGGCTTGGTCTGGTCCCACAGGAGATTTCTCATCAACCCAGTAGCTGAAAGAATCATGCGACCCTAGAAACAAAAGCCAAGAATATTTTATTTTAGAAAACTGACTCCCCCAAAACACATATACCCATGTGCCCTGTACACTGAAAAAAGTCCTACATGCATGGCAGGGTTGCAGAAGAGTTATGCTCAAGCGTGAGTCTTTCAGACTATGCTTTACACCTTAGTTTTCCCTAACTGTACAAGAGCTATGCTTAAGGTTCTCGGTTTAAACTGTTTTCTTGTGTGAGCTCCCAATTTCAATGCACTCTGAAAAATCATGACCATAAGACAAACATCAGTGATACAGGGAAACTTCCTTCTAACCTTCCTTCACTTACAAACTATCAATCTACCTCCAAAGCTTTCCCAGAGCCTGGTAGATCACTGATTTGAGATGAGACTCCAGCTTCATTGAGAGAACCTGAGGTTTTATTTTCATTCTACCTGGTAAATACAATCATGACCTAATAGACCACAGTTCTTGGAACAGTTATCTTTATTCACGTGATGGACAGAGGGATCTGTACATGCATGTGCCTTACCAGCACATCTCACTTTAGCCCCAAGATGGTAAATAAATTATTAGTAGTTTGAACAGTAGGCAACAACTGGCTGAACTTAAAGGTGGAACAAGAGTACACCACCAGTTACTGTGTGGTTAGATACCCAGCTCACATTAAACAAGTTCATGAATGTGTCTTTTACCTGGCAGTGCTTTTGAGTGACCACAGCTATGGTGAACACGAAATTCACCAACAATCAAAATTACCCATTGCCTGCCAAAATAATGCACATCAGACAAAGCTCCTGTAACACAACTTGTACCTTGGCAGAGGAACTGCATCTCCAGTATAAAATTTGTGCTTACTAGAAAAAAAACTCCAACTGAAAAATTCAGTGGTAAATGCAAACAAACAGAGAAGTAACAAAATTCCTTCAAAATAACAGCCAAGTCAGTAACAGAACAAAGAGTAACAGGGCAGTGTATCTCAGTTTACACTGCACCAGAGCAGCATAAAGCCAAGATAGGCAGAAGATGATCTACCACAGACTGATGTTTACCAGGGCTTTCTAACCATTTACATCAGGCACCTGCATTCTGGCCAAGAAGCTGCAGTCGCTCCAGGTGTGATTTACCTGTAAAGCCCCAGCCAGGAAAAACACTACAGGAGCTCTAACAGCCCTGCTCCTCTTTTTTCTTCAGGACAGCAGATGAGAGGTTCCCCATTGAGCCAAACCCCAATCGCTTCCTGCACTTCCAGCCACTTTGCTGAAGTACAGGGAAAGCATCTTCACCCCCAGTCACCACAAGCAGCTCCTTTTCCAGCTGCCTGAGGGATACGGTGACCCTGCACCATGCTGCCAGCATCTGCATTTTCCCTTCCTGCATGCCCCAGGGTTCTAGTCCCTGCTTCTGGGACTAGACTTTTCTAGAATTTCCTCCTCTACCTCAGTCTGCAACTCCACTAAAAAATCCTAATTTGTCACTTCCAATTTTAAGACAACATTTGAGGCATCCACAGCCTCCTTTACTCAAACGTTTTCTTTGTGTACCAGTGCTTACTCGAAGACTGACGCATTTCCTGTGATGCAAGGGCAGAGCTATAAACAAGATTATGATCTCAATTGGATTATCTTGTCAGGATTTTTTAATCCAGATGGAGGTACAGACTGTGCACATATCAAGCATCAGTTCACAATAACCTTAAATGTACTCTTTCTCCATGAATTTCAACTAGTTCAAAAGTACTGAAAAGGAACTGTGAAAGTTAGTTTTCAGGCTTTACAAATGAACACTAAAAATTAATTCTAATCAACTCTTCTGGAATTCTTTACAGTCTTTGTAAAAATGTGCCTCTTATGGGGCTTTCCATTCAGTCTCCTAGAAACAAGTGACAAGTAACAAAAAAGCTGTTTTTAAAAGATGTCAGCTTAAGAAGCTATTTAGTACCTGTCACAGTAAACTACATCAAAAAGTAGCTGTCAGTTTTGGAATGACACCTAGATTTTCCCCACCTCCAAGCGTGAAGCCCCAGACAAAATACAGCATCAAACATCTAGTGAAGACACTTCAGAAGCAGCCATAGAAGGCCTGGCTCATATTGCAAGCTGCAACTCAGATGTTTGAGTTTCCTACACCTCCCCATGGAGCAGAATGAGCCTTTCAAGCTTCTACAATATTTGGAAAGGAGACTTCAATCACAAGGGGCTTGTCTTCTGCCTCTGAATGAGTCACTTTGCACAAGGAAGTCATGGGGGTTTTTGTTTCTTTGTGTGGGCATCGGTTGGTTTGGTTGGGTGTTTAAGTTCTCAATTCTATCCATTTGAATTTCTCCCCCTATTTAGATCACTGTAGAAAATTGTTTAACATGCTAGAATAAGGCCATAAGGAACATTTTCTTCGCATTTTAACTAAGACTGTGCAGCAGCCTCTAGAGAGCTGTCTACAGAAGTCACACCATTATGCTCCCTCAGACAGTCACTGATAAATCTGACTCACGAAGGAACGACAACTTAATCTGGCATCAAATATATTGTCGTCAACTCAGTTGTCTAAGCAAATCTGAGCCAAGAAACAGCTTGTTTTCCTAAGTCCGATCACATACTTTACAGCTACAAAAGCCCTTCCTTTGCAGATTGCCACATTTAAGGATACAAAGGGTAAATTTCTCCTTGCACTATCACAAACCAAGTTCTATTTTTAGCTCTAGAAAGCAACAAGAAAGAAAAAAAACAAGGCACAAGCACATTGCAACTTTTTCAACACATACTTTAAGAACTGCACTCCTTAACAGGGCAGCTATTTGAGAAACTGAACTGTATGTGACATGCTTCTATAGTTAGACAAGATCCTTAAAACTCCTGCCCTGTGGCTCTGCCTAAAAGCCCAGGAAATTGGACTTCCCATTTACAGTGAAGTCAACACGTATACCTATATATAACCATGTAGAACATGAGCTGGAGCATCTAAAAAACAAGCTCTCCTTTTCACACTTGGTAGAAGACCACCTCTTAAGAAGGACAGGGGAGCATCATTGATGCTGAGAGGACGCAGCAGAAGTTCAATTAGATTTTCCAGCGGTCATTCACAGAAGGCCAGCCACCAACTGGGAGAAATATCTAGGCCAAACCTAGACTCAGAACATTTTTACTCCAGTAAGAGAGAAAAGCAAACTGAAAACCTAGAGCAACAGTATTGGACACTTGTTGGGCTGAGAGGTAAGAGCTAGGTGAGGATGCACATCAACCACCAGGCCCTTCTTTAATTTACGATCACTGTGTTACACTATCAGCTCAGCCACTGGCTTTTAATATAGCTTAGCTGTGATGTTAAGCTACATGCTAAGCTGATTGCACCATGGTGTCAAAATAATCCCTGCTCTCCTTCGCTCTACCCCTAACCTCCATGCAAGGCCTACCTATTCTGTAGCCATGGCACAATCCAGGCTAGTTGTTGATGCAAGATTTCTTCTGAAAAAGTATAGTCTAAACCAATCCAAACCTGTATAGTTTCAAAGACACAAGCCTACACCAGATGCTGTAACACTGTACAGTAACAGCAACGGGGCTGGCAGTTGCTGAACAGAGCAAGAATCAAAAAAATCTCACTGTGACATACACAGAAAAGTCCTTTCTGTGTATACGAAGTCCTTTCTGGTCTGTGTTCCCCCCCACCCAAATGGTGTGGGTCTTTCCAAATGATACTGACCACTCTCTCAGGAAAGTTAAGAAAGCTCAGGAAGTCTTGTCAGCAAAACATTGCAGAGGACACCTGACACCTTAAAAAATAAGTAACACCCTGTATTGATTCAATAAAACCATTCCTTAAACTTGTTAATTGTGAACAAAGTAACCAACATAATTTATAGCTTCCATCTTACAGACTGAGAAATCAAAAGGCACAGAAACATCAAGAAACTTAGTCTTTGTTGTCCTTCAGGCAAACAGAGGCCAGAAGCCCAGCCTGAGCTGCCTCAAGGGCATGTTCTCGCATGTGCAGCGCCCATCTTCAGTCCCTGCACATGAGAACGGATTAGCATTCAGATTGCAAATCTTCGTGAGCTGCTCCAGTGACATAGCATCAATCTGGTGCTCAGCCCTTTCCGAAACCAAGCTAGGCACTGGAAATAAAGAGATGCTGATTTGCCAATTGCTTCTAATAGGCTGAAGATGCATAGTATGAAGCAGCAAGCATGAAATTTAAGCATGAAAGTCTGCACATTCAAAAAAAAAATTAGGGGACTGCTAATCAGCTGGCAGCTCTTGCCGAGTAACAGACAATGACTGCTCTGTTTTGGCTTCATTTTTTTCATCTGCCAAAGATTGGAAGCTTCAAGGAAAGCAGTCACACCCCATCAGATGCCCAGATATTTAACTATCAAAAGCTACAATATGGTTAGAGTAGTATTAAAGAGGTATCTTTCAGACACCAGATTGTTAAAATGATGGATAGTCCTCTTAATTTTATCCTAGCAAGTGCAACTGTGGATTAATTTTTATTCATATCTTTAAACCCCTTTTTATTCTCCTTACACTAATTTCTCAAGTTAATTGTATGTTAAATAGATTGCTTCTCAATTCAATTTGTATGTTAAATAGATTGTATTTCACTGCTCAGGATGACTTTTTTGTTGAAGCCTTTGTGCTAATTGTTAGGAAGCAGCCTTTTATCATCACATCTGCAGCAAACTAACTTTCCAGTGTGTCTATTTGTCATGCTACTTAGTCACAGATAGTCAAATTAACCCGTGGTGTAGCTCAAACAAATGCCACTAATCAACATAATGTTATTAAGCCTTGAATTTCAACAACTACTAGCTATATTGCCTTGCATTATCTTTTTTCCCACATCGGTACTTTCTCCACACACAGTTGCAGCGCAGGGATAGGAATCAGCATCATCTCACCAACCCCGGTGTCCTTTCACAAGCTTGCGAATTTACCTTCGCAGGTTGTTAAAAATATGAATACATGGCATGCAAAGTGCCGAAATCTTCCAACACAGAACACACTTGGGCACTGCCAGTTACTTGAAAACAAGAGGAGAACTCCTGTTTTTTCAGATACAAGCATGCCTACAGTTATATCACCAGTCTCCCTGGTTGCAAGGCTGTGGACTAGCCAGGAGCAGCAGTCAGAGACACTTTCTGCAAAAATCTGTCTAACCAAGAAAAAAAGAACAAAAGCAGAAAGGCAGGAGAGTGCACTGTCAGCAAGTTTAACTAGATAGACAAATTTGTTTTGATCTTTACATTAATGGAATGTTAACAGGATGAAAAAGTGCAAGAAAACCTCTTCTGTTAAGCTAAACATTTGTAAGAAGCGAGGTCAACATGCTGTTCCAACCCACTAAAAGCATTAAAGGGTCATTTATGAACACCCTAGCTGTAGGGACGCCAAACTTCTTAGAGCAAGCTTTGCTCACTACACAAAGTACATTCCCCCTATATTAGGAAACACCACACATGACATAGCACAGCAAGCATTACATAGCCAAGACACCTAAAAGCACAGTACTCAAGTTCCAAAAACACAGGATGCAAGTGCTAGCAAGTTAAGGCTGTCCTGCAAATGTTCTTCTAAACCAAGCGTCCTGTGTGTGCCAGAACTGAGGGAAAAATGGGATAAACAAAAGTGCCTCAAAGCCCAAAAGTCCTCAGGATTCAGGTCATTAACAATCCAGATTTTCTAATCAAAAGATTAACATCTTAAAACCTCTTCACTCATGAAAAGCAAATTGAATCGTTCCTATTAACCAGCCCAGCAAAAGGAGGAAAGGCAGGAATAACAAACATCCTATTGATAATTAATTATCTAAAACTATTAAGATTATTATTTATATTCTAATGGAACCCTAAAAGAATCCTTTAGGTATTCTTAATGTAGTCTCACTAGGGAGGGCAAAGCCTAGTACAGACCAAATCCTCTTAGGAAAACTTCCTCTCCCTATCAAAGAATTACCCCGATTTCCCCCCACTGCCCCTTTCAGGGTGGGGGGTGGAGTGGGGGGATAAAAGGGGTACAAAGAAAGGGAGAAAGGGACTGCTTAAAACTGTCTCAGTCACAATATCACATGGTAGCTTGCTTTTCTTTCCAGCCAGGAGAAACCCATTTGGCACTGGTTGGAGTTATTGCCATTAAGGTTTTTTTGCGATTTAGCAATGAATTCCCATTTATCAGCAACCTCAGCTGTCTGCACTGGGAAAGCAGAAAGTGGCATTACTTCTCTACCATTTCAAAGCCTGAATGGATCCACCCGCTCTGAAAAGAAAAAAACTTCAGTTTAGAGTCCTACATTCCTCTTTTGTGACCACTCAGAAATGCATGGACCAAGGACTCAATCTCTTCTAAGAAGGCTCTATGGAAATTTTTTCTTGTTTTCATTACACAGTACTTTTCCCTCTTTTTACATCTTTTCTGGAAGAGCAGGCAAACTGGAACTTTCACACAACAGGGAAGGAGAGCAGCAACCATTTATATCAACATTATGTTTGGTTTTCTCGGTTTGAAGGAAAACTTAAGCATGTTCTGCACTCATTTACCAGGCAGTGAAGTCACTCTCTAGGGCACACAGATTTTAATAAATAAAAAGGAAGATAGTTTTTCCTGATGGAAAAATGAACCACACTGAACCACACCGTTTGGAGCAGAAGACCAACATTTACTACTTTAGAAGGCCAGGGACACATCTCTCCTAAGAAATCAGTGAAAAAACAAATTAAAGACACTTCAATAACTATTGCAGCTCTCCAATATAGTCTTGTTTTAGCCATATTTGAGCCAACGTTATTTTCTCTGTTAAAAAAATGCTTCTGGAACTGCAAAACTCAGCTCTTCCATCAGCTTTAGCTGCCTATAACCCAGCATCCCACAGGCAACTCTCCACCAATTGTCCAGCCTGGTAAAGCAAGAGCAGCACCACGTCGCAACAGCTCTGCATTGCTCAGAAATGAGATCCTGGCCATCCTTCCACATACCTTCAGAGGATGAGTTAATACATAAGAAAATGACAGAAAAGGCTCTGTGCACCACCAGAAGCCATGACTGAAGAGCTGCCCTACCTCTCCCCAGAGATGCAGGCTGCCCTGCCTGCATGTCCCACACCAGCAGGGCACCCTGCCCAACGTTACATACAGCTCTAGGCAAACCAGTATCTGAAAAAAATTAACCTTTGGTGGCAAAAAAATTCTTTAGTGTTTCAAATCAGACTCAGATATACAAAATTTGACAACACAGAAACATTTATATTTCAATATTTAAAAAACCTTACAATCTAGGACATGAATATTGGTGTTAAATGACTTTTTAATATTACATTTCAAAGTGCTGAACTAAAACATTTTACTTTTTCCAATTTTTCTATTTTTTAGCTGTCTTCTCTAGAGGCTCAATTCAAATTGAACTTAGTTCAGATTCAAATTAATTTGTCCCAACTAAGCTTAATTCTTTCCTCAATAGCAGGTTCACTAAAGCTATGTGAAAGAAAATATAATCCCCTATGTTTTGTAAATACAGCCATCCTACCTCTTCTCTCCTGCCCACATCTGCAGCACTGTGACACACCAGGTTAACCATCATGCTCCCTCAGGACAGCCGCATGCTCCACCACCCATCCTGGAGTTTGGCCAAGCACATGAACAGTTGTTTTGGGAAGCTTTTCTGGCAGGAACCACTTCTCCAAGAAAATCCCCCCAAACAATTATCATCACAGAAAAACTTTCCACTGGGTTAGGCTTGCCAAATGCACTCCTTTACACTTGTAGGACAAAACAAGCACTGATGAGGGAAATGGGAGTCCTGGTCTTTTTTTTAGGTGATGGGAGATGGAAGGGAATGGAGGAGGGAAGGCAGGGGACAGAGGAGGCATTTGACTAGCTTACTGGTTTTATGAAGTGGCCCCCGTAACTATTCTGGGTGCTCCTGCAAGAAGGAGCTTGCTTACCCTCCCATATACCAGTGGAACCTTACCTAAGTAACCATAAAGTTCCTTTAGAAGATAAGGAAAGAAAATCAGCACTGTGGAAAAACTCACAGCTAACTATCCTGACCAAAATGGGAGACCAATCCAGGAATACAGTTTGACCAGAACAGTTAGTATGCCTACAAGTTATGTCATGGCTCTTAACTATTCAAAGATGGAACAACCCAGACAAGATTAAGGAAATACATTATTACCAAGACCCAAAGGAAATCAGAACTGCCTACTCTTCTGCTCATCACATTCATCCAGCACCTTGGAGGTTGGACTAATAAAACACTCTATAAGCAAACACTGATAGTTGGCAGTTAACATCTGCTAGATTGCTTTGCTGTCTAAAGACAACTGGTACAAGCTTATCCTGATCTCAGAAAGTAGATCTAATTGAATCAGCTGTCCTAATACAAGTATTCATGTAAAAGCTCAATGAAACTGGAAAGCGGTGCTGTATCTTCAGAAGCAGAGAAACTTCTCGGACTCTAGCACCTAGTTAATTGTGATACTGCAAAAATGACTTAGAAAGGCAAGCAGTCAAAACAAAACAGTACAAATTGGACATGCCACAGTGCTATGACTTATGAGCATACAAGTACAAGCAAGAAACAGGTTAGGCTTCTCCAACAAATTCATTAAATAGCTGATTTACTTTGAAAGCAGATCAGTGACTGCACTGCAGCTTTTCCTCATGTTTCATTTCTCAGGGCAGGGGGGGAAGAAAACCAACAGATGCAGATTAAGAGATGACCAAGGAAAGCAGTGTCACAGTTGTACACAATTTCATAAAATTGTTTGAAGTAAAACAGCTTGAGATTAAACACATACTATCATATACATTACCCTGCCGAGGGTCACGCTCACAATCAAAATGTTTAAGAGTTCATTTTTAAACCCACATTCAAAGAGGATTAGTCTGGAGCATAATCAAGGGAAAACCCTCTAGACTTCCACACAAGGTCACCACTTATTGAAGGTGGTTAATTTTGTTGACTATATTGCATGCATGTAAGCTGACATTTTAGTTACTTCATATTTCACAATTTCTCATTGTGAAAGATTCCTTCTCTCATGACATCGCACAGGAAACCTCATCTCTTTTCATCAGATGAGACTATGCTGGTTTAGAATTTAGCCTAGAGTTTTTCTAATAGAAACAACAGAAAAGCCTGAGCTCTGGAACTGATCACACCCAAGCCTTGGAGGATGACCTAGATTTCAAAGTCTCTCCTCTGTTTTGAGCACAGAGTTAAAGCAGCATGTAAACACCAAACTGGCATGCCTCATGAAATACCCATCTTAAACATTATTTGTTACCAGTTGGTTCTAAAGGTTGAGCAAATAATGACTTCCTCTGTCCTCAGGTAGCATGTTTCACACCACATTCAATAGCTCAGGGAATCACAGAATAGTGTAAATTAAAAAGGACCCCCAGAGGTCACAGCTACCTTTTTTTTTAAAGCCAGTGAAAACAAGTAGCTCTAAAAGCACAACTGTTGGCAACAGATAAAGAAGCAGAACTCTATACAGGCATCCTTAGCATCATACATGAGGGTTAAGACTTTCCTGCTTACAATACCATACAATTAATTAAATCTAAGCAGTTTCTTTTCTGTGTATACTATCAATTCTTTCACTTTAAATAACCCCATCTCCCCAACATTTTATCCCTTTTTAAAAAAAAAAAACACCACCAAAACCACAATCTTTTATTCTTCAAGTGCTGCATTTCTCCAAAGTGCAATTAGGTAAAAAAAAAAATCAAAACCACAAAACAAACAACAGTTTCAGGTTTTTGAGTGTTGACTTTATTTAAAGTTAAAACAAGTTTTAAGGTTTCAACTGCTCCAGCACCTTCACTAGAATTACATCTCTGCTCCTACCTATAAAGAATGACTGGGAGGCAGGGGAAAACAAAAAACCAAAAATCCAAAAAACAGTGAAGTCCATCATTCCAGCAGTGAAAACAAATGCATCTGGAGATGGACAAAAGCAGGCAACACCTGTCATGTGCACACACAGGTATTAAGCACAGACAAAAATGCTTCTCCTTTGAGCTAAAGCCCACCTTTCATCTCTCTTTTGAAGATAGCATTGGCCTTCATTGCTATTCAGCACCTGTAAACAGATGCCTCAACTGCAACCCATTTTGTACAATCCTTTCCTTGCACACTGCTAGTAACATCACCTTGGCTCCCAAAAAGGTTGCTCGGTCAAGCACCACACCAACAATCCACTTCAGCAAAAGAATCACTGGACAAAAATAAAAAAATAAAATTCCCAAAACATCTATCCAAAATGTCTTTTCCCTGCTTGCACATGCAGGAAAGGGGTGGGAAAATACACTAACTTTAACCACAAGTAAACGTACACTGCAAGATTTTCAAAAAAACACCACTATTTTAAAAGCACCATGGCATTACTGAAACAACTCATTTCCTTGGTTCCTCTTCTACAAACATCATGCAACCAGTATTGTTAAGTGATGGACTGTGACAATGCATCTAAGGCAATCTACAATAACATTCTGCAAAGTTTCACAGCCCTTAAGTGCTACAATAACAAAAAGCTGATGTGTTGATTTATTACTGTTCACTAAAACAGAGAATGTTTGCTTTGCCAGAAGTTTCAAAATTTGCAGTTGCTTGAATTTTATATGAACACTGAACTGCCTTTCTGCCCCCCTTCCCTGTTCAAATGAAGTGGGTAACATAAAATGGTTTTGCTACTGGGCGGGGGGCGGGGAGGGTGTTACTTTTGATTAAAACAATGCATTTGAACTGTTCTACTTCAGGTAATACAGCAGTGAGTGCTGTGATATCCCACAGAAGGTGAGTAGGCCCTTCTCTACTGCTTCAAATGTCCTTCGGTTATCTCTGCTGGCACAGAAAAGGAAGTTATTCTGTTTCTAGGAAGTGTCTCCGCATGTCCTCTATGTAACACATGCCCAAAGAGTTTTTATAAGCTAAGGCAATACCATGAAAATCAAGCCTGTACCACTAATGGCCAGTCTAACATCCAGTATCGGAATGAGCTGCTACAGTAGCCACCCCCAAAGTCTTCCCTATTGACATTTACAAGCAATACTAGATTATTTTTTGCTATTTACAGATGGAAATTCAGCCTCATTCCTGAGTAACTTTAGGGTCATCTGTTGTTTTCCTCATTTGTCTGTTTATCTAACCGTAAACCTGAAATGATGACACTTACCCTTGCAATTTATTAAACTAGGAGCTCTACACAGGAGCTAGTTATTTTAAGTTCAGCTGGAAAGGGAGTAGATTTTATAAGCAATTACAGTATTTTAGTGTCCTCAGCATAACATCATACACTGGGGTATTTCATAACCGTGCTGTACTATGTTTCCCTCTGACAGGCCATACATAGGGTCTGCTACAAAAGACATTTCCATTTGATGAACCTTCAGTTGTTAGGGTCAACATAAACAAACTTTTCACC
Source organism: Platalea leucorodia (assembly GCF_965183815.1). Taxonomy (NCBI): domain Eukaryota; kingdom Metazoa; phylum Chordata; class Aves; order Pelecaniformes; family Threskiornithidae; genus Platalea; species Platalea leucorodia. The sequence continues at coordinate 119,289,611 of NC_138824.1, forward strand.
CTATCTGCTTTTAGCCTTGCTTAAACAACGTGAGAAACCTCAAGAGGACCTCCCGAGGTCACAGATACCTTTTTTAAAGCCAATGAAAACAAGCAGGTCAACGGGCTGGAGACTCACAGTTGTATTTACAGAAGACTAAGCCCTCCTTCCCCTCCTGCGACGGATTCGTGTGAGCCCTCGCTCAGAGCTGGGTGCCCGGAGCCCGCCGCCCGGAGCCAGGCTGCCCACCCGGCCACCGCAGCTCACGCAGAGGCCCCCAGCCCGGCAAACTCCTCCGGGCCAAGCCTCGGCGGGCAGCGCCGGACACAGCGGGGCCCGGCCCAGGCGGCCCCGAGCACTTTACTACGGAGGGACGCGACCCCGCCGCCGAAAGACGGCTCCCCGCAGCGCCAGGCCCCGCCGGCGGGGACAGGCCCAGGCGGCTGCGGCACCCAAACAACCCCTCCCTCCCTCCCTGCCCGCCGCCCTACCCGGGATGGCCAGGTTGGAGAGCGGGTAGGAGCGCAGCGCCGCCGGCAGCGAGCCCATCCAGTCCGCGTTGCTCTCCGCCATGGCCCCCGCGGCCCGCCGCCGCCGGCGGCCGCCCTCCCTCCCGGCCGGCGGCCTCATCCCCGGCCTGGGGAGCGGGGCCGGGCCCGGCCGGAGCGGCGAGGGGCGGCGGAATCCTGACCAGCAACGGCCGCCCGCCCCCCCCCCTTATGTAACAGGTGCGGCCCGGCCAGGCGCCGTGCCGTCACAGCGGCCCGGCGGCCAGCCATTGGCTGCCGGCTGCTGGCCCCGCCCCCGGCCCCGCCCCTCCCCGGCGCTGGCAACATCCGGCTCTGCGGTGGGAGGAGGGCGTGCGGGTGGCGGCCGGCGGGGCCGGCAGCGGGGCGGGGAGCGGGGCGGACCGGGCCTGTGCCCGTCAGTAGCCTGCGGTCCCGGTCTCGGCTGGGACAGAGTTAATGGTCTTCCTAGTAGCTGGTATGGCGCTGTGTTTTGGGTTTAGGATGAGAATAATGTTGATAACACACTGATGTTGCAGGTGTGGCTGAGCAGTGCTTGCACTAAGCGCCACACTAAGACAGAGCCAGGACAGCTGACCCCACCTGGCCAAAGGGATATTCCATACCATATGACAAGGGGCCTGTGTGATAGGGATATTCCATACCATATGACAAGGGGCCTGTGTGATAGGGATATTCCATACCATATGACAAGGGGCCTGTGTGAACCTCATGAGGTTCAACAAGGACAAGTGCAAGGTCCTGCACCTGGGTTGGGGCAATCCCCGGTATCAGTACAGGCTGGGGGATGAAGGGATTGAGAGCAGCCCTGCCGAGAAGGACTTGGGGGTACTGGTAGACGAAAAGCTGGACATGAGCCGACAATGTGCTCTCACAGCCCAGAAGGCCTGGGCTGCATCCAAAGCAGCGTGGCCAGCAGGTCAAGGGAGGTGATTCTGCCCCTCTGCTCTGCTCTGGTGAGACCCCACCTGCAGTACTGCACCCAGCTCTGGGGCCCTCAGCACAGGAAGGACATGGACCTGTGGGAGCGGGTCCGGAGGGGGGCCACAAAAATGGTCAGAGGGATGGAGCACCTCTCCCGTGAGGAAAAGCTGAAAGAGCTGGGGTTGTTCATCCTGGAGAAGGCTGTGGGGAAACCTTATTGCAGCCTTTCAATACTTAAAGGGGGCCTACAAGAAAGACGGAGATAGTCTTTTTAGCAAGGCCTGCTGCGACAGGACAAAGGGTAATGGTTTTAAACTAAAAGAGGGTGGATTTAGACTAAATACAAGAAAAAAATTATTCACGATGAGGGTGGTGAAACACTGGAACGGGTTGCCCAGAGAGGTGGTAGGTGCCCCATCCTTGGAAACATTCAAGGCCAGGCTGGATGGGGCTCTGAGCACCCTGATCTAGTTGTAGATATCCCTGCCAGTTGCAGGGGGGATGGACTAGATGGCCTTTAAAGGTGCCTTCCATCCCAAAGCATTCTATGATTCTATGATGCCATGCTGAACAAAAACTGAGGAGGCTGGCGGGGGAGCGGGGACACTGTTCAGGAACTGGCTGAGCATTGGTCAGCATGTGGTGAGCAATTGCATTGCGCATCACTTGTTTTGTATATTCTTTTATCATTATTATTATTATTATTTTCCCTTCCTTTTCTGTCCTATTAAATTGTCTTTATCTCAACCCAGGTGTTTTAACTTTTTTCTGATTCTCTGCCCCGTCCCACTGCGGGGGAGTGAGCGAACGGCTGTGTGGTGCTTAGCTACCTGCCAGGTTAAACCACATTTACATACTTTGAGCCATCATATGGAATTATAAGTAAAGCACAACAAACTTTGCATTCCAGGCTCCCTCTGTACTACCCAATCAGGCACATGCATTTTGACACCTGGAGATGCACGTCCTGGTGTCATTGCATGGGTCTGTCCGTGAGGAAGAAGGTAAAACCACCTCTCTGTGACCCTGTCGTGGGAAGTACTCATCCCAGTACATTTGCAACAACTGAAGTAGCCATTACCATCGTTTTTTTTCTCTTTCTGCACCACCTGACCGATGAAACCTGCATAATGTCTGACCAGGTCAGAGGAGGGGGAGTGTCGTCTGGGACTAGAGAAATGTCAGCCGAGGGCCTAAGTGTCCTCTTGCTGCAGGTGGCACCACACAGGGCTTCTGCAGTGCTAGTCACCTGAAATTCAAAATCCTTTGAGCCGGCTGGCTCTCCCTTTACTCTTGATGGCACCAGCTGTGAAGCTTTGCACATGCCCATGACTTTCTACTACGGCACTGTGTGGTGATACGCTCTTGGGGATGTGCTCACCTGTCCAGTGTGCACGAGTGTGTGCGGGCACTCACGCACGCACACGCAGCTGCCCCGCGGGTACCAGGGAACAGCTGTGAGCTCAGGTGCTGATATCCACTCTACTGTAGCACCAGAGAAGCTACCCCCAACATAGAGGGCCAACACTGTGGTTTTACGATGTCAACAGGTTAGTAAGTCTATTAGCTGGAGCAGTTTACGTGCTGCACCTGACGAGTCAACACCACAGCGGAAGATTTAAGGATCAAGACGCGGCAGCCTCAATCCCTTCCACCTGCTCTTTTAGCAATTCCCTTTCCCTGACAGTCTCACACTCTGCCTTACACTGCATTTAGCTGTCGGGTAAAGCATTTTGTCCGAAACAATTCCTGGATTTGCTGTGATACAAAAAATGGATCCTCTAAAAAATATTTTTTCTCCCTTGCGTTATTACATATCTTCAAAGGATAATGCTTTGTGAGCAAGTTCTCTTAACTGCTTCTTACAAATACATACAAACATATTATCTCCATACTCTTCACGCAGGACATAGAGATGACCAGGTATACAAGCCTGAAGTCTACTCCATCATATGCTAATGAAAAAAAAAAAAACAAACATTGCTCTGAAAGATAATTTTTCACTGTCAAATTACTAAAAGCTGAATACTAAATACCAAGGTTATATATTTCAGAAATCCTCTGTTTTGTCTGTAAGGAAGTATTTTTTAAATAAACAGGTATTTTTCATTTGGTGTATTAAAGTTTGCACATTAGTCATAGAATGTTTTCATTAATACACAGTAAAACTGCTAATTGAACTATATATTTAAAGTATGTATGAACTTAATGTATCTGTAAATATGTATATGTTAAGTATGTATTTTCACCTAATACAACCAGAATCTATCTATCTCCTTCTATAAATTTGCATTTTCCTTTTCAAGGAAAGGAACAAAGGCATTTTGCGTTTCGAGCTTTGATCTTGAACAACCTTAAAAATAGTGCAATTTCAATAACAGGTTTTCACAAAGCGCTCCTGCCCTAGGACTCCTCACGCTCAAGGCGGAACATGGAGGACAAGTCTGGCATGCTTTCATCTGTCCTGCGCCTCTGCTCCCCCTTCCTGTTAAGACCCCCAAGTACACTTGCTTCTGGTGTAGGAGAGACCAGGCCATGCTACTTGAAGCCATAGGTATGAGTTCATAAACATTTTCTGTTGTAGTTAAATTTATATTTTGAATTGAAAGAGGGATTGCTATGTGGGCACTCCAACATTTTTCATTGGTGACACTACTCGTCCGTGTCCCTGCAAGTCTATCTTCTTTCAATCACTACTTTACGTTACTTCACTCTCTGCCTCACGTTCCCCCCCATCGCAGCTTGTGACCGCCCAGCAAACCAGCGCATGTGAACTCCTTAAACAGCGTTGGCAACCATGGCTGTTTTACAGCTTAGCTTTACAGGACGGGAAAGCTTTGCAGCCATTTCACCGAGGTTGGCATGTTCTCAAGGACATCATTGTGCATTTGGGGCAGTACTTCACTGTGGTCATTGAAACTAAACACAGAAGCTGTAGTCTAGAGCCAAAACTACTAGGGCTGAGCACTGAGATGGTACTCTTGGTGTTCTTGCTAGGTTCCATCCCACATTTCCCATCTTTCAAATGACATAAAGAAGATGGAGTGCGTATGACAGACAGCAGAGCCTGAAGGGGAGCAGGTAGGGTGTGCTCTGGTGTGGGAAAAGGAGTCTAATTGCCACTACCTTGGGCAGCAGCCTCTACCAGGAGAGTAGGTCTTAGCAGTCCTCTGCCTTCAGATCAGCTAGAAAAGAGGGGGGGGCTAAAGCTGGAGTGGGGAGAGTCTCAAACCCACTCCCTTCACAGCCTCCCAAAAGTCTCTGACCCTTTGCCATCACTTTTTAATAGTACTGGAGCATGTGACAGCATCAGGGTACTCCGGTGCTCCCACAGCACGATGACGTTCTCACTTGTTCACAGGTACTTTCAGCATCCCTATGCAATGACGTGCAGCATGAGTACACCCTGGCTCTTGTGGTTAAGATGGTTTCTAGACCTGCAAGCAGCAAAGGATGTTTAGACCATGCGGGACGCCAACAGCTTGAAACGAGAATGACGAGAGAATGAGGAGATGCGTCCTTTCAGCACTGCAGGGTGAGACTTTGGCTGTCAGCATCAGTTGCGATGCGCAGATACTTGCCATCAGTAACTGCTAGAAGAATTTTGTTATTATCCAAAAATCCTTCTTGTGCTTTCCTTGAAAAGAAGAGCATTAAATTGCCTGTTCCCCAAAACCTCAACATTAACGGTTGGACTTCATAGTCTTAAAGGTCTTTTCAAACCTAAACGATTCTATGATTCTATTCTATAACCTCTTTCCATCTCTGCAAAACTCTGTAATTTCATTCTGTAATCAGTACCAAACCCTGCAATGATGTACATTAATTGCAATGGCCAGAGGGAACAAATGTGCATTAATAATACAATTTTATTTTCCACAGACTAAACCGACAAATTATCTAGGGTCTTGTCACTTGAGACTGTTCAAATGCTCCACTTCAAGCATGTGTTTAAGTGGCTGCAGAAATGAAGGCCTAAGCAGGCAGGAAAAACATCATGCTATTGACATTTTTTTTTTTTAATTCTATATGAAGGTCAGTAGGTTGTTGTATTTTTCCAGGTTTCTGGAGTATTCACATATGAATCGCATTCAGCAGTGAGGATGGCCTGACTAAAAATTTACTATCCATTTTTCCCCATGGATTATATAGCCATATTTATGCCTTATGTGGATATACAGAGAGGGCTCAGCTATTCCCTTGTGCCTCGGTGCAGAGTACAAATCAATGTCATGGGCAGCCCAGACAACCTAGCAGCTCAAATCCCTTTCCCATACCCTAACCCTCCTATTTTCAAAGGCATAGTAAAAAGATTAGCTGTGCAGATCAGGCTGATGCTATTTAAGCACTAAGAGGCATATGGGTTTCGCTGTTAGCCGATTCCAAACACACAAATGTGTTTTATTTCAATTTTAACATGTGGCTCTCGGGCTGCCGTATACAGAATATAAAGCCAGAACAATGAATTTTTAAAAGTGCTTTAAAGCAACTGAAAACAAGTTGCTAACATCAGTTGCTACCGGGCACGCAGTCTCCTTCTCCTTGCCACGTTGAATACCCTAATAACACATGTCCCATTATTCAACAGGGCGCAGTGCTACTGTTAAAAAGCTGTCAGTTAATGTTTTCAAAATCTTCCATTTCAGTCCAAAATCTACTGTGCCATGTAAATTCCAAATCCTTACATGCAATTTATCAGCAGACGATAGATCAAGTAAGTTACTGAAAGAGCTTCTGTGTCATCCACATATTTTAAAGGTCACTTTGCTACTGATGAGAAGAAAACTGCAGGATTCACTCTCACAGAGAGAAGCTAATTGCTCAACATTTCATGTAAGTATACTCAGACTCTTCCAAGCTGTTCATTACCATTTTTACCCTGACTGTAATGGAATTATTTAACATTTAAAACCATCAGACACACTCAATCACAAAGCTCTGCAGCCATCACTGCGTTTAAAACACCACTTCTTCAAGTGCAGTAGACCAAATAGCAGTGTTCATTTCCCATTTTACATCGAGTCAGAAAAACACCGTGACTATCACAGCACTTTTTGCATTTCCTAAGCCCATTGCAAATACTTTGATGTCTATCATATAATATACCCTTTGCAATATTGACTTCCCCCCCTTTCTCTGTCCGCCGCTCATCGCCGCGGTGTCAGTTCGTACCAATACATCACCTGCTTCTCTCCCTCGCCTTTGTTTGCTCATTTCTTTAAGCCAAGCCTGGTATCTGCGAGTCGCCTGTTTGACACTAGAGAGTTATTCAATACTTCATTTACACCACATGAGGGTGTTTCAAGCTGTGTAGGATGCCAGAGTTAATTTGGAAGTCCTCCTGTTTGGAAAGGAACCAAGGGACGAACAGATACATTTTTTTCCACTGATTAAAAATCTTACCAGGGCAACCTGGTACAGGAGACTTTGAAAGGAAAGAGATGAAACATCATACGCTAGAAAACAGATGGAGGAGGAGTTTTAATAACATAATCCGATGTTCTCTGAAATCAAATAATCTTTGCTGGGGACTTCCCCGAGCTTTGTCTTGTCTTTAAGGAATCATTTTAAGTGTAATATGATTTTATATTATTTCCATTAAAATCTCCTTAGACAGGATTAAGTAATCATTATCCCCCTGCAGAGATTTTTAGAAGCTTTTCTTGGCTTATTGCTCAAAGTTAATTGCAGAGTCAGGAAGAATTACCTACTAACATAAACAATAAATTAAACAAAATTTCTCCTTTGTATGCGGCTTATTCTGGAGTTTTACCGTACACAGATCTTTCTAATGTTTGCCTGCTCTGGTAAGTGACGGCTTTAAATCCAACAAAGACTACGTAAGGTAAATAATACCCCACTGTGGTTAGCAAGTGTAATTTCTATACACAGCTTTTTAAAGCAAACACATATATTAAAATGAAGCCAGAGCACTTCACAAGGCTTTCAACACAGCTGCAATGAGGAAAACATCTCCCTAAAAGAGAAAACTCTGTGGGTCCATATTAATATGGGCTGTTTCCCCAGGAAATCCCAGGTGGCAAAGCCTATTATCAGCACCTGTTAACTGATGAGCCTGGCTCTGGGCTTGCCAGGCAGCCGGTGCTCCAGGCAGAGGCTGAGGATGCCCGCCTGCCCCAGGCACCCCACGGGCTCCGGGCTGGCAGCCTTGCCCCTGCCCCTGGTCGGCGGGGCCCAGCACCACCTGGCTGGATGCAACAGGCAGGAATACAAACTGCAGAGCGCTGGGAAAATCACTCGCTCCACTGAAGTCCCCAGGCCCTGCCGCTGACTTCACCGGGCATGTTAGTAGCTGAAAAGAAATTTATTGCTTTTATCCCTTTCTTTCCCCCAGGACCATTTGCTCTCTCCCCAGAAGCAGATGAAAACCGCTTGTAGATAAAACCACCTTGCTGCTTAGCTTTCCACCGTGTTGCTTTTACAGCTGCGTAATGCACATGTTAAAGACCATATAGAGCAGGCCCAGATAAATTCCCAGTATTACATTTGCGTTATACGTGACCTCAGATTCTGACTCGGGTCTGCTTTACAGGTTTCATTGTGTCACGGATTTGCATTTAGCAATGTAACGCTCAAGCCTCTTTTAAAAAATCTTTTCCATACCCACGCAGCAAGCTTTGCACACCCTACTCTTACAGAAGAGCTTGTATCTGACACTCCCATGGCCATCTTCAAGCATCTGATAACTTAAACATTAATCTGGGCCAAATTCTTCCAGGGCTGACAGAACCCAAGTCCAAGCTGAATGATTTAAGCCCACATGCTGAGGCAGCTGGTGCCAAAAATAACGGCTTGAAAGGGTTGGTTTTTTTTTTTTTCCTTCCTTAAATTAAAGCAGGGGACAATTTTGAACGTAATCACAATTCTCGAGTCACTTTATGTTACATGCTTATCCTGGTAAGGAGCAGATGAAGTCAAACAGAAACATAAACTATTCTACGCTCGATTTAGCTCAGAAAAACGAAAGGTGGGGGCTGGCAGGTGGGGATTTTCTCTCCCTCTTCGCCGCCCAGGTCCCACACGGCCGTGCCCAGCGGCCACCGACCGAGGTTCCCTCGCTGGGGCGGGCAGGGGCGGGCAGGAGCCCCCCTCGCCCCCGTCCGCCAGCCGCGCCGTGCCGGGGGTCCCCGGGGTCCCCGGCGGGGCGCGCGGGCACGGGCCCCGCGGGCCGCCGGCTGCGGTGCTGCGGCGCCACCTGCTGGCCGGCGGCGGGAGCGCGGCCGCGGGGCCCGCCGGCGTTTCCCCATCGCGGGGGGGGGGATGAGGAAGACCCCCTGAGGAGGCTGAAGGTGCTCCTCGGCCAGGCGGGAGTCGCCTGGAGAGCTTTACGTTGCTGATCCAGATTTGTGGAAGCAGCAGCATCCTTCGGGGATGGACGGGTCAGGGACCGGGACAGAGCTCCTGGCAGCGCTCCTTGCAGTCTGGCTCCGTCAGCAGAGCGCGATGGCAAGCCCCAACGCTTTGCGAGGCGCCCTGCAACGCCTTAGTGTCGGAGGGAACATCTCTGACACGAAGCAACCGAGAGGATTAAAATATCTGAGATGATAACATAACCCTTCTTCCGCAGGTATGCTGCAGACATCCTCACCTAATGACGAGGAAGAAAGTCCTGGCTCTCCGCATCCCTCGGAATACAGCTATCCAGCTGGGTTTTTTTCTGATTTCTTTTTTTGAAGAACAAAAAGCTGCCTTCTTTTGCAGTGGCTGATAGTATGACAAAAGTTAAACTACTTTACTTCTACAAACCTATACGGACAAGAAATGCTTAAGTTAATATTGAGCCTTCTGTGCATGCAAAGTCTGTGTAGTTTTGTGGGAAGGAAAATGTTTTCTGCTGAGGACAGATGTTCTCTTGGTGATGGATTTAGAACTGCTTGTGCTATAAGGTAAATAACACTACCAACTACTTTAAAAAGGTCTGTCGAATCATTCTTTCCAGTAAGTAAGTCCTTCATTCATCTAAAGTCCCGGGAAATACAGTGCTCTGAACCCTGATACTCATTGACTGGTGTTTAGCAGTAAATGAGGCAAATCCCATTCCTAAATCAGAATACCAATTTTAAGCTTGCCATGATTGAATTTTAGTCGATTTGCATTAATTACAGAAATACCATTGTGGTAACAATACATTTTCAAACAAGCTTGGAGGGACAGTTTCTTGGCTGGCTGAAGGCAGCGTAAGACTGCGCTGCTGCCAAAAGCAGTGCTCCTGCTGCATCTCTTGTGCCTTGCATTAGTGATCACGCAGCTGCTGACCTGGCTGAGAACTGTGCAGCGGGTGGAGCTGATCCCACCCTCGGCACGGACATTTAGTCACTAGCGTCAATGCAGAGAAATACACAGCCCGGGTGGGATAGGGGTAAGTCTGGATCGTCCCTTCCACAGGCTTAAGCCACCTGGGAAACTGCCTCTGAGGTCTTGAAAAATGTGAAGACAGCAAATGACAGAAGCTCATTAAGAACAAAGGAGGATAAAATGATTACATTCCTTTTTTTCTTCACGTGTACCGTAAATATAATTTCAGAAAAGCAGGCTCAAGAGTAATTATTGTTTCAAAGGCACAGCACTTCCGAAGGGCTGGCACTTTCCACTATCTTTGGGGCCCTTAGTCACTTCAGTCCTTAAGTCTCTGGTCCACAGGTGGCTTGTAAATGAGCCCGAAGCCGACTCTTTCTCCTGACTTCAGCAGCAGCGACTGAGTCTTCTTCGTGAACACTTCCACCTGTTGGCACAGTCCCCTTCCATCTCACCAGCCCCTCCCCGTGATCCTGTGCTGCAACCCCGGTGATGACAGATGCAGACTATTTTCTTTCCATGTAAAGTGCTGATTATTTTTTGTTTAGTTTCACAGTGATTGATAGGAAATTATATATTGGGTCATATTAGTCAATATTTATACAGTAAAAAATAATAATTGTAAGAATGGCTCATGTAGGTATCACAAAGCTTGTGTTAAGCCAACGTTTCCCATGTAATCGTGGTGTCCATACGGCAGAGCTGTCATCTCTATACACTTAGTAAAACAAAAAGCTTCAACACTCTTCAGGCAGGCTGGCGGAGTGATGTGTTAATCTGCTCCCATTAACAAGACAGCAAATTCCCAGTTGATCACCCAATTCAAATTAAGCACGTGTAATCTTACGGTGACACTCACAACGGTGTTAACGTAATGCATACATAGAGATAGACGGGATGAAGTAAGTGTCCTCAGGAGTGCTCAGCTTCCAACATTAATGTCATTTAGGCACTCTGAATTTTAATAGGGGTCATTAACACCAAACTCCTGTAGTCACTGTTTTAAAGACAGAGCTTTTTAACTGTGTCAGTCTTCTGCGCACTGCGCAAGGGGTGTAGGCGATGTTACAGGTTTTCCAGTTCGTGGCAGGATGGGGGAGTCCCATCGGACTCCACCATGGAGGTGTACTTTATCGGAGGTGGCGGTGGCTTGAAAGATGGAGGTCTGTTCATACTGAAACAGAGGAGAAAAAACGTGCTGTCACACAAAAGCCGTATAAAAGACTGTTGTAAAATGTTCACAGGAGGAGGTAGATGGACACTAAATCATTATACGAGCACCTGACATTTGCTCTTACGTACCGCAACTTCCCTGTTTCTGTTCTACAGCCCCAGTGCACCTGCTGGTATTCATTTGGCTTTCTCAGCTTCCATCTCACAATTTTACTTTTTTCATGCTTCAAAAAAACAGATCGTGGTCCTGGTGAAGCATTCAAAACCCTCACAGAGATCTTTTGCTCACACAGCTCTCTGAAGGTATATTTAAAGACTCGTAAGGGTTTTTTTGTCACTTTATAGGCCAAGATAAAGAAAGAAAGGTCCTGTCCCAAATCAGTGAAAAAAGTCAATCCCATTTTTACTTTTGATATACAGGATTTGCAGTCCTGTTTCAAACGGGTTTTCTAGAACTGCAAATGATTCATAATCACCATGATTTTTCAAACATTTTAGTAATGTTAGTAAGATTAAAAATAATTGGCTCTTAGATACTGCTTTCATCAGTAGATCTCTGAGTGCTTTAGTAGGGAATTAAACTTTGGTAATAATTACAAACTCAATGCTTCTTTGACTGGGATTAAGTTTCAGGTAGCCTGCTTTCACATATATTATTCACAACTCAAATAGTCTGTATTGCCCTAGAAGTACAATTTCATTAAAACATGTCCTCAAGTAACCATGCAAAATGAGAGAGCAAAAGCACCTGGCAGGGAGGCTAATAGAAGTGGGGGGCTCTGGGGAAAAACTTGACTTGTATTCTTCCCTCACACCCTGAAGCTGCACTTTTTTTTAAAGTTTATTTTATAGATAACCCACAGAACAGATGAAAGGACTGAGAACGCTCCACATTTCATACCTCTGTATGAAAAAACAGCATTAGCGATCCATGTACTTAAAGGTCTTGTGCGGTGTGGGTAGTCTCAAATGAAAATGCATAAATCCGAAGAGCTGGGTTAGAGTTTGTGCTGTCCCCTGTGCCACCCCTCCCGCCCCCGCGATTCCCCTCCCTGGTACTTACATCTCTTTCTGGTACTGACACCATTTCCTGATGCCTAAAGCTATGAGAAAACTGCAGAAGAGGAGCAGGACGGCTACCACTGTTGGCCAGGGGAAGCGACTGGCTGTCGTGTTCCTCACGCCGCCTGGAAGGGACACACAAGACAGAGCTCAGCCCAGCGTCCTCGGGGAGGAGGGAAATCCCTGCTCTCTGCCTGTGGCTCACTGCTCCCCCAGGCACAGGACTGGTGACAACCCGGGCCCACATCAATACCGGACTGCCAGGTTCCCAGGCTGAGGATCCCAAACTCTGAGCATTGCAGCTCTAATTTGTGGATTTAAACCACTTTTGTTCTGACCGGGTTTGCAGGCTGATGTCAGCCACCCATCAGTTCACACGACAAGATTATTCAGGCACAACCCGGCAAGCATTTCATCCAAAAACCATCGGTTTTCTCTGTTCCCTCGAGAGCTTCTCCGAGAAGAGGAAGCATGGCATGGCATGGACCGGGCACAGCTGCCTGCCCCAGCCCTCCTTCCCGCCAGCTTATTTTTCATGCTGCTGACACCAAACCCTGCCAAAATGCCTGGCCAAGGGTGCAGTCGCCCTTTGGGGTGGGCTCTCGCTGGCGGCGCAGCATCCCCGCCTCGCCACAGCTGCCTCTCCCCATCGCGGTGCTGGGATCCCCCCACTGCCCTGTCCTGTGCAACCACCCTCAGGGGTGCTGGTGGCTGACAGAGGTGCCCTCGGGGTCCTGGCTGTGGGGAGGAAGGAAAGGAGGAACATGGTCCTCCTTCAGCCACTGCAGAGGATGCAGCCATAGGCTGGGTGCCAGAGAGGGCTGGAGCACAAGTGTCACCGGGCAATACCACCCCAGTGTCACCTCCCATTGTGCTGGCGTCACGACCCTTTGCAAGGTCAGTCCTACTGGCACGTCACCCAGCCTGGGCCTTAGCCACAGCGGCAGCCAGTGCCACGGCCGGGCACCAAGTCCACCACGCTGCAGGAGCCATGAGTGGCCCTTGGGGTGCGGGAGTGTGACCAGCCAAATTTTGCTCCTGGAAGAAAACATGCGCTGGGGTGTTGCTTGCAGAGGTAGGGAGAAAGCAGGAATGCCAAAAGCCTGTGAGAACCCGCAGTGTGGGGATGCAGCTGCCGTGACTCCGTCCCTTTCCCCTTTTTTGAAATTCCTTGGCCAAATTTACACAATGGTCCAGGTTTCGTGCTTCTCTACTTTTCTTGCTTACTGCAACGACATGCTGAAAGACGGAGATTTGTAAGATGGTGTCTCACCAGTACTATTGAGCAGACTGCTGGTAGTAAAGAAATCTTTCCCCTTGGTAACAGGAATTGTCTGGTCTGTGGTGCTGAAGGACCGGTTACCTAAAAGGATATGGGCATAGAACATTTTTAGTAACTTATTTGTTTTTTTCTTTTTTTTTAATGAAGGTTGTGTTCAGAAGCCGCCGTTATTCACTCTGCTGAGGACTGGAAATTAAATTCCAGAATTCAGGTGTCAGACTTCACTTGGGGGGACGCCTACATTTTTGGCATAAAACCCAGTGTTAGACAAAAAATATGCTTTTATCAAATTAAAGGGTAGTAAAAGAAAGAAAGACTATTAGAAAACATCTATTAAGACGTTCCAGCAAGCCAGCATTGAGCTGCACAGCAGTCTGGAAGAATGATAAGCTTTTTGCCTCTTTGATGGTAATGAAAAAGCTAAAGATACTAAGTGGCTTAGCAGCAACACAAAGAGTCTGCCTCTGCCATGACTGAGTGAAACCTCAGTCTCCTCTGTCAAGCACTGTGTCTGAACCACAAAAATCATATTTCATCTGTTTGTAGACAGATATATTCTCTTTCCTAATACAGCTAAGCTACCTACGTTTGAGATCAGTGCTGCCTAAGGATACATTCCTGTTTTTTTCTAGCCATCTCTATGTTTGCATCAAAATAATAGCTAAAATATGTGACTAGACAAGTGCACATCTTTTCAGAGCTGCCACGACACTTACGATGCGCCAGGGTTGTATTCTCAGAGGAGCGTGTGGCATTCCTGAGGCTTTGTGGGGATTCGGTGGTAGAATCGTTCAAATCTGGACAAAAAGAAATAATATCGTTCAATTATCTTACAAGCCTGTACATGACTGCTTCATTAGGTTTAACTGTGGCTATTTTATACCCTTTGCTTTTCTCTAATGCAAACAACAAATGAAATAACAGAGACACCTGAAAGCCTCTAGTATAATTGCTGATTTATAAATCCGAGAAAAAAAATCCATCGTTTAAATTATGTAAATGAGTAACCGGACAGAGCCAGGAAAATCTCTTTCTCATGTGATGCTTGTTCTGATTGAAATTGACCACTCAAGCATGTGTGTATATATGTATATATATATATGTATGTATTAAAAAGCCCTACCAAAATAAGTCCAATTTTAGGGCACTCTAAAAATTCACTGAGAGTTTTGGAGATTAATTCAATTCAGTTCTTCTTTTCTCCTTGTTTATCAGGTGTTTAATTTTACGGGGATAAGCATGGTAGATCTGGCGTTTTAAAAAGTTATATTAAAAAAAAGGACATACACTTAGAGATCCCGTAACAGTGCTCTCTATACAGCATGCCAGCGAGCACTACTTATTATTATTTACATAATGGCTTGAGTTAGAGCCTCAGAGGATTGAACTGATAAAGGTAATCCCTGTTGTAAGAGCCTGGTGGCCCTGGGAGGGCACAGGGGAACACACTGGTATGCCTCAGCGGGCGCGCCGGTGCCCGTGAGCTCTGAAATTGCCCTCAATTACAGCCGCCGGACTGAGGACCCTTGAAGGCCATGCCTCAGCTGGCGGTCAGGCAGGCACGGCTGTCGGGAAGCCGATGAGTGGTGCAACGCACGGTGCCTCCCGCAAATCGTAGCGTAATTCAGCATGCTTTTAGCAAAAATTGCAACCAGCAAGCTGTGCAAGAGCAGGATCGTGAAGCTTTAGAAGCTGTCACAAGGTTTCGGTCTAAACGCGCGGCTGTGGATCATACGCTGCTAAATAAACACCAGAGTGCTGCCAAATATATTCAGAAAATGGAAAGTGGCTGCTACATTTGCGCTTCAGCCGAAAGACGACTGCCATACAAATGCAGAAGTGCATTAACAGGTCCTGCCTGTTCTGAAAGCACAAAGACAAACCAAGATGTTAAAAAAGAAAATCATTTCTGGCTTTCTGCTGCTGAGCAGAGATTTTCTAAAGGGAAAGCTTTGTGAAAAAGGGTCCACCCCTAGGGGTTTTTTTATTGATTCATTGATCTTTAATGAGGCCGCCTTTCGATGTTCTATTAGCCCGCCTTTATTGCCCCACATTATCTCATGATTTCATTGCTGCTCTGTGATTTTATTTAGCTTCTCCAGTAATTTATTTCATCTATAAGCTACCCTCAGTACTCACTACATTTGCCTAGCAACTTTCTCAATTTTAATATTATTAAATTAAATATGTCTGATAAAACCAGGATACTCAAACGCTTTTTGTTCCTCTTTTGCTGTTGCAAATCCTTGACGGCTTGGAAGACTCAAGTCTTTATCTTCTAACTCAGTGCAACGCAGCAGGGGAATTGGTTCTGTGCAGTACTGAAAAGCTGGTACAGATTATACCACACGACTTCTGGCCTCTGCTCGGACACAACTTTTCCATCTTTAGTAATAATTTTTGCATAGCGATGTGATAACTATCAACTAGCAGCTGAAAATAAACACCGCAGAGCTAATGTTCTTGGCAAAGGCATCACAAACTGAAGACCACGTAGAGCTGAGTACTTGCTGCTATATTTTTTGCAAGGTACTCCAGGGCACTGTCGATTTGCAACCCGACACTTGCTGGGTTGGTGCCACATTTGCAGCACTTGTATTTAGCTACATTTAGGTACATAACTCCCCTGTTAACAGTCCTATGAAGCAAAGGAGATGCATCATCTACTCACATGCTGTTGTCAAACTCTCATTGAATGCTGGGGCACTGGTATAGCTTTTTGTCTCTGAGGTAGAAGTCGGTGCTCCTGCTGAAAAACACACAAGCCTGTAAAAATTGCTGTAGAGGACCCTATCACTCGTTCTTCATTTTCCCCTCTTTCTTCCCTGTTTCCTGACTAAAGAGGTCAAAGAGTTGTAACCTACTACCTGAGATGCTGGCTTCCCTCAGACAAGTACACAAAATTCTGTGTCTAGTCTGTCACAAGCTAGAAACTCAAGAGGAGTTTGGTGAGATGGATAAATAAACTTTGAGAAAACATATGGGGCATTTAAGCATGCATTTTTGGATTTTAACTGAGTTTCAGCTGAAACTCAATAGTTCTGAGTGCACTGGCTTGTTTTGACCTGAAGCCAATAGAGTGTGATGAGCAAATGTACATAAATCAGAATTTAAACAGGGTTTCACCAGCTCCAATGAGACAAAACTGTTTTCCATCTAGTGAAGAGAAATTTTGAAGAAGTCAGTGTACAGGAGTCACACCTGCATTGCCTGGCGCCAAATACCAACTTATTTAACATTTTCCTTTAATTTTTTTTCTGAAGTGCTAAGTATTCTAGAGCTGAACTAGCTATTTATCTGATATTCAAACACAGACAGATGGTGGTTAGCAAGTAGACCTCTATTTTCCCAAGAGGACTATTTCACATTTACTAAAAAGAGTCCCTCTTTCCTAACACCTGTCTCATTTTTGGAAAAGTACCATTAAGCCATCTGAACAAACCTGAAAAGGTGAAATGCAGCTGTAAACCCAGCTCTCAAAGCCTGAGCATCTCTGGGCTCAGAGATGGAGCTATCGTGGAAGCTAAGCAAAGACCAGGCTGCAGTTTTAACAACAGCCTTGGTTTTCTCTCCCCTCCTCCTTCTCCTGTCTATATCTGTGCACTCTTTTCCCAGCTGTCTCTTGGATTTTCATTAAAAACTTGCAAAATAACAGGAACTGAATCAACCCCCTTTTTACAATGGCAGATTTGGCGTCCTGACTTGGCTGTAGCCCAACTGATCTGCTCAAGAAGTTGATGGTGGCACCGGTGTGGGAACCAGCAGCGGGTCAGAGAGGAGAAGCAGTAACCCATGGTCAGCACACCATGACTGCCACACGTCAGGGGCATTGGTAAAAAAGCAGATGTTTATTGGGCTGTTTACAGAAGAGAAATGGCTCAGCTCTGGCTTACAGTATGACTTTGACCTCATACTTCCTCAACCAGTGAAGAAGTATAATCCAGTGAGGAGAATCCTCTCTGGTCACATTGTGTATTTATAGCCTTTGTCATGAAATTGTTTATTGGGACAGAAGGGCTTTCAGTCCACTTGGACAAGCGCTTTGCTGCCCCACTGTCAGCCAGGCTGGGCAAGTCTCTCTACTTCGGGGATGCGGAAGGCAGTCTGAGAAGCAGCAAACTTCAATTTCAGTGCGGCTGCAATCTGCGTTTCTGCCCTGGCATATCTTGGTCTAGCCTCTTCATGCCCCAGGGCCTTACATTAAGTGATTCAGCTCCCAGCCAGCACTCTGCTGGGGCAGGACGAAGCCTTGTGTTCAGTGTCTTCCTCCAGCATTACCCCACACGCTGCTCAGCGCATTACTCGTGCATCTCTGGGTAAATACTGCTAAAGTGTAATATAGGTTACTTTAAGTGAAGACTGCAGGATTGAATTGCACAGCTTAAGGAGGACGTTCAGTGCCCCACAGGTTGGTGAAAGTTAGTCTGTTGCAATTGATTTTTTTTGTTTGGGAGAACAAGGCTGCCACAAACATCAAGGGCCAAATTCACACTTGCCAGCTGCTGCCTCAATGGTGGATCATTTCCGAGCCAAAGCTTTGGTGATGCTATGGAGAGGAAGATAGTGTTTGACAACAACTTGCCACATCGCCTCTTCCTCTTGCTGCCTGCGCTGCTGTTTCTCATGGGCTGTCTTGTCTGCGAAATAGGAGCGTGTGCCATGCCTGCATTTATTCAGGCCACGTGGCAGCAAGTGCACACCTTGCTGCCAGTGAGGGCAGCCCCAACACCCTTCTAACTGCTGCTTAAAACCTACCAGTCCTACAGGGATCAACAGCTGGGCTTCAAAATGGAAGGAGGCTTTAAAGAAAAAAGCATTTGCAGACAGGCTGTGCTGCAAGAAAATGCACTCTGCTGGGCCTGGCGGGCATCAACCCTTTATTTTGGGATCAGAAAGCAGGAGGTTCACAGCTTCACCTGCTCTCGATTCAGGCTGCTGCTGCACTGCCAAGTGCATGCCAGCCGCTGGTGCACGTACCTCTCCCCGGGGAAGCGAGGTTAAACCGCTCTAAGTGAGTCACCCTGCCCTCCACTGGCCCCCGTGCCACCAGCCCCGGGAAGAAATCACTGAGTTGAGTCATCTGCTGTAAATATTTTGTTTATCGGTGCTTTGTATTTGTACTCTTGTACTCTAATGTTTGGATTGCACTTTTTCTATCACTCATCTCTAATGTCACTCTATTTCTGTATGGTATTTCATTAAAGAAATACAAGGAATAAGTATTGTAAAGGTATATACTCGATGTCTATTCACTGGCTGAAACTAATGCATCTATCCTGAATGGAGCATTAAAAAAGATGAAACCGACAGCATTTTCGCATATATTTATTTTTGAACTGTGGAATTCCTAGGGTGTAAGCACTAGGAAAAGGGCTTCAGTGGACATTAAATAGTTTGCTACAAAAAATTCAAGATAGTTATTGTGTTTACATATCTTTCTCGTACGTCTATGAAACAATACAAGAAACATTTTGGCTGAATTGATTACCTTGTGTCGTGGAAGCAGGAGGCAAGCTTGTTTGACTTTTGAAATCTAGAGAGGCCAAAGGTGTTGACTGATGCTCTTGAGACAAACAGATTAAACGGTATCACATTTAGTTGATAGGATCTTTTAAAAATAATATTAATAAATCATAAAACAACCTGTATCAAAGAGCTTGCAGTAGCTGTTGGGTTAACGCAGACTCTGCGGCAGAAATCCCATTATCAGAGTTAAAGTTAAATGCTCAAAACACCCCACAAATTTGAGGAGCAACCAGAGATGGCTGACTTTATTAAGGCAGACCCTCTCACGTGGGCTAGCTGTGTGAGTTATTTATTTACGTTTTTGTACACAGGGTTCAATTTAACTGCTGTGGGGTGGATTATGCACTTGGTGGTGGTGCCTCCCCACCTAGCCAGGGCCGTGCCAGAAATGGTTCTGACAACACGCAGCAGCCGTATAAGCCCAGGAGATCACCTACTCTTCCGCATTTTCCTCTCAATTGCTGAAGATATAGTTTAATATAGTTATCCATATGCACGCTCTGGTAAAGCAGTAGTATTTATCTTATATCATTAATGAATGGGAATGATGTGCTACTGTTGGGTCAAGGAAAAGCAGTGGTTTTAACTTATTTATCGCATGCACATCACTGTCATAATAGGACAAATTTATTCATAGTTGTATAGGGCATTTTATTCCATTTTATAAAAAGGCATAAGAATAATATATGACATTCAGCATGCCATTTTACATGCTGTCCTAACATGACACTTTTAGCAGGATTTGTGTCAGATCTCTTCTTGGGTAACTTCATAGCTTGCAAATTCCCATCCAGCAGCACACAGGTACCATCAGTACCAGAGCTCACTGACCTTTCCCTGCACGTCTCCGGCTCTGTGTACATGACATTTAAGCACAGGTCGAGCAGAGATCATACATCTACTGACTGAGTAATAAAAAAGGCTTTTTTTTTTTCCCCCTTACCTGACGTAGTCATGACAGCTGATGGAAGTGCTGAATTTCCAAGGTCTATAACAAATCAAAGCAAACACTTTTACTCAGGGTGAGAAAGGTGTTTATTCTGCTATAGAAAAGTGGGTCATTCAAGGGTTCAAGAGTGAGAAAGGGTGCATTACACTTAATTTCCAAATAATCTTTCAATGCACAACCCAACCAAGTGGTCCAGCAAAAAACAAAGAAGCACCTGAGGTAACTGTCCTGTGAAATCCCTAGGGAAACAAAGGCTTGGGGGAAAAAGGTTTGGAGCCCCAGGCACCTCCAGTCTGCACCTCAACTCAAAAAGCAGAAGTGAATTACTTGGGTTTATCCCATACAAACAGAGGCATCTTATTGGCACGCAGGTTGAAATAAGATATATGACCCAGCGGTGGCACCTGCATAGCTCCATCCATGAGGCATTTCAGAGACTGCAACCCTGACAGGAAATTTCAGGGACACTTTGCACTGAAAAGTGCTTTCCAAGTCCTCAAAGAAGGGGAGAGAGAGTGATTTAGTCCTTGTAATTAAAGGACTGTTAACCAGCCGGCCAAGCACAGCAGAGACACTGTCCTGCCCCAGCAGTATTTACATCCTAAGTAAAAGTTATCTCACTTTTTTTTTTTTGGCCAGGAGGTGAGGCAAAGTACCCCCTGAGTAGGTTAGGAGGAAGGATTAAATCTCCCCAAAGGGCTCCATGAAGGAGGTGAACTATGAAAGCCTGCACACCTCAATAAAAAATGTGTCTGGGAGGGCAGCCCAAGTACCTCTGTGTGGCCAGGCATGTTGGGAGGGTGCTGGACAGGGACTGACCCTCTGCAGGCAGGATTTTAGCATAAGTAGATAATCATCAACTCTCCAGCTGCTTTCTTTTGCAAGCATTTGTACCTTCTTTGACTGTTTTGAGTGTTGCTCTTCCATTTGCACTTCATTTTAGCCTCACCTGTGCTAACAGGGATTTCGCAGTAGCTGGCTAACATAAGAGGATCCCTTACCAAAGACGCCGTGGGTCTAAAACCAGGGTAGTGGGGCACCTCGAGGTGTGCCCAGCTCCCAGAACGTTACTGCAGAGTGTGCAAGGCAAAGCAGGGTGGTGACCTGACGCAAGCTGCAGGGGCTGCTTTGAGAGATCACCTTGCAGAGGCCAGCAGAGGACAAAGCCTCTCTCTCAGGGACCCTGGGTACCTGGGATGGCTTTCTTGTGTCCAATAGGGTATTGGCTGAACTCCCAGGGTCTGCCTCAACCTGCACTCGCAGAAGCAAGCTTGCACAGAAAGACACACTTCTTTCCATGCCATATGTCTACAGCATTTATTGGACATGGTCATGTAACCCACCACTTAAAATGCAGCTGCCTCCTGTGTGGAGCAGAGCAAGCCGCCCCAGGAGAGGTGTCTCCAAAGAGCTTCAGCTAAGGTGTGGAGGGAACGATTTATCTGTCTGCAATAAACTGATAATAAGACAAACTTGCAGGGACAGAGTGCGGATTTACCAAATTTACACAAATTAAGAAACATCCCATCAGTTCTATAATTAGGCAAAAGTGTTGAGGATCTTGGCTATGTACTTAAGCAGAAGGTAGAACTGTTAGCAGGCTGTTATTTTTAATTATCAGTTCAGTGCTGAAAGAGCTATATTCGAATGCCAGCTGAAGCATCAGAAATAACATTAAGTGCTCCTCAAGGCTGGAGTTTAATTATGCTTGGGCTTAATTATGATAGATTACATCACCAAAATATCTGTTTATTGTATTTTCTTTGAAGTCATAGCTGCAGAAAGGGGTACCTTGCCACCCATCCAGAAACAAGTTTGCAAAACCATTTCTCCATTCTTTAGGAATTTACAGATGCACCTCTAACATAACCCAAGTTTATTTCATTCGCTAATTTATACTACCTTCTGAAGCCATGGTGGTAAAAGCTTTGGATGAGGCTTCATTGGACTTATTGTCTGTGAAGAAAAAAAAAAAAAAAACCCAAAGGTAAAATCCGTTCTTAAAAGTAGTTGGGCTTTTGTTATAAAGGCTGAAAATTTATTTGGGGGTTTGTGTCATACTGAGCATTAGTATGGCACCTTCATAGAACACAGCTGAGAATTAATTTAATTTTTTCCTTTCTGTCACATATAAATACATTAACATTTTTATACAGAGTGGATCTATCTTAACATCAGTATACCCTGCAGGCAAGAATGTAGACTTCTTTAATTGATGGCTCTCCAATTTGAATACATTTCTACAAAACTGCAAATTGGGTGAAATGAGTCATTTTGGAGAAAAATGATCATTTATCTCCCTTCCCTCTGAAGCTATATTTCCAGGGGAGTAAGCTCTGGCTTTTGATGTAGTCTTTCTTTGTGGAAAAACATAGCAACAAGCATATCCACAGCCACGAGTGAACACAGTTGACTTGCAAGTAGTTACCACAGTACATGACGTGCCCCTGGAGGTTGCCAAGGGGCAGCAGTTCAGTTGTACTATCTGTGCAGCAAGGAGTAGAAAAACCAGGTGTAACTGTGCATTTGCACCTGGAGACGAGGCATGCACAAGAGAGTGCTAAAGGGAATCAGCCTGCCCTTCTCACCAGCCATCCTGCATCCTCAGAAATGCCATAAACCTCTGGACTGCCACATCTCCTGCTTTCACCAACTGTTTGAGATGGTAGTACTTCCCCACACTTCCCTAGTCATGTAGCTAATTCTTACAGTATGGGTTATAGGGGAGGTTCTCCATTGCCCAAAGTGATGCAACTGTTTTAAAGGCCTTTTGCAGGTTTCACTGAAGATGTACAACGTATCCCTAACTCTGTGGGTTTGATTTTCCACAGAGCTTTGTTGCACACATGCAGACTTTCTGCCAGGAGTGTTCAGTGAGAAACACATGATTATAATAGCTCACTGGTGCCATGTGGCTAAGCTAGTGTATTTTTGGGTATGGGAATTGCAGCAAGATACTGCCTAAACAAACAGCAAGCATCTTATGTTTGTGCAGAAGTTTCTTAGCTCATTTAGAGTCTTGAGCAAAGACTTGAGCTAAAAAACCTGCCAGAAAGTTCAAGCTGTGTGATGAACTTGTATAAAAAAAAAAAACTTCCATACACTTGGCATTTCTTCACTATTTTAAATAACAGAGAATACGTGTGTTCAATGTTCTTAACATTGTACATTTGAGATGCATCTTATCTATGAAAAACCTACCGAGGGAAACAAGTATTTCTTCTGATGAAATATTCCACGTTTCATTCCCAAAAGAGGAAAACAGACATGCACATGAGAACGTCTTATGTGTCTGGTGGGTCCCTTGCAACATTAGCGTTGATCTCAGATGATAGAAACCTTCGCTGTCTTGTGAGTCTTCTTGTTCAACAGACATTTCTTGGGGAAAGAAAAAAAAAGAAAAACTGCAAGACCCTCTCATTACACTCCAAACTATAAATCAGAGCTGCGCAAAATATTGCTACTGAAAAGCAAGCTCATATGGCTGCAGGTTTCTTTGCTGAGCCACTATCAAAGAATTGGCAAGAACAGCGCAGTTATGCCAAGCCATTGTTCCCATCACTGGCAATTGCAGGGGGCGGTGGTCACAGCTGTTCGCCAGCTGTTCCCTTTGAGGAGGTCTGATCCTCCCCTTCACCCCCATGGACACCTACAGGCTCCTCACAGTAGGAGGGGATGAGAAACCATCGCTTTTCTTGGGAAACACTTCTACAGCTGCACCACTGTCTGGTTGCATTACCTCCAGGCTGCTCCGTCAGGCTTGTTCTGTCCACGTACCACAGGAGGCTCGGCTTGGGAAATGCTTTCCTCACGACGCAGCTCACGTTAGGCTATGGGGCAGTAAAAACCAGTCGTTAGCCTCTGGCATTTCTCACCTGGCTGCAGGCTTCCAAAATCCCTTACAGAGCTTATTTACTCACCATCCCACTTGGGAAGGAAGTGCTCGCTTCCTCTTTATTGCATTTGTTTCCCCCCAGGTTTTCTGGGTGGAGACACTATTGACTGAGAGCCCAGGGACACTCCCATCACCCTGGGCCAGGTGTGGGGTGATGGGGCTCCAACACCCTCCAGTCCTGTGCCATGGTAAGGTGAGCCCCCACACACTCCCGCCCCCAGCCCAGCACCTTGGGGGCAAACACCCACATGGAGAAACATGTGTGTGGGGACAATGAGACATCTCCTGATTGCTACATAAATCCTTCCTTCGTTAGGCAGAGAAGGAGGCAAATCCCATGAAAAAGACAGCCTAGCACAATGATATCTTGAATATAAAAAATCAGCTACCTTTGTAGAGGGCATGATATGTAAGAGGTTCCCAGAAGTCACAAGGAATTCCATGCTTTAGGTGCAGTAGTCCTGGCTGTATGCCAGTTGCTCCAAAAGTCTGTATTTGTTTATTTATATTATTTATTATTATTATATTTATTTATTTATATTTAATTACTCATCAAGCAATAGATAGGAAGGACTGGAGGGATCTCAAAATCAAGGCTGGATGACGGGTTGGGCACTAGCAGGATGGGAAGATCTCATCCTCATGCTGCCTAGGTGTTCCCAATTACATTTACTTAGCAGCTTATGGCATTAAGAGAAATTGACTTGTCTGTTTAAAAAAAGAAAAAAGGAAAAAAGCATGTGCTACTCATGCAGGACAAAGCCCTCTTTCTCCCACTTTGGAAGAAACTGGTTCACACATTTAATTGAAAGCAAGCTTGATGCATTGCAGCCAGCAGAAGTCAATCATTCAGTATGAAGACTGAAGCTACCCAGCTGAAACTCTTTCCTTGCCATAGTAAATAACCTCTGAACTCGCAGTGTAATTTCTTTCCCCTTTTTTCTCTTCATTATTCCCTTATTTTTCAGCCACCTTTCGTTCATAATATTTTTATACATGCTTCCTATGAAGAAATAAAAATCTGACATCCAAAGTAGATTTAAGCCCTGCGAGAAAGGGTGGAAAAGAGAAGGAAAGGCATCAGTGTTTGCTTGGAGGTGAAGAACAGACAGAGGCTCTTGGAAGAGCTTCCGTTGCCCAGTCCCATGATAGCAGCACCCCTTGCTCTGCTCAGCAGGACAGCGCAGGCAAAGGCCTGCGATGTCCAACACCACACCTGGAAATAGGCCACCAGGAAAATGGTGGTTTTGCAGAACCAACTGACTCATGGCTTGTCTGACAACAGGTGGATACAGTTAATACAAGGTTCTGCCTGCCCACAAGTGCTGTTTCCAAGGAAAACTTTCTTTATTTGGGATGTTCACAGATCAAAAGCTTCAACCTGGATGGATGCAACAGGAAGAAAAGTGTCATAGCTAGTAGCCAGAGTGGCTTGCTAGGCAGACATATGGGCCACAAATATGTTTTATGCCAAGTATGGCCAGTGCAGTACAGCAGACTTTCCTTTTAGGTTTTGCCATCGCCAAGCAGGTGGTGAAACAAAGGCCCCGCAACACATGTTTAAGTGCTCAGCAATAAACAGGCACCCTCAGACTTAGATCCAGTCCCTCCATCAGCATCTGATTGCTCCAGCTGAGTTCTGCTTGGAGCATGACACATTACACCTGACAAGATCATCACCTTTCTATCGACACACCAGACCACGTCGGTGCCCCACGCAGCGCTCCCACAGCACCTGCTCCTCCCTGTCCCCCGGGGGGTTGTGTGGCAGGCGGGGGCTGCCGCTGCCTACCCCCTCACAGCAGCGTCCCGGTAGCGGGTGGCCTTCTTCAGAGAGGGATTTTATGCAATGTGGAGAGGGCAACTCAATGCTGCTGGGTGGTAGCCAGCAGATGGAGAAGGAAAAGGAGCATTGCAGTCCCCTGCAACACCACCAAGAGCTGATGCAAAATCAGATTTTGCCCAAACCACGGAGAAGCCCTTAGCTAGCTCCAGTTTGTGCTCACTGAAGCAGCTCACTGCTGCGGGGATGGAAATCGCTCAGAAGAAAGGGTACGAACGGCTGACATTAACTCATTGGCCTGCTTGTTGCCCTGTGAGGTCGGTCAGATTGGAGGTCCCGCCTGTGTCTGATTCAGCTTAGCCTGCCTGGCCCTGCTGGGGTGGCACGGTGATGGTCATGGGCATTACTGGTTGCTCCAAAATTGCTCACCTTCTGCAAGGTGCCAGCTGAGCCCTCTTGCAGGCTAATGGAGATCTCAGGGTAGGCTGGAAAGCAAACAGAAATGTATTAGTCAAATGGATACTGAAGGTCACAGTAACAGTTTCTAATGAGACTTAACAGCCTTGTTTCATAAAAAGAGAGAAAATGAAATCCTACATCCACCCACACACCTAGCAAGATAAAAGCTTGCACAGCTCCGATTTAAGGTCAAGGAAGTGGTTTACAAGCATCTGTCAGCAGCTACTACCACAAGATCCGTGATGTGTTTCACTGCCTATCTAAACTACTCTTGGGTGGCTTTGCTGGAGAAGCGAGCGCAAACCATCTTGCAGCCATGGCTCCAGCAGCAAAGCCACCCTTCCATGGCCTGCTGAAATAAAACTGCCCAGTTGTTGGTTCCTCCAGGTGTTTGCCAAAGTCATATACAAAGGCTTTAGCCATTTTAGCCATTTTAGCCAAAAATGTTGCTTGGTTTTGGGTACCAACTCTCCACACACTGTCGCCTGGGCAGAGGTGTGACGGTGTCACACCACAGATGCTTCCTGCCTTGCCAGGAAACCCAAAGCTCACCTTCACATCAGAGCAGTGGGTCTCTGATGACAACATCCATAAGAAATGGAAAAAGTGTTTTCGCAGCATTTTGGTTCTAGGCACGGCTGACTATATATAAGAGCTATGAGATACCGTAAGGCTCTCTAAGTTGGCATTTCTAAATTAGCCATTGGGATCACTGGTTTGCAGTAATATTAACTGACTTGTTAAGTAAGGACTGTTGAAACTGTGCTAATATATAGCAAATCCCAAAAGCCTTGGATAAATTGTGCTTCTGGCCCTTTCTGAGCCTTAAAACTGGACTGGAAACAAGTGCAGCCCCTGGATGGCTTAGGAGATCTGTAGTTCTTTCTCTTTCCCACCTAAACCTCACTCTAATCTCTACCATTAAGATAATTTTCTTTTCTTTTTTTTTTTTCCCCTAACCCTGTTAACTGATATAGAGTCACCTCAGTTCACTGCATTCCCTTCTGAGGTGAACTGATCAAGTTTCCCTGTTGTTTTATATAGTGAATCCATCAAGGACTCTCCCACCTTCTTTTTTTTTTAATTTCCATTTTTTTTTAATTTCCATCCTTTTTTTTTTTTTTTTAATTTCCATAACTGCCTAGCGTTACTGATGGATTATGCCTGGGAGTGACCTATATTTAATTATCATGGCCTTATAGTTTTCCGGACTTAGGGTACTTTTTGGGTGGAATTTCCTTTTTTTCTTTTTTTGTAAATTCTTCCTATCAGAAAATGAATGTCTCAAGATTTCACCCTTGTTTCTGCCTTGCCAAAACTGTACAGATTGTAGTGGGGCTGGCAGAAGACAACCATACTTTTACAGATATAAGAAAAAGGCTGGTAAACTGGATCTTCTAATCGCAGCTAAAAGTTGGCTGGGAGACTACGTAACATCTAGTCTAGTGCCTGCTCTTCCTTTTGTTTTTTGATGAGAATGGGTATGCTTTTCCACATCTGTATTGGATGTTGTCCTCTGCTTTCTCAGAAGACATGTTTGCTGAGTAACTATTCTGGCAGGCAGCTTTCAAGCACAGCTCTGACTGACCTAATAGATCTTTTCCATTTAACATCTCAGCCCCTGTTAACACGCTGACATTCATTTGTCTTGCTAGGATATTTACCAATGTTTTGGGTCTAGCACAAATTCAATATTTAGATAGCAGTTTCTGCTGCTGAGCTTTTACTCTTACAAAAAGGAGAAATCAATATTTGGCAAAGTTAGACGTGAAAAGGCCATATATTTTCTCAGAAACTTGTATCTAAAAGAACTCTGTTCTAGAAAAGAAATATTTTAAAGCATTTCAGTCCAAATGTACCCTCTTAAAAAAACCTCTCTCGATTGAATGTCTGCTTTTACTCAACCTATCAAGACTCTCAACTTCATTGAGAGACTTGTTCATGCCTTCCCCATCCTCTCCTGCCCAGCTCTCAGTCACACTCAGGCCACCTAAAGCATCTCCCCAGGTTTCAGTTGGCCTTGGTTCTCTAGCTATATCCTTTCTAATGGCCAGGACAACAGACATAACAAATATAATGTGCTGTTGACATTGCATATGCTTACTATCATGCTTTAGATCCTGCCCTGGCCATTTGAGGCTGGGTCTACCTGCTAGGATGTAAGTGTTCATTTCTTCATTCCCTGGTCAGCTTTGGCACAAGGAACAACAGAGTTGCTGTCATCTGAAGTGGCTGTTTGTCTGTCCCCAAATGGCAACTGGAGATTGCTGGATTATTCTGGCCACTGTCCCTGCCTGTTCTCTGCCAGCTCCTGCTCTGCCAGTGCGTGGGTGTGTGGGTTGGCACAGGGGCAGCTCTGGACCATCTACTCTCAGTCTCCCAGCCCGCTGCAGCACAAGAGAGGTAAACAGAGAAAAGCTGGTAGGATGCAATCGTAAGCAGTGTGACTTCAATGAATGGTAACAGAAAAAAGTGAGACAGCATGCAAAATAGTTATTTTACCTGCAAAACATCAGATGTGAAAGGGCTAAGAGCACAAAAATGCAGTTCCCCCAAGATCTGGACTCTATTGGCCTGAGGTCTGAGAGACCTTCCTCAGCACCCACCACAAACCAGCTCTCAAGGAGCCCCTCCACCTAACGCTGCCCTCAGGACGCTTGCAAGAGAGGCTGATGGCACAGCACCCCAGTCCAAAGCCAGCCGGCCCTTACTGGGAGCATCACAGGCTGTTCATCACCAAGGGCCATGGTTGCTTTCGCTTGTTTGCCTCTCTTCCCTGTTGTACTAATATGCTGATGAGGGTGCACGCATAAGACAACTACACAGGACACAGTAATTCACAGAATAAGCCAAATAAAGCAACCTCTTAGGCTAACATACACAAACCAAGGTGAGAGCATCAGCAGGGACGGAGGGGAGGGAGAGTTCAAGTATGTTAGTACACTTGAATGATTACCCAGGTAACACTGTAGCTATTTGACAAATGTTGTTTTTTAAAAGTAAGACCCATGTCCGAATCATGCAAACGCAAGAGGAAATTTCAGATCATTAACTTCTATTTTTATTTCTCTTGCGTCAGTGACCAACAGCCCCAAATGCAGGTTTTGCTTTATATTTTTTTGTCTTTTTTCTGCTCCCTGTTGAATCTTTCTTTGCATTCAGAGCACCATCCTCTCATGGCCGTGCCATCCCTGAGCTGCAGGCTTCCTCAGGCAAGCAGCTACTGTCAAGGGACTGTTGAAAGACCCACGGTTTAACTCATTCATTTTAGAAGCAGTGGAAATATGTTTTCCAGACCCACTGCTCTATAAGCAGAAAATACAGCCCGGTTTTCAGTGGGCAGTATCGCTCCTATTCGGTTGTACCTCAGCGATTGTAGGGTAGTTCCTAAGCCACTAGAAAGGGAACAGAGCAAGTAACTAAAGATGGGAAGGCTTCCAGCATGAAATGCTAGCCCACACGTTTGTGGTACATGGGCCCTGCCACTCCTGACCAGTTTGAGACCCCTAGGCAGGACCTCCTTTTCAGAACCAGAGCCTTTGGCAGCAGTTGAACATCACATGCCTTCAAGGATGTAACTTTATGACGGTAGTTTCAAACCTCTTTAGCTGCTTCCTGAATTTTGGCCATGATTGCCTAACCACAGGCAGCACGGTCATTTTGTAACCAGGGCACAAAGATCTTGATGACGGAGGTGCTTGCCTGTAACCCGCAAAGTGCCAACAATAAGCTTACACATCAGGGTGAGAGAGTGGCAACGTGCATGCCGGTGGTGTTGATATATGCACAATGGATCTACTGTTTTTGATGCCAGAAATTGAAGGAATGGCCTCAAATTCTTCCTAAGAACTATGGGGTGATTTACTAACATTTAAACTCATTGCAGCTGAAAAAAATACAATGTAAATAAGTATATATAAAAAAGCCCAGTGTATTTCAAAAGATATTGCCTTCAGAACCAGACAGGAGTGTTACCTTTCCAAATGCAAGTAAGTGGGCAGTTGGCATAAGCCCCTTACCGAATACTCTCACGGTGGTGCTGCTCTTCTGGACTCTCTCCGGGTGGTACAGCACGTGGCAGGAAAACACCCTGCCATCATCCATGATTTTGGTGGGGAAAATCTTTAGAGCATTATTCAAACCCAGGCGGACTCTTTGCCTGTACAGGGCGCTGCCATTCCTGTACACTGCAGGACGGGAGGGCTCCTTGGTCACAAGTTCCTCTTTCCTGCCGTTTTTCCCCTGTGAAAAGAGCAACCCATACAACATGTGAAGACCAGACACCTCCCCAAATATTTTTGTAGACCAGCTCTATTCCCACTATGAAAATCTTCCCTCTCACCCCTAGCATTGTGTAGTAGTAAGTGGATATTGGCAACATCTATTTTTTTCCAAATACATTCTCTCCCAGAACTTCAAAACCAACAGCGGTCATCATCTTACCAATAAACTATGGAGTAAATAGCTGTGTCTTGTGAGTCCTGATCTCTGTAGCCTGCAGAGAGGGCAACAGAGCTGCTTTCTCACTGCAGCAATCTTTAAGTTATGCTGAACATCTCATACATATTAAATACGACTGACATTCCAAGAAAATCCTTGCTCTTTTAGATTTTAAATAGCGAGAACCTGATAATAATCGCTAAAAGTCATCTCTTAATGCCCGTGTGCCAGCCACCCTCAGATATAGGTGCAGCCAGCACTTACTGGACATCTGTGCCTCCGTACATATTTGCGAGCTACACTCCGAATGACGCATGGCGACCCACATATGTCATTGTGCTGACCTTTGGGGTTTTTTTCTTCCCCTTCCTCTGCTACTTCTTAGAGTGAACTAGCAACACTAAAAAGTAGTAAGGAGAAGGATGTTCCCTACAAAAATTTTAAGACTTTTAATATTAAGAATGCACTGCGAAGAGGGGATCAAAATAGATGAGCTGGGACAAAAGACTAAAAAACCTAAAATATTTGAAAAATCACCTTTAGAAAACCCTCAACAGTTACAGCTCCTCAGTGACAATAGATAGAAATTAACAGGCAAATCTCAAGGATGCTGCTGGCTGATACCTTTCTCTACAGACTGAAATTAATGCTAAATGGTTACACTAAAACATGCATACAAATATTTATCCAGAAAGTGAGAGGCAGTACAAAAATCTAACAAGCTTTATATCTTGCAGCAAATTGCTTAAAAATAGTTTTTATGTGGTTAGCTAGATAACTGGGTTTGCCTGTCTTCGACGTGCGTCTTTGACACAGAGGTTAACAAAACCAGAAACATTACAGTCAGCCCCCTTTTTTTTTTTCCTGTTTCAAAGCAGCCTGATATCTCACTACCATACGCAGTAACTGTGTATTTTTCAGAGATATTGAAGCTTCGCTACAGCAAAAATCCCCAAGAGATCCAATGCAAGGAATATTTTAGCTCTGTTACATTTGCTAAGTTCTTTGCTGCTTTCCACAGACCTGCTCTACATGTAGTCCTGAAAAATTAAAAGCAATTAAGATGGAATTTTCCCTCTTTGTTTCTTTAACAGCTATAGTTTGTGATGTCTATGTTGCACAACCATGTTTGCACTTTTTCCCTTTGTTATCACAGTCCAACACAACCGATACCTTTTTTTTAGCAGATTCTGCAGGACACAGTAAAGTCTAATATTTCTATTTCAGTCTGCAAAAATACCCTGTAGTTCCTTCTGAAATTTATACCTGAGATGAAAAATACTTACCACTAGCCATTTCAAAGGATAATTGGACAAATTTTCTGAGGTCGTGTCCTCAAGGCATGGAATTTCTAAAGTCTGGTTTAACCGCGCTTCCTTCACGTGGTGCTGCTCCTCTTTTGTCATTGCAACAACAACAACAACAAAAAGCCCAGAAAGGAAAATCAGAAACATCGTGGTCATTGTGCCTTAAAAACCAATGCTGACTAGTCTTCTGTTCAAGGAACAGGAACTTTTTTTGGTTAGAAGGGAACTGTAATTTTCAACCATTAGCCATAGACCCATTTTTTAAGTGAAAGCCCTGCATCTGATTCCAGATGCAGTTTCCTGACTCTAATTCATGGCTTTACCTGAGTTTTTGGGCAATTCATAAAAACCTTTGCTTAACTGCAGGATCAAGATGTCTCCGTTTAGAGCTGAGAATAATTTGAAGATTCAGTTTTTCTCTTACTTTTTTTTCCTGCGGCAATAAACCTTCACATCAATTTTGTGCACCTGTATTTCCTTTCCTCTGAAGATATCTGCAGACCGTTTTTCACTAAGCAAGGTGTTCAGCATGTCAGGCAGGTTAAGATTAACCCCACTTTTCATTGTAAGTGCTCCTTTTATTATTCTCCAACCTTCCCGCTACCAGAAGTGGAGAACTTGTCATTCTTTCCTTTGTCATCTATTTAAAAAAGCATTTCAGCATGTCCTGCCCTACCCATTCCCAGTCCAGGGCTCCAGTCCATCTGTGGAAGGGCAGAGCAATGCACTGAACAGAATCCAGCTGTGGTCGAAACATGGGGTCTGCATGCATGTGTGCATTTAAACAGGAGGAGCAGCAGTGATGGCCAGGAGATGCTACAAGTGCCTTGGTGAGCGCTGGTCTCCAACCCTCAGCCCGGCGGCGTGCGGTAGCGCCGTGCAGGCTGCCGTGCTGGCCAGCCTCCCTGCTGCAGCCTGCCTGCCACCACTGTGCTGCACAGACCTGCCTTCCCTCTTCCCTGTGGGCAGGCACACAGGGAAACTCTTGAACTTTGCTCCCCTGGTAGCTCTGGCTGCGTGCTGAGGTAGAATAGATACATATTTTATTTATTTTTTATCTTGAGGGGAGGGAGAATATCTAGCAGTCCCAGACTGTTAGGTTATTTGTCAGTGGGGACTTTCTGATGACTGTAACTTCCTTTATATCTGTCACCCAAGCACAGAGTGACAGTGCTAGCACACAATCTGGCCCACAGGGGCACGAAGAAAGGCAGCGCCCAGAGTGGTGCCCAGGAGACCCAGCAGCAGAAGCAGCTCATCTTCCCTCTGTACCAGAGCGAAGCAGCTGAGGAGTCGGCTATCACAGCGGGACACAGAGTGCGCAAGCCCTAAAGGGGCTGGATAGTGCAGAAGGGATAAAAAAAAAAAAAGGGGCAAAGGAGGCAACTCTGTAGCTTCTCCAGGTAGAAAGCTGCACAGGAGACTTGGCTGGGACAAGCTACCATGCAAAAGTGCCGTGCGGCATACAAGAAGTATGAAGATGAGTGGTCTCCCCAGGAGCTCAGCCTTCAAACAGCCACTGCCAGTTCTCACAGTCACAATGTCCCGGCTGCTTATTTTCCCCCGTCTTTGATTCCCATCTCCATTAACAGCCTGTTGGCTAATGGTCCTCTGTGTTTGTCAGTCCTATGCAGGCCTGCTGCCCTGTGGGCTTTTTGCAGTATCTACAAGTTGAATCCATCTGGATTCACTTCACTTTGATGTAGTTGGGAGCTGTATGTCATTAATAACTAGTACCCTTCTTCATCCCACTTGCAGGCTGGATTAAGGCCTTTTGCCTTCTTTGAAGTGGAAGTGGTTCATTGCAGAAGATCTGGTTACTTTAAAATACAAATCTGAAAGAGGTATGTTGCAAACTGAATCTTTTACTTCTCTCTAGGAAGCAGTTATCAGTAGTACAGCTTGCTACATCATGCAGTTGCTGAAAAGAGCCACAATGATGCTGATATGAACAAGATCTGCCCACATTTAACATATAGACAGCAATAACGGCATTGAACATGCTAGTATCAACCAATGGCACCAGCAAGAGAAAAGGAGCAATGCCTGATTAGCACTATTACTATATTAAGGAAGAGACAGAGAAAAATCATGTGAAGAACAGAAGCATGGGAGGGTTTCATGCAGTTACCAGCACTGTTTGTACCTCACTGCTCTCCACTTGATCCAGCCCCTCTGCCCTGTGACGTGCAGGAAAATTCCCAAAGGGGAGACTACCACAGCACACCCTTGTACAGCAGGTAAAGCAGCAGCTTCATCCTTGACACAATTATCCAGAATGTACTTTTTAAACACACCCATCCTCTATGGGACAAGCAGAGATGCTGGCTCTAATTTTGCCTTTACAAGTTCATCAGGGCAGGAAGGTACCGCTGGGTCGCCCCCAAGATATGACTCTGGGATAACAGCACTGAAATGCTTGGAGCCACTGCCATGAAGGGGCCATCAGGGAATGAGGTGGCAGCTTGTGTTAAACGTCCCTGCATATGAGGCTTGCATAGGACCCGGAATTTGTTTGTCCAGAGTTGCCAGCTTGCCTCAGAGGGAGGCCACTGCTGCGGCTGCTGAGGAGCTGTGCCCTGACCCCATGGAGTCAAGGCTCCTTTTGCTGCGGGACCACTGTGATCCAGCATGAGGACCAATGTCCCTCCTGCCACTGGTCTGGCCTCACAACGCAGGCCAAAGAGGCGGTGGGAGCGCTGTGCCCATGGATGCTGCTGCCCCAGTGCTCTGCTGCCCTTAAGTCACCTGCACCCACCCTGCTCCTAACCCTTGAACATGTGCTGCATCTACAGCCCTAGGCACAAGCAGGGTGAGACGCTGGCCTTGCAGCTCTGAACTGAAACCGTGCCAGGTTTGTTGCATTTACTTTAATCCTTCTTGGCTTGTTAACAGAAACCTGAGTCAGGAAGAGGTTTCTGGGTCAATCAAATCCAGTCCCCCATGCGCACAACAACAAGCTTGCCCAACATCCCTGCCCAGCTCCATCTTCATGGCAGTCTGGACTTCTGCCCTCACTGCTGACATTAAACAGGTGTTCCCAAAGTTGCTGCACTAATGGTTGCCACTGATGTTTAATTTGTAGTCAAATCCATTCACATCCTATTTAAACCCATTTGTTCCTTTGCCAGGATAATTTAAATATCCTCCCTGGAGTTCACAGTCTTCCCTGAGGTTTACTTACCAAGACCAGTCATGCTGCTTTCCACCTTCCTTTTGGCTGACAGAAGCAGCCAAGTCTCCATTCCATTCCATCATTCTAAGCAATCCCCCACTTTGCTCCAGTTCATTTTTGACGGTGGGGACACACTTCCCTCCATTGAGCTAACACCCAGCATGCCCTGCAGATGCCCACCCTCAGCCTCGACCAGCCAAGGGTGTTTTCTCTTTCGTGTGCCCAGTGCTGCACGCCCATAGCAACAGCACAGGGTGGTCTGGAGATCCAGCATCCTTGGTCTCACCATATCCTGAGCTGCTCGCCCAGTCTTCTCTGCACCGTGTTTTTCCAAAACAAAAAATGTGGAAACTGCCCATCTCACCACCTTTTTTCCTTGGTTTCTAACTTCATATTCCTCCAAACAAATAAGGTTTCCTAATCAGGAGCTGGATAACAACAGCTAAAGAGTGCCTGGTAAATAGGAAACTGTAGACAGCAGCATTCAGTGGCACCATTGCAAACTCCAAAAAAGTCACCATCACTGGACAAGAAATGGTCATCTGTTCTGATATTCCACCACCCCCCTCACCCCGTTACTAAAAAGCAATATTTTATTTGCAATCACTTACCTTCTGCCTTGACAAGAAGTTGAATTTTTGCAGCCTTTGTCCCATGTGGGTAAGTAGCAAAACTGCACTCGTACTGCCCGCTAAGGGAGACGGTAACATTTTTCATATGCAGAGCCCACTGATTGCACTCAGATGTGACGTTTGGATCAGGGGAACACAAAGCCTCTGTAGCATCCCAGTTGCAGCACTTCCTCATGCTGAAGGACACCGAAAAGTTGTAAGAAGCCTCAGGAAATGGGAAGTAATGGGTGCCAAAAGTGGGATGATAAACAGCTATTCTGGTAAGCTGGGTGTCATCAGTCTTGGACCACTGTGTCTGTATTATGAAGGTGGTGTGTGGTTTTGGGAAGCTGCACACCAGGGTCACGTCAGTACCTGGCAAAGCGCGGACCACCTCTGTTTCTGTAATGATGTCTTCAGGCTTTCCTTAAAAACAAATGGGATTGTTTTCAGTGCAAGTAATGTTTAAACAAAGCTTTCTCCTAAGCTGTCTTTGACATGCTTTGGTGCCTTAGCCACAAACAACCACAAAGACCCTACAGCTGTGACAACAGGCTTTCCAGTGAGGAGCTTTACAGCACAAACTGTGGAGAGAGAACCAGGAGAGCAAACGCACACTCATCTGGAAGAGGGTGGGGAGCTCCCATTGCACTCATGGGAGAGAAATGGGAACTCTGAGGGCCCCTGTGAAGATGGAAATCTTTCAAGTGATATAAGTAAAGCAGAAGCTGCTTATTCCCCAGCTCTTTTTGCAAGAACAAATGAGTTATCCCTGCTGGCTAATTCTGCCCTGCTCTGTTCCCCCGGCCCACTGCCATTGCCTTTGCTGCTTCAACAGAGAAAGCTGTTCTTTTACCTCCACATTATTAAACAGCTCCTGCATGGCCTAGACAAGCATCCGTTTCAGTCAGAGCGAGCTGCCCTGGTAGGTACGGTTTCTTCCTCAATTAATTTCATAAAGCATGTTGGCGGTCCTTAGTGTGCCATATAAAGGAGTAATGGATCGGTGAAATGAAGGGGCTTTCAACGGGAGCCTGTATACTTGGTTTTGCTGCTGCTGTAGTAAAATTGATTTCTCTCCTTTTCTCCCTCCTATAAACAAGTGGCTCACAGTCCCCAAGCCCCTGTATGCAGGGCACTGACAAACTCAAGGAGATGAAGAATTTATGGACGGGGGAGTCATAGTGAGACAAGTAATCAATCACACTCACAGAGCCATACACAAAAAGGCCCTTTTTTAAAAGGACATGGAGGTCCCCAGAAAAAATGAGTTTGTGCAGATGTTCTTAGGTACGGACTTGTCACCCCCCATCTCCATTGGATTTTATCCTCCCTGTGTATCAAAACATCACTGTAAATTTGCTTTGGTACCTTGCCCCCCAGTCCCACCAGCCATACCGCTGACTCCCCATGGCAGCAAGTGCACACTGCTCACCTTCTTTACTTGAAAAAAGAGGGTACCAATTTCTTTGCTTTGACATCTACTCTGCCGTGTGGTACAGGGGTCCAGGGCGCCTGAGCCAGCGGATGCCCTGCCAGGGGCCAGGCAGCCTCGACGGTGCCCGCAGAAGGGATAACATGCCCCATGTTCTGCCAGCCCAGCTGGGAGCAAGACAGGGTCCTGGCACACCCACAGCTCTGGTTTGACAAGGAAGAACAAAAAGCAGAGTCCCACATCCCCGCAGACTGGCTGAGGTTTGGTACCTAACCACTGAAGTGTGACATGAACACGTAGAGACTAGGTGCATGGAGAACAAAGCTACTGGATGGCCGTGGCCAACATTAATCTCTGGTTTTTATTGCTGTACATGCTCTGTTCATCTTTTAATTGACTTCCAAGTGATGGGATGATGTAAGAGGGTAAATAAAAATAAGTCTGAGTGACAAGTGCTGTGAGAAAAATTACTGAATTACAAAAAACTATTTTTGTCAGTCCAAGGAGCTTATTATAGCAAATGATCACTGATTTCACTGCAAGTTTTGCATCAGTAAAAGTTAAGTAAAAAGGGATTAGCAATCTTGTGATCAGACTAGCAGGCAAGAGACACCTAGCAGGTTATCTCTCATATTCATACTGATGCTGTATTAGGTCAAAGGACCATGTAAAGAATGCCTACCAAGAATTACCTGAATATTTTAGATTAAGATGAAAAAGTTACATACGTAGGAACAACATTTTGTGTTGTTTGTTAGTAGCCTAGCACTTCAGGTTATTTTACCTGAAACCCCTTAATGCAAAAGTGTTCTTAACTTTTTGTTAGCATCTCAATACAGTTAGTCTCATTTTATGTCAACTTTATTTTTCCAAATCAAATGGTGTCCATTAGCCCGTATTGTGCTCCATTTGAAATTTAATAGAGTAACTCCCAGACATGTAGATGTCTGATCTCCACAAAGAGCCTAGCGGTGTCCACTTTCACTTCTGAGTGACTTCAGTGAGGATTTTATCCTCGGGGGGAAAAAAAACAACAGTCCTATTTTTCCCTAAATAGTACTGCTTTCCTGCATGTCCATGTCTTGAGGGTTCTAGTTCTTCCTTTGCATTTGAGAAATTTTGTTTTCTATGAATACACATATGAAATATTTTCCTTTCTTTTAAAATCCAGTTTGCCTCGGTGATGTAGAAAAGAGGAACAGTCTATGCCAGATTTCAAGATGCATCTTACCATGCTGGTCAAATACATGAACTTTTTCCTTTCTTAACTGGAAAAAGGCATATCCTACAAAATTCTTCCTAGCTGGTAATAAATACTCCTGCATTTAGCATGGTCAGTCTGGGGGGGTGGGGTGAGGTGGGTTTTGAGCGTCAGGCTTTTCCTTGGTTTTCCTCAGATCATTTTTGTTTTAAACTCCCTCTGATGGGGATGCAGTTCTCCTTACTCAGCTTTTCTGAAAGTTTTACTCCCAAGTGCAAACTTATTTCTCAAGACTTTACTGCAGCACATAAGGCTGGGTGGGGAAGAGAAAAGGAAGAATCTATTTAAGGGGTTGCAGCTGCACAATTTATCCTTGCCTTTAAATGTTTCAACCCTTCCTCTCTCTGCAAACACAGGTATGTGTGCGTGTGAGAGAGAGAAAGAGAGAGATATTTTTTATTTGCTCTTTGAAAGCAGTTTTCCTTTTTGCCCATTGGAGACGAGCACATGTTGCCCTAAATACAAGTGAGCTCATCTCAGTGATTATTCTGGTGAAAACAGGTTAGGCATTTTGAATAAACTAATCTGCTAGTCAGCACAAGCCATTTACTCCTTACTAGCTGCACATTATAACTAGGTTATTAGAAAGTTGTCAGGAAAGAGAAAATTGTTACCAGTAGCTACAGCTTGCCCTGGTGAGACACACCAACCTCCATCTGCACATGCCACCCTGCCCCTCACCACCCTCCGGCGTAAGCTGAGTCAAGGCATCCCGCTGACACGCTTACCTGCAACGCTGGGCACCGAGAGCAAACAAAAGAGGGAGAAGAGCCACCTTTTTTCCATCTTCGCTTGATGAAGTTTTGGTAAATACGTTAGCACTCTTGGCCTGCTCCCGGCAGCGTCTCAGAAAAGGAAGTCGAAATGGTCTGCCCTGTGCAGACAGGAGATGTGCACCACAGTCACGCTCATCATTTTAGCGTGACTTCAAAGAAATGCTTCATTAAATGCAAAAGCCTCAGTTTCCTGCGGGAGCGATAAAATTAGTACTTCTTGTGAAATCTTTATGTTGAAAACACTACCTATGCTGCAAGCTGATGTTCAAGACTATTTTTGTCTTCCTTTGTCCTTTCAGATAAGCTCAGAGTAAGCAGTTTATTGGGTTAAACTCTCTTGAAAACTTGTCAGGTGTCTAAAGTTGAATATCTGGTACATAGTGTACAAAAAAAGCTGACTTTTTTTTTTTTTTAACCCTGCTTCATTTCCTTCACATGCTATTCCAAAATAGCTCAAATATACTATTTTCAGACTCTCTACACTCGTTATCTTTTAAGAAAACAGCAAGATAACAGAACCAATCCCCATAAATTAAAATAGAGTCAATTGAAAGCCTTCCTTTTAAATTTTTTTTTTTCTGACAAGGAGACCATTTATTATTTTCTGCAGGATGAAGAACTACAGCATCACACGTGACAACATCACTTGGTGTGGTTAACCCCCATACCACCAGCTGGTAGCTTTGGTGTGGGTGCGTGGCTCCAGCCAGTCCCATGACCTGTCTTTACTGCAGGTCACCTGTAAATCCTTCTGAACTGTCCTCGAAGCATACTGCATTTCCATAAACTAGGCATACATCTGTCAGCAAAGCATCTCATTGCAGACAGTTCTTATGCAAATTGGACCTGCTGTTGGCGGCTTTTCAGAAACAACAGATTTGAGTTCTCACTTACCACTCTTCTTTCCCCAAAACTGAAAGAGCAGGGCAGGACGCCTCACGTACATAACATGGACATACGTTACTTCCTGGCTCTTCCTGAGATGGGACAGGTGTTTGGAAGCACAGATGGGAGGGGGCTGGTTGCCCCTGGTGGCTCCCTCCCTGGTGGCCCAAGGACAAGCCACCCTTTGACTCCAGGGAGACCCGATTACAGCCCGCCCACCAGAGCAGAGAAAGCGAGTGGTCTGGATGACACAGTCCCTTAAATGGACACCTGTCCCCACCAGCAGTGATCTCCCTCGGGTGGCTGGTCTATCTTTGGGTGATCCAGGTCCTGACATTTCTCTCCTGAAAGCATTTCTAGAGGGCCTGGGTGCCTTTGTCAGCCCCTTTCTTGTATGGCACCCCTCCCTGCTGCTCAGGCAAGGCCTATGGAAACTGCCAGCCACCACCTGCAATTTTCTTCACAAGTGTTTTCCATTCCCTCCCTATCTATCAACTTTTGCTGACCACGGAGTTCCCCATAGCTCCAGCTAAGGCACAGAGTTCAAGGTAAAAAAGGACCACACTGGTCATTTCCCTATTTTATGCACTACCAGATGCAAACAACATCTGTACCACTTCCCTAATTTTGCACGTGCAATCTTTTGGTAGCGCCTTTAAGCAGGCTAAAGGCTACAGCTGGAAGAGCTGGCCAGGCTACGGTCAGGCCTCCAGACACGTCTTGGAGGATAAGTGCTGCTGCACAGTTCCTTTTTTGTTTGCCTTGCTCCCCTAGCTGATGAAATGCACTAAAAGCAGTCGTGGTAAATGCACTGGATGCCCGCATTACTGCTAAGGGAATACTCTCTGGGAATGAAATATCTGCTTGTCACTCAGAAGCCTGACAGAGAAATATCTGTCTCGGAGGATCAAGAAGTCCTGAAGTTAAGGATTAACAGAATATATAAGACATGGTAATTGACAGCCACAGAAGGGAGTAAAAATATTAAAGGTATACATTCTGGTTTCTGGTTCAGAGCAGAGACCATAAAGAACCCGGAGATTGCCTGCAGAGACTAAAGACCAAGAAAATCAGACTTCAATCTAAAATTTGGGCTTCCTTTCATGAGTGCAGGTACCTTAGCTTCTCTTGCTGATCAGTTCATGCAAACTTTGTACCATGAGAGAATGTATTTTGTGTAACGTGGGGAAAAAAGTATCTCAAATGAGCCTTTTTATTGATCTGAAACATACATACATCACAATTCAACAAGACAGCCCAAATGCCACGTGGTATATTCAATAGCCACAGAAATCCCCAAGCAGCTTGTCTGAGTTACTAGAATGCTGTCTCTTGCCCTTAGAACTTGTTTCCCTCCAAAAAAATAGCATCCTAAAAATATACTGCTGCCGTGTTCCATTGTGTTGGCTGAATTCATCCACCTAGCATTGTTGCTGAGCTTAGTAATGAAAGACAGACAAGAAAGAAACCTCCCAGCTCAATGGATTTTTGTTTACTTCAGAGCTGTGTTTTGCCCCAATTCATGTCTTAAGCCCAAAGTCTGAAATAGTCATTCACCCTGCTGCTGACATTGATGTGCATGAACAGCTAAGGCCTGCCTATGTGTAGGACATCAAAAAATACTTCTGAGACATGCCACTTACCTCAGCCTATTGGCAGGGAGCCCTCTCTTCCCTGGAGCAGGCCACAAGGTTCTGCTCACAGCAACACAAGTTATTATGAGAGATTCCTCCCTCACCACCCCTTTCCTGGAGTTACTCACAAGCAGCTTGGTAGGTGCCACGGTGGGACATTACACACCAGGTTAGGGATGGCTGGGATGCCTAGGGACAGCGGACCTCATCGGTAGCTGGAGGGAGAACATATCTGTAATGGGCTTTTCCTTGGTGGGTCAGCTGCGGGGATGTTTTTCTCAGAGGTGGGATGCACAGGTTTTTCCATCATGCTACATGTGCCTTTCCAGAGAGACACAGAAACCACCGCAAGGCTAGGAGGTTTTAAAGGAAAAGAAGCTCTGCCCAGGCAAGAGACACATGTTGACAGGGGATGTGAACCACGGTGTTTTCTTTTGGGTTGGACAAGCAGTTGGCCTGACTGGTCCTCATGGGTCCCTGTGTCCCAGGCAGTAGCAGCGCTGGCAGGAATGGATGGGCTCTGAGCATCCCCCGGGAGGGGGCCCTGGCAGCGCACTGTAGCATGGGGCTCTGCCTGCTGCTCAGGGACACTTCTGCAGCCTCATGTGACGTTAGTTTTTTTTCCCCTTGGGCGGAAGTGGGGGAGTCCTCTAATTATTTTCTGCAGATCTGTTCACCAATGGAGGAGGCATTTTGAGCACTAGAAGTGACCCTTTCCACGGCAATCACCCCTATTATGCGTCATGCTCACAAAACCCTCAACTGCAATACAATTCTTCTGCCTCAATTACAGTAAGCTGCACCTAAGGAAGAAGCAGAGCTGCAGTCAGCCCCACAGAAAAAGAAATCTTGAACTCCAGAGACAAATTCAATTATTCACAAAGAGAGCCTTTTCAGAAACGCTAGTATGCGAGCTCTTCCTGCCAGAGGCGAGGATGATTACCCTTGCAGACTGGTGTCCTCTAAACATTGCTTAAAGTGCTGCTCCCCAGTGAAAAAGAGATGGAGACTTTGAAGCAGGAATTTCATTAAAGAGTAAACTAACCTTTCAGGTTCGCTTGGTGCTTGGCACAGAACCTGCCACTTTGTCATTTTGTTTTGAACTTCTTTGAAAACTGTACTAATGACTCTGTAGCTGGCAGGCACCTTTGGCCAAGGCACCTCACGGAGGGGTGGATGAATGGGTGGCACAGGCTAGAGGGGCAGTGTGGCAGGGGACAGGGCACTGCGGTGGCAGTGGGATCCCCATCGGGCTTTTCCAGTGGCCCCCTGCTTCCTCATCTCCCCATCCTTAGCTCTTGAGCCTCTTGCCTGCTTGCAGCACTGTCTCTTCTGCATGGGGAGGAGAGGAGAAGGGGGTTTCTCACTCTGCTTCCTTTTCCTTGTCCTCCTCCTCCTCTCTCACAGCTACAAGCACACATCAGCACACTGTGTTTGACATAGTACAGCCCCAGTTTCAGCTGGGGTGTTTAAGCAGCATGGCAAGGCGTACACGCTTCCCTCTCAACAGCAATTTTTCCAGCTGAAAGATGTTTAAAGATCTGAACAGACTTTTCATCGCTTCTCCCTCACTGACAGCTCGGAGTGTGCTCATCCCTGCTCCGACCTTGGCCTGCCCTGGCACCGGGGCTGCTCCATTGCCTTCCCCAGCTCTGCCGCCACTGCCCGTGCTGACACCAGCAGAATTCAAGATGGTGAATCTTTCCACAAACATTACTTGCCATTAAGTCCTGCAGACATTTTGGGGCCAAATCCAACCAGATGATGGCTCTTTAATTTTGCCTTTTGCTCATCCCACTGGTAAATATTGCTTTCTTCACTTTGTAAGCAGGGAACTTGCTTTTGAGCAGCCTCACCCAAGACTACGAGTTAAAATGCATGGATAGGTAAGGACTACAGCCCTTAAATCCTCTCCTCTTGCTGTCTGTAGGAAAAATTCTCTTTGTGACCACTCTGTGTTTACAAAGCCTTTCAGATAAGGCAACAGGGCACTTTTTGGGAAAGCAGGAGGATCACAGGGAGTGATCTAGTGCTGCGTTCCTCTGTGTGCACATCTCTGACTCTTCATTTCTGTGATAGAAGAAAGGGACTGCAGAAGCTGGTTTCTAATTAGAAGACCTGACTTACAGGTCATATTTCAGAGAAAGACAGCATATATTTGGGGATAAATTGAAGAGCATCAGATCCCTCACCTTCTCTACCATTCCAGCCACAGGTCCCTGTGGTCCTCTGCTCCCATTTAATGCCATTTCTGATCAATGATAGCCCGTCAGTGTAAGCTGTTGAACATTGCATTGTGCAAAGTGCAAGTTACTGAAAAAGCAAAGTATAAAAAGCGCAACCGACTAACAAAACAATAAAGCACATTGACCCAACAACTATACACCGATGAAAAACTACTGTGTGAAAGTGGTGTGAAAGAAATGCCAGCCACGCATTTCCAGAAAAATTTAAGACTCTACAGAGTCATTATTTTCAAAATGAAATGGAAAGCACATGTGAGACCAGCCCTGCTTTCCTTGGCTTTTCTCTTTTCCAACTACAGCACAAACCATGCTTTCCCCCTGTTTTGCACAGCATCAGCTAAGGCTTTTCACTTGTACATCTCATCCTCCACATTTTGTAAGAAAATGTTTCTAACTAGGTTAACAACTATCTAACAAAATGTAATGGCATCCATAGCTTTAAAAAGGCATCTGTTAGGAAAGAGTAACCCACTGCCAGTGCTGGGAAACATCTGCTCATGTTAGACTACAAGGCTGAGGTTTCCAATGAAGCTTCCCAGAAGGGCCATGTCATCCCCTGGTCACTTTGGCAGAAGCTTCAGAGACGATGCTTGGAGCAGTTTTCATGAATCATGCCAGCAAAGGAGAACAGGGCTCTGCTTGAAAAAGGGCTTTTCATAAACACAGCTTGTGGGGCTTTATCTTGGGGTCTGTGTGAAAGGGGGAGTTATCAAGACAAGCAACAGACCACTCGATCAGAAACGAAAAGCTTAGGTTCACATCCGAAGTGATGTAAACCTAGATGGGTTGTACAGCTCATTTTACTGTGCAGACCATCTCTAATGGATTTTGTTCCCCAATTAATTTGAATTCCTCCATACTATTGTATGCAAATACCATCTCGCAGACACACAGCCGCCTGGCCAGAGCTCAACACAGCAGACTGGTTAGAATTCATCACTGAAGAAATACATCAAATAAAAAAGATTAAAGGGGTGAAAGTTAACTTCAGATACAGTAGCAGTGACAATTTGAGGGCAGCAGCTGCCTTTTCATTATAAAAAATCAAATATTTTACAGCAATAAAAGGCCAAGTTACAGTGACATTGAGGACCATAAGTTGGATTTTTTTTTTTTGACAGAATACTTTGGAAGCATCAGATGTTAATGAGTTTGCACGCAGTATCTTTGTA
This sequence comes from Platalea leucorodia, assembly GCF_965183815.1. Classification (NCBI taxonomy): domain Eukaryota; kingdom Metazoa; phylum Chordata; class Aves; order Pelecaniformes; family Threskiornithidae; genus Platalea; species Platalea leucorodia. Next base: position 119,334,428 of record NC_138824.1, read on the forward strand.
GCCCTATAAATACCTCTCATGCTATCAGCCTGTCAGAAGCAACCACAGGGAAGTGAGTTATCTCTCGCATCACATCCATCATCTATTAAATTGTCCACTACATCCTAATTCCATGTCTTTTTAGAAAAGCTGGTGAAGTACAAATGAGAAAAGCAAAGCAGAGGTTGTTTTTCATGTTGAGCTTGACTCTGCAGAGAAGAAACTCTATGTTGGTGGAGCCTGCATTTGGGCTCCCGAGGTGCTTTAGTCTGGAGCCTTGAAGAGCAGGACACCTCACCCAGGTCCTGGAAAGAAGGTGGTCACCTCCAGAAGGCAAATCAGAGCTGAGTGCACCTCATAGAAGGGCAGTGTAGAGCAATTGCATTCCTAAATCCGGGTATCTCGATAGAATTAACAGCCTGCAGCTAGGCGGGGTGAATACAGCACAGGAGTGGCTACAAGGTAAAACAGAGAATAGGAAACTTCTCGAATATTTCTGCATTATAATATTTTCCAGACCACAAGCAGAGTAACATTTAGCTAATTCAGATGTGAATCCTTTTGGTTTGCTCCATGCCTCAAGGCATAATGTGAACCTGCCCTAAGGAGCCTGCGAGGGCTTTGTAGCGCAGCAATGTGTGCTGCACAGCCATCTCCTTCCAGGGCACTCCTGGCCAAGTAGCTGAAGAAAAGGATAGGGAATTAAGATAGTTTTCAACAGATAACACTCCTCTCAGCTTTCAATATGAGTTCCTAAAGTTTCAACCACCACTAAAATTAAGAAAGATTTCTAGCTTTTGGTTGGTTTGTAAGGGTCACTGCCCATGTAAAATAGATTTTCCGTTGCTAGCTGAGTCTGTCACCTCCTGAAACAATACTAGGAAAGGCCTGCACTGCTTCTCCTTGTTTCAGTGAAACACAGTATCCCGGCTAGTGGGGATTTAAGAGAGTCACTGATCACACGTTTATTGTCCAAAATATAGGGAGGGATGATTATGTCATGAAAATCATTCCCAAGTGTCACCTGGCCTGGAGTTCTGGTTGTGAACCAAGAGTAGGCTGGCAGTCACCTGCTCCCTTGTCCTAGACACATCAGTGACTGAGATGGAAATAATGTGACCTACCCGCTCTCGGGATCCTGCTCCTGACCTACCAGCACCCACTGGCACCACTCCTGCCTGAAATGAGGTTATGCTTTAACTTCTCCATAGCTGATTAAGCTTAGCAATGCTGCTAATAGCAATGAAATCATTTGAGACCTCTACCAGAGCAGTTAACTTCTATTTCGCATGATTGCCTCTGTTTTTGAAATAAATATGCAGCGGCTCAGCGGGTTTAAGGGCCTTACCAGAGCACTGCCCAAGTCAATGGGTGGCACCTGGGTGCTTCCCGACTGTGTGTCCCAAAAAGAGCACCACTGTGTAGACAGGGAAAGCCACTTGTGTTCCCCAAGTCTTGTTTCCCAAAAGGCTGAAGCCACCTTCTGCCCCTTGGAAAATCAATGATTCAGTAAATTAATTTCAGTCTGTTACTGTAATTGGATTAAAAAAAAAGAAGCATCTTGCAAGACTTTCCTTAAAGTCGGTACACTGGAGAATTGCACTGTGACTGAGCACAAATCAAATACTTCTAACATTATTTGACATTTTAATTGCAAATAAGGAAAAATCTCTCATTACGGAACTCAACCAAGTTGGCTTGTTGTGAATCAGACTCTCCAGGGGACACTTCCCTACCCTACCCCCTGCTCAGCTGCACAGCAGCCGAAGCAACAAACATCATGCAAACTAAGGCAGCCACAGCCATTACCAGTCATCCTTTCTCCCTTTAAAATTACACTGACTCACATGGTGTATTTTTCTAATAGATACGACCATACAGCACAGAGCTTGTCAAGAAGGAAAAAAAAAACCCACCACAGAGTTGCACAAAAATCCCAAGTTTAGAAGCACCATAGATCTGTTTGCATGAGGCTAGATCGAAATAATTTCAGGCTCATTTCAGTGATTTACCTGAATGCACCAAAGACGCATTTGGCTTGCGGTGCTTCTGGAAAGTCTTGGCCGTGGTCTTTCAGGATGCAAAAGAAAGTACCAGGGCTGGGGATCAGTACAGCTGACCAGCTGCTCAGAGTACAAGTACAATTTTAGAAGTCTGATTTAATATCTTGTTCTACCAGCAACGCTTGTGGCTAAATGGGAAATAAAACTAATCTATCCTTATTAGATTTGGTCTGTAATCTCATATCACCCTCAGATATTGGACTTCCCTGGCAGGCTTCCTGCTTTGCACAGGCTCTCGTTCCCAGGAAGCTGAAGAGGGCAAGGTGGATAATGAAAGAAATTTAAGTTCAAAGAAAATTCATGTATAGTTCAGTTGTTTGAACAGTAGAAACATTTAACAACCTATATATGAAACAAAAAGCAGTCTATGATGTGGTCCGTTGACCCAGAAGAAATGTCGTATTATACCAATGTGGATGCTGCCCATGTCTGAAAACGTGGGGTGCAATAAATGTATTTCTTTGAATCCTAGGAAGGATTGCCCACTTTTCCTGAACAGAAAACATACATGCCCAGTTTTATGGGATCAGCACCTACATCATACACTAGCTGCCCACAGGAGATAACTAGAATTTTTTCAGGGAAGTAATCTGCTTTTTCAAAATGGACAAAATATTAAACAGAGCAAGTGTATTAGCTATCTTATGCTTAGAATTATTATCTATAAAAATATTAACCAAAAAATAGCTTAGGTGCAGTTAACCTTGCTTTGGTACAAAATGAAGAATTAGATCTGCTGACAGGCGCTCCAGCATATTTTCCAACAATTTTCCATTTTTTCAGTTGCAGTGGCAGCTTCCAGCAGTCTTTCTCTAGGAGTTACTTTTCCTTCTCTCACCAGAATTGTGTTTTGCCAGCCCCTGACTTGCTCCTCATGCAGTAGCTCAAGTAGTTGGGCTGTTCCTCTGGCGAGAAGGTCCCCAGACCCGGGAGAGAGTTACCTCTAAGACCTCTCCCACCACCTCTCAAAAGGCAGGGAGGACCTCCTGTTTTATTTTGTTATTTAAACCCCTCACATCAATTCTCAGAAAAAGCTTCGCCATCCATCGTCTATACAAAAAGACACAAGTTCCCTGCTAACAACAGCAGCTTTTTCAAAGGACCCGGGGCATACCTAAGAGCTCAACATTTACTGGTTTGCATTTTCTAGGAAGCAGGATTTAGCAGCCTGCATTCAAGGACCACAAAGAAGCCTATTTTTTTTTTTTCTGGTTCCCCATACTGTGTACTTTCTCTTTGGGGAACTGCCAAAGTCTGTCTCAGGAGGTTGTTATTTTGCTCCAAGAGACCAAAATCAATCAATCAATCCATAGCTTGGAAGATTAGGACTCTCAAGGCAGATTATAAACACCTTAACTTCTGTGGGATGGGCTAGAGGCAGTTAGATCCTCGTTAAGTCAATTATTGACACAGATGGTCAATGTGCATATTTTTTATGACAAATCTTATTAGTTTCATGTGCAAAGCAGTAAACCCAGAGAAAGGCTAAGAAGCAGGGCTGCTGCCCTGCCCGCCACAGCACCGAGGACAAGCTGCTGTTGCAGGAGCAGTTTGGCGCAGGTCCTGCTGCCGCGTGCAAACAGCCCCTCAGGCCAGCAGCGCCAGGGCTTCTCCCACCCACCTCAGCTTTCAGATGTTTGAGACCCCACGCCCTGCCAGTCCTTCCTGAGATACATTATAGAGGCATCAGTAACGGAGATGGCTCTGGGTTATGCAGCTCATTTTTTGTTGTTGTCTTTTTTTTTTGTTTTTTAATCTGCTAGTTTGCACACCAAAGCTAGCGCTCTCACTTTGGAACAGGGAGAAAGGCTGGGTAGGGCACCTCTAGCATCGCCTTTCACAGACAAAGTCTCCTGCGGCTCTCCAGAGAGAAAGCTCAACAGGCACCTACAGTCCATACACTTTGCATGAAGAATCAGTTGAAGGAAACATTTTGTGCCTGTATAGTTTAATCCATAACTACGTAACCCTCAGTCAATTTTAAACGCCCAGTTTTCTGGGCCTGAAAAAGCTTGCTAGTTCACATGCATTTTTTGCAGCTGGAAAGCAGGCACCAAAAACTTGCGCTGAGCTTGCTCTGACAACTTAGCCCTGATACAGTTTTCTGCCAATACGATCATCATCCCCAGAAAGCCCTTCCACAATACCCCATTGCATTTTTAACAACTGAACTTTGTCTGGCTTCTTCCAGACTTTTTCAGGATTTAGCCTTAAAATGCTATCAGCTAGAGTTCATCTTGTTACAGAAACCAGTGACTTGTCAAGAGGATGGAAGCTAAGTATGCAAGTCACACTTTGGGGTCTCAGACCCTGCACATAAAGGTCAGTTTCCCCTGCTGATCCATGTCATGCCTATGAGGCAGCTTCCTCATATGAGTTAGGGGATCAGCCTCTGTATTTGAAAAATGAAGGCATTCAAGGCTCTGCCAAAGGGGAAAAAAAAAAAACCCAACCTAAAACCCTTAACACTGAGCATAGAATGAATTCCCCTACAGGAGTTCAAAGGAAAGAAGCTGAACTGTGACTCAGAAAGACTGAAATTAGTTTAAAAACATCCTGTTCTATGACACAGCACTATATCCATGCTCCTTGCTCGGCAATAATTTATTAAAACTCCTTCCTGCCTGAACAACACTTAAGGGTGGCTAAATGAGCAGCAGCACTGGCAGGCAGTACCCTGCACTGTCCTATTGAGTAATTAAAATGCTGCCAGACAAGTGTCTGATTTAACCTTTTGTCAGGCTCCTGTAGTGCCCATAGTGCACCACATTGTACAAGATCCTGGCAGTACTGCTGACCTCCAGAAAGAGAGCCCCAAATTGTTCCCCTGTGAAAGGCTAGCAGATGGACCAGCTCCGGTGGCCGATGTACTTGGCATAGCCTGAAAAGTGACTGGGAGCAACCCAGTGAAGAGAGGGAGGGGATGGCAAGCAGCTGGAGACACCCCGATGCTCTCAGCAAGGAAGACGGCATGTCAGCAAGACCCACCAGTGAAATATGTGACTGGCTAGGAGCAGTGACAGCTTAAGGTTGAAACTGATTCTTGTGTTCATCCATCTGGATAAATATTTGTTGCTGTTATGTGTGCTCACCAGTGGCAATACATGATTAAAACATTTTTAATTTGTAGCTCCTTCAAATGCATTCAAGTCAGGCTCCCTTCTCCAGGGGATAAATGGCATTTATAAATCCTCAATCTTTTTCTAACTTCAGGTATTATTGCAGGTGAAAAAAACAGAATATTTGTACCTTAGCAGCCTGTTAGGCGCATATGCCATTTGATGAAGATTCAGATGTACATTTGCAACCCCAAGTCAAGCTCATCTTCTCAGTGAATATGTAATTGGTATGGGTTGACAATGGAAAAAGGCAATAAGCAGTTTTTGTGAAAAGGTAATCTATCTTATTCATCTTTTCAGTCTCTGGCCCTATGTTAGCACCTTTTTGGTCTGCTCAACACCCCAGCTTTACAGGATTCAGCATCCAACACGTATGACGAGGGTTCTTACCTTATACTGTTGGCTGCTACCAGTGGTAACGTTTTCTTTCTTACATGTCTTTCTTCTGCTCTATTTAGGTAGGCTAAGGTAGCACCAGCCAGACCAGAAAACCTCGGAGCCTAATTACTGGAGCTGTGCAACTGAAATTATGGAGTTTCTTAAGACTACAACGAAGATAAGAAGCTGCCTAATGAATAAACAAGCAGGATGCCTGTAGTCTGTCAGAGGAGTAATCGAAGCCTGGATAAGACACTTAGGGTATTTTAAGACAAGGCTATACAGACTTGTAGAAGTCCAATTACAGCATCTCAATTTATATGGAATAAACTGAAGACAGAGCTGATGGTGAACAGATCAGGAATGAAAGCTGAGCACTTGGCAGAAGACAGTGATTGACAAGGAAATGCAGAGCTCCCTCTGTAAGGAACTTATTTAATTTATACAAAAGGAGAGCCCAACTCCAGCCTTCAGAAAGGGATTTCTACAGTGCTGGACCCCACCAGGTGCAGTGTTGCATTTGCTGTTTTTCAGCCATTCTACTTGAATAAAAAAAGTTGGGGATGACAAATACAACACTGTATCAGATCTGTGCTTAAAGACAGCTGAGTAAATTAGGATTCCTTGCTGGGGAACAGGAAGAGGCAGAAGGGGCAAGGACAGCCTGCTGAGCACTCGTTATCGCTAGGTGGTGATTTAAAGCAGCCAGCCTTGGCAGAGCTCATCAAACTGCCACCGTGCTGGTAGTGACTGGTGGGAGAGGCAGCCCCTGGGGAGAAAGCAGCAGCCATAGCTGCATATCAGTGCTTGGAAAGTCCAGCACAGCTTTCTGACAAACAAGGTTTGAAGCATTCATAATTAAAGAAGCAGTACAGTCATGAAGATTTTATCCATCTTCATTTCTATCATGGCTTTCCAAAAAATGTAGTCATGGCCACCCAATTTTTCCCTAATATAAAGAGTAATCTGGAAAAATGGACTTTAAAAAAAAAAATTCCAGGTATATACCTTTTATCACAAGAGCTCTAGTGGTACAGAAAAACAGCACAGCTCTTGAGCTGCTCAGGCTGAAACTAAAATAGCCTCCCCTACTCCCCATGCACTCTGTTATACTCACAGGGCTGCTCCTGGGACACCAGAACCAGCTGCATCAAACTTCTGGATGCCCAAGACAAAGATGAGGGAAACAACATGATCCCAGTCGTCGTGCCCTATGAAGGGACATGGCCAGCCTCCACCTCGACGTTCCTCACAGTTGCTCCTCAGCTTTATCAGGTTTGTGACTACCCTTGAACTTTTCCCTCTCTCAACTAAGGTACAGACAGGTGCTCCCGTAACACCATACTACCACACTACAGACCTTTAGTTGTGCAAAAAAAAAAATGAACTCTTTGAAGGCCCCACAGGCCTCCTGAGGCCAGACTCAGCTGAACCCACACAGCTCTGCTTGCCCCCCAGCCAAGGCAGCAATGCTACAGACACCTCTCCACCCCTCCTCTTTGTAATCACCACCTCAACGAGATGCTAATGAGTAAGACAAGCATTTCAGAGGGTTAAACTTTTTTGCAGCTGGTGATGCCATTCCTCCACAATTAAAGGCAAATGTCTCAAAGGTACTTAAATCCTTGTTTGCTGCCAAGACAACTACACTTCTTGGAATGATAGGCTTAAATCTTTTGACAGAACTCAAGTTGCTGTGCCTCTGTCATTTATAGGCTTTCCAGAGAAACAGCAATAGTTATGCTTTGGGTGAAACAGTGTAAAACAAAAAAACCTCCCATAAATCAGAAATATTTTACTGCAGGAAAGGTAGTGTCATTAATAACCGCAACACTGTTATACATACTAATTAGATCTTTAGCAAATGTTTTGAGGAAAGAGACACAAGGCGGTGCCACAGCCCAAACCATTAACATTCAAGGCTTTGTCTTTAAAACAGAGGCTTGGCTTAGAGATATTTTGCCTGGCAGTAGCTTGTGCCACCACCTCAGCAGGGCCATCAGCTGCCTACTCTCACATTTTTGTACGCACTAGTGGCACTCTCCAAGCTCTGCTCTCCCCAGGGCCAGGCTGAGACGGGCTGCCTCAACTTACTTTCATTTCTCCAGTTAATTTCTTTGGGCTCTCCTTGTCCCATACTGCTTTGAAAGCCAGCAAGTATCTCACTGCTGGTTACCTTGTAGCAACTTCCTACCATTTTCAAAACTTTCCATCTTCCATCCTTGGTGTTTGCTATTGAGGCCTGAGAAGTAATTAATAGAATTGGATTTTTAATTATTATTATTATTGGTTCTTTACAAAGATGGTTTTGCTCTTCTGTTCCTCCAAGCTAGGACTTTTTAGTATGGGAAGCTTGTTTGCAGATTCAGTCTTTGCAGAGGACTGACTTACAGAAAAATCAGCTTAGCTGATCTTAGGCTCAGCTCTGTCTATGCCCATCTCAGAGAGGGCAGATGCTCCTGAATGACACGTACTGACCTGAGTCATTTTATTACCATTTGTTCTGTTTCCAAGCACTGTTCTCAAACCAAAAATGTACAGAAGGTAAATCTAGCAAACCCTCCATCCTCTTAGTGCTTTGCAGAGAATTATCTCCAGACTCAACTCAGCAAGTGGTGGAATGCAGTCAGGTAATCCCATCAGTACCCGCCGCCCTATCCGCAGAGGCACCCAAACACGTCGTGCTTGGTGCAAGGTCCGTGGGGAAAGAGCATCCACCCGAGAGCCAAAGGAGCAGGAGCGAGAGCGGACACAGGCTGGCAGCACGGCAGAGCGCCCGCAGCCTTGTGCTGCCGCGAGCCGCGCGCCTGTCTTGAAACGAGAGGCAGCAGCGGAGCGCCGCTCCTCACCACCTGCGTTGCTGCACGTATAGTCAGCAAGGTGTGTCAAAGCGGAAAAAAAGGGTTGAGCTGAGCACCCTCTCCCGTCCTACTAAATCCCATCGGCACCCTCTCAGTAACTCTGCTTGGCAGTAGCAGGGACTACACATTAAAAAGCAAAACAACAAGAAAAAATCCCAGACTCTTTCAAGCTGGGGCACTTCCCTGGCCCAGCTAGCGCTAGTGTAGTGGGGTCGGTTATAGGGGCAGCAGCGGGGACGGGACAGGAGTGGGGACACGCTGAGCCCCCGGGGTCACCAGGGGAGGCACGACTGCTGAAGCAGGCTGCCGGCACCACGAGGTGGGGACATGGAGTAAAAAAACCTAAACCACGCATAAATAACCTCTTTGAAAACGTGCCAGCGATTTCTTTGCACACAAAAATCAAAACACGCCTTACAGGAAAGCCTTCCCCATCCCTCCCTCAATGCTGCCCTGCCCACCGAGCGCAGGCTGTCTCTAAGTCTCTGGTTTCCTGGTGCCTGCGGTTTTTCAGCCACAGGGTTTTAGCCTTATTAGCCCTTGTTTGCGGCTTTGTCCAGAAAAGATATCTGTGACCAGTGGCAGAAGTTGTTTTTCCTCTTTCCAGTTTATCTGGTTATTAGGAGGCTCCATCTCTGAGCCCGTCAATTAATTATTGTCTTCCTGCCTGTCATTTAGCAGTCACCGCTGCTGGTTCAATAGACCTAGTGACAGTGCATTTTCAAACAGGTTTAAAATTCAAATTGACTCATATTATCCTGAGGTAATTTACCCATAAACTGCCAAGGCAAGAGCATCAGACTGTCCAGGTATCACCGGAGCTAAGCAACAAAGCTACCTTGAGTACACAGGAGCAAGCTCCTCATCACTCACGTCTTGAATCGCTTTTAGTCCAACAATTCACCTTAAAGAAGACACAGAGCAGAATATCACCTAGTCACTGCCTGCTAATGCATTTTGCAATGTATTTGATTTTAATATCAGAATATTACAGTTTCCAGTACCAAGAGATAATAGGCAAAACACAAGGGTTTCCATGGGACATTGGTGTATTTTGTCTTTTATATTTGCTCTGTGCTTTGCTTTGGTGGTACAATACGCTTATATGCCATTACCATAAATTCAATTGTTTGCAAATTCTCTCTCAATTTTCCATCCTCTGGCAATAAAGCTACATTTAGAAAGGGCTGTCTTTAGCAATTGCTTGCCATCCTTTTATTGATGGATTCTCTGAACATCTCATTGCACTTTTATTCTATTATCTGTCTAATGGTTTTTCATTTCCTCCAACATAGACAGCCGAAGGAATGTTTTACCACAATAGATACCACTTCCACTCTCCACTTGGGGGTAGGCCAGGGGGTGGAGGGAGAAAAGTGGGGATTTTTTCCAATTTTTTCCATGAATTAATTTTTAAAATGAACTGTACTTTTATATACGAGATCTTTGGTGCCTTGAAGAGTCTTCTTCCTTATTTTTCCTCCCTAAAATATAGGGATTATGCATTGAAATTGACATTTAAAATTCCACTAACATAAGTGTTGACTGTTTAAAACATCTGATTTGTATCACAAACAACTCAAACTGAATACTTTATTTTGACAATTATATCAACCAGATTTAGTTTACTAAATTTACCCAAAGACATTGCTATTACTGGTATAATCAGGTGGTAGGTACCCAGTGAATTATTGTTATTTACTGTTTACTTCAATGTCTCTCATTTCATCTGGTTGCCCAAAGAGGGTGTGCCTCAATTAAGAAGGTGCAGCTGTTTCTTAGAAGCATGGTGGTCTATAGGTATAAGTGAGATTTGCAAGGAAAGGGAATGTCTTTCACAAAAGCAGTTGATAAAACTGTAAAAAAAAAACAAGAGCCAGGCACACTGTTAGGCACACAGAAATTCTGGTGTGGAGTATAAGAAGCTATGAATAGTTTTAATTATGATATACAAAACTTCTAAAAACAAAATCGCAGTGGACAAACCTCAGTTTTGTTATTCTTAGCTTATATGTTTTATTAAGCCAAATTCTTCTGTTGTTTAATAATCACAGTCTAGTCAAACAATTTCTAGAGAAGTGGTATCTACTCCCTCTATGGTTTCAACAAAATCCCACATTCTGAAGGAATCATTTCCCTTCATTAAGCCATTTAACACCCATCTCCCAGAATATCAACAAGGTCAGCCCTTTCATGACAGCGAAGATATCTTACCACTGTTTTGATGGTCTTGCATGGAGATGGAATTGCAACATTTAGAGAAAACACATCCATTTTCCATTATGTATATAGCAGGATGTGTATTTCTTCAGGAGGCTCCGTTCACCCGTAGCGCTCCATGAACTACTGTGTAATGAACAGTAACATAGGAGTTATTCAAGGCATTTTCATGATAAACCTGTCTTATTAAATGCAGTTTGAAGAAGCTATTTTCCATCCTAATGAGGTGTTGTGAACAGAGATTAGCTCCCAAGCTCCCGATCAGCTGAGATTTCCATTCAGGTCCGTAGGAAGCTCAGGCACACGAGAGCGGTGCCATCAGCCTCTGAGGCGCTTATGCAATGCAGGCTGCCATTGGGAGGTTTCCACCACGCAAGGTATAGAGAGAAGTGAGTCCTCACCTTTAGAAGGGCACATGGGTCAAAACATTTAGCACAGCACACAAAATATTGTTTACTTAAAGATCAAGTAGAAACAGGTATAAATTAAATCTAGTATATTGAAGAAGTACAGTGAAATACCTAACATCAAAAATAAGCAATTAAATAAAAAAATAAGCAATTAAATCTTACCTGAAAGTTAAATGATCACCAGTTCAGTTCAATAATATTTGACTTTTAGGTTAAGAATTATCTACATGGCTGAAACTAGAAGTAGCCATCAAAATAAATCTCCTACTGCAGATATATGCCTGTCTTGTTTGAAGGGGTTTTTGTCATTGAAACATGAAGCTAAGGCACACGCTAGGTGTCTTCTTCAAAAGTTTTCATAAAAAATAGCTGAAGGCTGAATAATTCTCCACAGCATTGTGGCTGAAGAAAAAAAAAGTAAAAACCTACCAACCTCAAGAAACACTTATGTGACAAGGAGAAGTAAAGCAACAGAATTAGAAAACGAACAAACAAACAAAAATACCACCCTTTTCCTACTGTTTTTGCTAACTCATAACGAAATGGTCTTCCATTTCATGAGCTTCAGTGGGGCTGTGTACAGGGGACAGCATCCCCAGTGCCCTGGGGGCTGCTGCATGTGTTTAGCAGAGGGACAAGGTGGGCGCCCCTGGGCCGGTGGCCCTGACGCCACTTGCTCAGAGTAGTTACAGGTGAACTGAAACTACTGCTGAAAAAGGCACATGTAATCTTGCTAGCAAATGACAGGTTAATAGTACAACTTGACTGGGCTGGTTTGAAGTCAACAGCTTATCCTTTGTGGACCCAGCTGGGTTTTATTAACACACATGGGCATTTTGCAGTTGTTTAGAAGATGAGTTCATTTACAGGACAGTCCTGCAGGACACAGACTGCCTCATCCCACCTTAGCCTCAAACTGCACAAACTGACTGACTGAACCCCAAGAAACTGAATAATCCTTCAAAGAGTAAGACTGGACTCCAGTGGGATCAGAAGTTTCTGTTTGACCACAGAGAAATAATTTTATTTTCTTTTCACTGTTCTGCAACTGAGAAAATCATCATCTTGTCATGAATTTACAGATCATTTCATTCACGCAACAAAAGAAAAAAAACCCCGGGAAGCACGATCTCTTTGTTTGAACTCAATCATTTATTCTGCTCAATACCATTCCAGGCTGAAATTAAATATTTTCCTCTTCTCCACCTAAATAAAATGTGATCCAACATATTATGCAGTTCTAATCTATTTTGGCCAGCTACATTTTTATGCTGATAAGGGAAAATTAATTTAACCATATATGCACAGGAATATCATCACATTGTGCATGGAAGATAAAATCTCACAAGGCATTTGGCTCGTGAATGTAGCTTCCAGGAGGATGTTCATTTCCAATTGCATTTTCCTCCCAACAGATTCTTAATTTGCCTTGTTCTATATGGTTTCCAGTTATCATTTTGTACGGCAATAAAAATCAGTGAAGCAGCAAAAGCTTACAGGCCTATGCCTAGGTTTGATTTATATAATGGCTGGCACAATATCGTTGGTCTGCATAATTGAAATTCATTCAGCTCCCGCTGTTTATAATGTGGTTGTAAAATAGATTATGTATTTATTGACAAACAATCATTTTATTTGCAATAGTGCTGGAATAAGAAATATGTTGCCTTTGTTTTCTTGCTCCATATATGCTTTATGCGTATGAAACTTGTAGACCTATGTAAAACCTGTTTATTCCTATCACCTTCTGCTTCAAAGCCTTAAAGTAGACTGATATCTCCTTATAAAGCACAACTGGTTAAAAAAACAGGCTGTGGCAAAAAGTCAGAATTTTAAGACTTGAAGTAACACTCATCTATATGTAAAAAATCTGAGTAATGAGTAAATTCAACAGCTGACCCGAACATGTCTCAGATACCCTGCATTCTCCCACGGCAGGAAAGCTGCAGCTCCAACCACTTTCCTGAAGTTCAATTTTCCCCTAATCAGGGGAAAAACAATCAAAATGTCATTTTCTGAGACATCTCCTGTAAGGATTTTTTTTTAATAACATTTGTTTAAAGAACACTGAAGGCTCACTCAAAAAATTCGTAACTGTCTCTTACACAAATTTAATCAGGTGTCTTAATCCTACTGTCAGGAAAAATTGCACGCACTTTTTTTTTTAATTTCCCCTCTTTTTTAGAAACACTATGTGCTATTCTTATATCTCTGAAGGCATCATTTTACAATCCTTTTTTCCCTTTTATTTTCCCCTCTTTTTCATGGTGCAATTAAACAAAATCGTATTTTCCATAAAAGCTGTATTAATACTGGTGAGGGTCATTAGACTGACAGCTTTGAACTAAAGAATTTTTCATTTACCCTACAAGAAAGAAGGAGAAAAGTAATAACGTGCCTTTATCTTAACGCTGAACAAACCGCTTCTGAAGACTGGTCAGAGTAAAGTCTCGAGGGCTTGCTCCAGTTCATGACACCTCTCTGGGAGTGCTTGCAAGGATCAATAGAATTTCCTGCACAACGAGAATTCAATAACATGTCCCTTTCTATAAGGGATGCGCCTGTCTCCCACAAACTTATTTCACACTGGCCAAATCTAAGTCCCTGAAAGGTTATCACTTTAATTTACCTCTGGATTGTACTGAGTAGGTTTCAAGTCCTGTTTTCAAAAATGTGGCATTTTACTGTACCAGAACCTGAATTTACCACATGAAGGTTTGAGCAGGTTTTACTCTATGATGGAAAAGCCAACCAGTTTATTGCATTTTGTTCCATGGCTTCAACTGAAGCTCTTTTGGAGATGTCTCAGGCCAGCATTTGGACTTGGCAGTCTCCTGCACTGTGTCCTCACCTTGGGATCTGCAACCACAGCTTCCAGCATATTCTGCTTCTTGATAAATGACAAAAATGGGGATTAATACCTTCACTGCCTAGAAACAGTGCTGAAACATGCTGCAAGGGTAGGGTGAAGGATGTCATGTTGTTCAGTGCTTATCCACGTTTCTTGGGTGGAGGAGAGGTGATGGTAAGGGGAGCGGAGACTTCCCTCTCCATAGCAACTAAACTCAATTTTCAAAAACATTGACTGAAGCATTGAACACAAACACGTGCCTTTACAGCAGACTGTTTGCAGCACTAGAGGCAGGATGTCTCTTTTACTGCTTCTTGGGGACAAAAAAAAAAAAAAAATCAGTTCTTTAAGATTTCCTCTTCAGCAAGAAAGCCTAGATAATGACTCCACTATCCTGATATTTATCTCTGGAAATGTTCTACTTGTGAATGCGAGGCAGGTGCCTTTATGAGTTATTGCAGCCTGGTATCTCTTGACATCTTCTGACCAAACCTCCTCTCCTTCTAGCAATCTAGAGGATTGATTTATGGTGTTCAAAAGCCATTCCTGACATATATACAGTCATTGGTATTGGCACACAGTGCTATTTCAAATGGACCTTACTATTTTTGCTCTTTTAAATGTAGCTGGCTATTGAATTTATGGTCCCCTATGAGGCGGCTTCAGCTGCTAAACTCACAAGTGTACATGGACTATGCTACTTGCTTATTTACCTTTGATTTCTTGCCATTGAACAAAAGATTTAGGAGGTACACAGGGGACTGATTGATACAGCAGGTTATCACACCACTGTTTTCAGGTACCGGGTCCCTCTCATGAGGTTTTCTGTTGGTTTTTTTTGTGATGTTTGACTTCAGGAAGCTGGCCCCAAGGCCTCCCCCTCCATGCCAGCAGCGATGCTCTGAGGACAGGGAAAGCCCTCGGGCATCTGAGAGCTGGATGCCAAGAGCAAAAAGTCCTGAGACAAGAAAACGTCAAGACTAAACTGCTCTGAAAGCAGCCCTGGTGAGGAGCCACCCCACACTCCTTGGTCATGGTGTTTATGACAGAGGGAGCTGCAGGGATAGCGAGATAAGGAAACGAAAAATATGTCAGGGAGAGGTTTTTCAGTGGCATAGCTGTGCCCCGGTCGTTCGTCTCACAGTGGCAAGGTGTCACCAGCACACGTGAGGAGCTATAGGCTTGCTTAACCGTGACGGAAGTTGTGCTCCAGTTGGTTTTGGTCTATGAGGTGTGGGAACTGAGGTTGGGCAAGCCCATTTTTTTGCTAGCTAATGAAGTCTGGAAAACAATGATTCCCCTGTTCACCCATCTCACCCACAAATGGGGGAAAAAAGGGAACTAATTTAGCGTCACGTAAAGAAAACTCTCCATTTAGGATGGTTTTAAAAATTAGAAGAAACTGGAGCTTGAAGGGGTATATGGTAATTTCCTCTCTCACATATTGAAAAGTAACATTCTGTTGTACAAATATTTTCCTTTGTCAGATTAAACTAAAACCCGAATTTCTCAATTGCTTTGGTCATCTTTAAATTACTTGAACTATCCAAACATTCATTTGAAACTTCTCATGAATCTTTTGCTAACATTTAATGACATAAAAAAAATAAAAAAGTTTTTCTTCTTATACTTCCCAAGTGCTGAAGTCTCTTTCCCTTTCCTATCCTTTATTTGATTTTCTCTTTTGAATCCTTACATCTTGTAAATGCCAGCTTCATTGACAAATGTGTACATGAGCAGCTATCTGTAATTTTTGGTTCAAGGAAAATAATATGACACAACATATTTAGTGCACTGTAAAACTGAGCACAGAAAATTATAGGACAACCAGTGGGGAATACACAACCTGGAAAGAACATATTTGAATGTTTTGAGCTTAAAAAAGATACTTGGGATTGGGGATTTTTTTCTAGTAATTGCTCTTCTCCACCCCTAGAGAATACAAATCATTTATTATAGTTGTCATTCAAATTTATAGCATGTAGATTTATTAGTGCTTACCTTTCCTTCCCCTTCTTAACTACCAAACTTTGTTGCTTATAATAGAAAACAATCCTCAAAAGGTTTACCAAATTCTAAAAAAGTATTGGGAGAAATGGAGAATTCTCCTTCCCCACCTCCAAAGAATTAAAAAAAACTTACAACATTTATTGACTCTGCATGAGAATAACATAAAAACTCTCCTGGAAATTCAGGTACAGTTCAGATTGATGTAATTTAGCATGCAGTTCTCAAGACATTCCAACATGTACTAAAAAAAAAATATCCTGCTTTCAATAATGTGCCAAAGTAAATAAGCATTTTTAATTTAAAAAAGACATGCTGCAGAGAGAGATCAATGAACTTTAATGGTAGAAGTTTTTACACCCTTTTAGAAAAGTATTTCTAGGAAAAAAAAATAGTTACACACAAGAATTATAAAAACCCAGTGGGTAGGCTTCTCTCTCTCAAGTCAGTGGTTTGCTTATGATTTACCAGACTCTATCCAAAGCAAGAATCTGGCTTTTGTAGCCCATTTGTTTGCAAATTAAAATGGAAGAGATGAACATACTTGAGCCCTTTTCTGGCATCATAACCAAAAGTATGAGACTTCCTCCCCTTCCCTGCAGCAACCCTGACTGACTGAATGTGCTATCCATATATGAGATGGTCACAATCTAGTTGTACTTCATCAAAGATGGTAAGATTCACAAGGAACTAGGTTTTTGGATGATTCATCACTTTGGAGACTAACTGTGCAGTAGTTGACTGGGACAGCTTGCTTGAGGCCCAGCAAAACACTGCCAAAGTTTCTACAACTTTTTCCTTGCCACAAGGAACTTGTGCTCCAAAGCTGGTGACCTGAGCAAAACTGTTTGTGGCCTGCTAAAACAAAACTCTCAATGACTAGTTTGAACAGGCATGGCAGTGACTGGTTACTTAAAACCGAGTTTCACGTACACTTGCCGGAAATATTTGTCTGTCTTTCAGGTTATCAAAGAAAGCCTCAAACTGGTTAAGAGGCTAGCTGGGAAAACACTATGATGGTGAAGATTCACAGTTTGCATTCAGTTCTTTTTGTGCACTCGCGTCCATGAACAGAGATGTGTGTCCAGATATGGTATGAGACTAGGGAGCAACAAGTTCATGTAGCAAGCTGAGCAGCACACAGGATGAAAAGAAAGTTGTATGGCACCTAATTGCATGATAAACTACTGACTAAATACAATTAGGGAGAAAATTGAATTTTTAAAAGCTACAGTTGTGATTCTACAAAGGGATTCTCTCATCCCGACACTATGTATCTGGGCACGGGAGACGACCCAGCGAGTATCATATCACAGCCTCTTCTAACTGAACCACAGCATCTCTTGACTTCTGAATGCAAAAAGGAGACACATCCACAATAAGAACTGTTTCCAATGAATAATTCAGCAAGCTCCAGTCATGAAACCCACAACAAGCACTGCAAGGAAGATGAAGTATTTTCACTACCCATCATTATGTATGTTCATGCCACAGGGATTTTTCAATTATTGAACAGCGTAGAGTTGCCTTTGTTTGTAGAAAATGTCAGTTTGAATTGTGTGGCTTCTACACATTCATTTATGTTTGCCAAAGGCTGCTTAACATTAGCTTGGCTTTTTACTCCTCTGCCACATGAAGTTGCAGATCAAAAATACTGAACGATTACTGACATTTTATGAAGCATGTTAAGTTGCACGCTTTAACTGTCAAGACATTTCCAATAATTTCTTCCAGTATTTTATCAGAAAAAGCTCTATTAATTTTGTTTTTATTCACCAACCTAACCAATGTAAACAACTGCTAATGTTACAGAAGTGTAAGTGTCACAAGTAACAAGAAATGAAAGGTGAAGTAGCTAGTGTTAAGTTTATAAACTAATATCCTGGAAAGTGTTGCTGCTTTTATTTAATTTATATTGAAAACCAACCCATAGCTTAAGAAGGAGCTGTCTTTTCAATTTACAGAGGGTATGAGAGCAATGCTTTGAGCAGGCAACAATATTTTGCATGTAGATATACTGAGCTTCAATTTGGTGATGTGAATGACTTATTTTAGCTAGTGATGACAGAAATGAAGGAGTTCCTGAAGTGTGAGCTCAGAGGCAAGCATCTACCATTTCCTGGGGCACCAGCAAGAATGGAAATACACCTTGTAAATTACTGTTATGTGTATTGTGTGGCAAGAGCTATTGCATTTAATATATTTGTGAGATATGAGGAAGAAACTCAGGTTTGTTCTATAATTATAATTGTGGTATAATCAAGTCTGTGCCTGCTTGTACATCCAGTGCATTTATGTCCTTAATTCCTTGGGTTCCAGGATTTTAGCAGATCCCTGGTTAGTCTCTGCACAGAATCATCAGTGGACTGGCAAGACAAAAGATGGATTTGAGGCATGGTGTTGACCGAACTCCTAGTCACCATCACAGCAAAGCACGTGACTAACTTTCTCAGGAGTGAATTTTGGAAAACGCTAGATTCCCTCAGGTAGATCCCTGCTATGGGTAGTGCAATCTCTATGCTTCAGTGTGCTGATGAGCATCCTAGGTGGTGATCTGGCTGTCCCAAGGACTCCCCAGGCAGTTCCTGCTGCAGAAGACTAAGTTCTGCATAAGCAGGACACTTGGAAATAGTAGAAATAGTTCCTGCAGATGTAGAAATGGTGACCATCTCCTGAACAGTTAGGAGCTTTGTATGTAGTTTAAGATAATCAATAACAATGGATACAATGCTGATACAAAGGCCCTTGCAATGGAGAGTCCTGTTGCCATCCAGACTGCAAACAACCATTCTGTTCAAGAGATTTGAGTCCCCACACAACCACTACCATTACACAAAGATTCCAGTACGATAGGAGGTTTTCAATTTTGTTTTTGTTTTGATTTGTTTTTTTAAGCACTCTGTCCGTGTCTGCAACAACTGAGTACAATATGATTGTACATACTACACTCATCTGGATGGTTTCTCAGATAAAGATTGTGCATATGCTACAACTCTTATGCTAAATAGAGTATTTTATTAGTCAGACGAGTTGAACTGATCATGAAAGCGGCATCAGTTTTATAACAAAACAGAACTGAGAGATGTGAAGTGACAGGTTTGTTGAACCAGAACTTCACAGAAGGGTACTCTATTTCTATTTTCTAAGGGTATTCTATCCTCCGTATCCTCAACATCTATGTGCAATAAATCATGCTCAATAGCAAGCCACTGTCAACAAGGTAATGACAAAATCACAAATAGAAACTTTCCCAGAATGTCACCCTTTCCTGTTATTTTAAACTTATAAATAACATTTCCATAGCCTAAAATCCATCACTCTGACATTGAATCAGCTGCTAAATGTTAGGCACCAGATCTTCATAATCAGCTTTTTGTCTACAAGCCCACAGAATAACTCCTTTCAAACACAGTCCACACTTCCCTAATTGTTTAATTACTGACACGGAACAACATGATCCCCGTAGAGCTGAATACCATTACCTTTCTTAACCCTAAAATAAACTTTAAGGTTTCTGAAGTGATTTTGTTCCCATGGAGTCAAAGTTAATAATTACTGGTGTTATACCCCTCAGTGAGACCTGAAAGACAACTTATTGAATATGTTGAAGATTAACTGAGCAAGATAAACTGTAAAACATAAATGCAACAAAGTTATTCAGTAATTACTGTTAATTAGTTCAATAATTTTGTCTGAAAAAATGATTTCTCAAATACAGAACTACTTGTATGTGTGCCCATCCACATGCTGTTTTAACTTTTTTGATCTACTTGATGCTCTCTGAGTACTCCCCGCTGTTAAATAATTGGGAAAAGCCAATGAAGGAAAATTGAGAAGAAATGAACAGATATTGTTACATCTAAGGATTTCCAGAGGCTTACAAAGATTCTGAGCTACTGATTAGCTCACTGCAGCCAAAGATACAATGCAATTGCCCATTAATCACCATATACATTTTCCATTCCTAAATGTGTGTAATCACTGTATTTTTTTCCTCTGTCCTGCACCCTATGTCTGTGGCATAAACATTAGAAATGCACACTTGTCCTACGATACTTGTCTGATAACCATCCAGCACTGGATATCTGTGGTAGGTATTATGGGCATCCAAATCACTTCCACGCTGGATGCATTCCCGAGACACGGATATGTGTAAGCACACCTACCGATGAGCTCTACAGCTACGGCGCTACAGCTTCGTTTTTGTGAATTGCAGCCAGAATCTCTGCCCTTTACCTCCCCCATCTGAACTACACTTCCTTTCTCACAGGGACACCTTAAGTGAGAGTTACTCCTTTAATAAATGGGTCCTTATGGCCATCATCTTTACCAAGTTCATGATAGCAAACCTGAACACACAGCTCCTAAGTGGAGGGAACACAACTGTCACCACAGGCTTTCCTGAGAGAGGCAGAGCACGATCTCAGATCATCAGCCTGGGAAAGCTAACCCAAAAATCCGGTAAAGAAAGCTGTAACATTAAGACAGCTTAGAGTTATTGCTGGGCAGCTTGCACAGCATTGGCCCCCTCCCTCTTGCTCTGTTTATACCCTGCTCTGGGGTAAGATCTCAGCTTTGCCGTGGCGGGTCTCATGCACACAGTGATCCTTTCCCTGTATGAGTGCCTCCTGGCAATTCTTGCCATCAACAGTAATCTACAGCAGGCTGAAAAACAATTATTTGATTATATGATGCCATGATCACTCATTGGCGTCATCTCACCTTGGAGAAATGCATCTGAATATACACCATATCTGACACTGTAACACCAATACACAGGGAATAATTACCGCCAGAATTATCCACCTCTGGTAGAGTTAATTTAACTCATGGTATGATCCTCTCTAGACTCCATTTCCAGCTATCTGCTTATCAGTGTATTTTTCAAAGGTACAAAAGTACCAACACAAAGGGATTAGAGAAGGGACTCATGAAGAATACGAGGTCGTGAGCAATCACTGTGTCCTGCTCCTGACCTTTCTGATAACGCACCACTTCATAACTCAGAGATATTTATGACATCCCTATTACCTAAGCCTGTTTTCCCACTTCTGATTTGCATAAGTCAGATTGACTGTTATGCATCTGTCCTCTCTATAGACATTACGACAGTATCTCTAAAAAGTATTAAATAAGGTAACTAACAAATAACAAGTTCAGTGATTAACAAATTCAGCTGCAAATCATCATCTTATCTTCCGTGCTTCAGAAAACAGTTTGTCCTGCCACAAGCAAGCCAGGGCAGCTGGTATTGCTGAAAAACAATCTGGTTTTCTATGTAGCTATGAAAAGAAACACAGAGATATACTTTTCAGACTCCACGTACCCCAACTCTGTTCTCAGCTGCCACGGGTTTGCAAACCTGGGGAATGAGCTTCATGTCTCCATTCTTCAGCTCCCCACATATAAATCTGAGTTCCTCTTTCCCCTCTATTTTACTTCAGCACAGGATCCCTCCAGCTTACCTACTGAACCTGACAGAGCTGGTTACTCCAGCCAGTGATATCCCAGAAAGTTGGCATGTTGAAGCTATGCCAAGCAAAAGTGCCAATTTCAAAGCCAGCCTGGCTTCAAGCCAACAGCGTGCCTGTGGGATCTGACACAGAGCCACAGGATAATGCAGGCTGGAGGAGACCCTGGGGGTCTCCGGTCCAGCCTGAAGCAAGGTCCGTTGCAGGGCCTCAGAGCCTGAACCAGAGAAAAGGAGATGCAGCAGCACTGCTGCGTCACCACGTCACCGAGGATGTGTCAGGCCAGGCTAGGAAGAGGTGAGAGGATCCACAGAGCGAGTCTGATGTCCACAACTGGGGACACAGACTGGTCTGAAAACTGTTGACTGGCTTTAGTGGAACAGGAAATTAAAAACAATGGGAACATCATTTTGGGGCTGGCACAAATAAAGCGATTTGTGAGACTAACAGGTGAGGGAGAGAAAATATATGCACCTACTGCACAGGCAATAAATTTTAACAGAGAAGGATGTTTTGGTCAACGCCACCCTTCACCCAACCCCTTTTTCAGCTCTGAAACAGGCTTTCACCTGCACATAGGTGCAGCTGGGAATGAAGATGTACATTGCTAACAGGAGACACTGGGGGACTTCAGGCTGCTAACCTGGGCAGATTTTCAGGAAGTGGCCTGGCATGGCTTTGGTTGGTTTGGGTTGGTTTTCACCACAGTTATTCATTTGGGAATGTGTGCAACAGCAGTAACACTGTGCTTCTGTTATTGATTATCTATTTTCTGTCACTGTTTTTTCATAAAAATACTTGGTGGCTCTACCATCCAACCTCACTGACTGCTACCTGAACTTTCACTAGTGCAGAGCCTTAAGGACATTATGGCTCACCTAAGACAGTATCTTTCCTACAGAGGCCCATTAAAAAGCTCATGCATTTTACTAGGTGCTTATCATGTCCTCATGATATATTCCTCATTATCGTAACCTGAAATTTCGTTTCCATGTCAAAGACTCTCAGATCTGTTTTAGCGATGGAAAGCCCATAAACTACTCTAAGTTTCCCAGTTGCCTGTAGGACAAACAAAGGCTGAATCAGTCCAGGCTTACATTCTCAAGTCCTTCCTGGAGAGGCTTAAAATGGGCTCTGTCTGCTCTCAGCCTCAGTCCATGACCACTGTCTACATATTTTGATGCTTCAAAAGCATCACTTGAAGCCTGAGTAAAGATCATGTCTGCAGGGAGAAAGCTCATTCTGAGCTGATTTTCAATTAGCGTTTTAATTAGGCAGACCGTGAGAAAGATGACGCTATCTTTCAGAATACCATATTTTTTCAACCAGGTCTGTTGGCAGCTTCCATAAAATCAAGCCACACACTTTTCCTTTGGACATGATCAGAGCAATACTTGTCTGGTACACCAGCTCCGTATAAAATGACCTCTCTTCTTTCGTCAGCATCTTCACAGTATGGCTGCCAAAGAGCATTGACATGAAAGACAGTTCAACGATATCATAGCAGTTTTACTTGTAATAGATATGAGAACGCTAAAGGAGGAAAGATTAATTTCAAGGTTACGGTGCTAATGTGCAAAACCTTTTTAAGGGCAAAGCTCTGACTCTATTTGCAGTTTCATATCTGGGTGTAATTTGCTTGTGTTATTAATGGTCTAGCAAGTCACTCCTCCTGAGCCTTGACATCCATGTGTCTTAGCGACTACAACTCGCTAGATTTATATTCTGTACATAAAAAGCTCCTTGGGACTCCGTGCCTCTCAGTAAGCTCTGTTTTATTTTTGATTCCTGAATTTTCTCCAATATTCTATTTATCACATTTCCCCTTTTGGAATGGTTGTGCTTGAAGTGATCTGTTGGGGTATGCAAGGGCAAATCATGCTTGTAACAAGAAGGTATCATGCACTGAGGTAAGCAGTCAGTTTGGAAAGACTGCATGATTAGGTTCATCAAATAAATTAATAGCACTGAAGGGAGCAGAAATCTAAAAGAAAAAACAAACCCACATAGTAATTACATGTATGTCTTAGATTTTGAGCTTATTTCTTGCCTTTGCATTGACACAGATGACTAAAGGCAAACACCCACGCCTTGGTCAGATATGGCTGTAGAGACAAACTTAAGTTTGCATCAGAATAACAGTAGGGAACAGGTAAGCACAGGCTTCTGAATAGAGCTAAAGACACATGCTAAACTCTAGGGGAGTGCTACTTTCTACTAGGAAATCTGGGTCCAGCGTTGATGTGCCCTGCACTCAGTGCAATGACTCTACTGGAAAAATAGATTTAGTCCAAATAAAATAAGTAATTAGATTAAATGTTGTTGTGGTCAGGTCTCCACTTATTTCTAAGGCCAGAACTCAATTGCCGTGTAATGGGATTTCCATTACAGAGAACTCAGTGTCAATGCTGGCCAATAGGACCAAGAAAGTTCGGAGCTATGCAAAAAAAGCTTGGATTCTTTTAAGCCTCTATTTTTTAGCTGAACTTATTGTTAAGTATTATAAGGGAGAGGTTTTCCTTCTTCATCAAACACATTAAGTGAGAATGGGAGACTCTTTCCCCTTGTGCTTGTTTTGCATTATACATCCATTTTAAGTCAGGTCAGGAGCGTAAAGAGCTCACATCACTTCTAATGAAGCCATGAGTATTTTACAATGAGACAGCAAAAATCCTGATCATTAGCAATTCCAGCTTTCATCTACAGAGTGAAAAATGGAATAATATGTTTTTACAAAGATGAGGATAATTACAGCAGAAAAATAAGCAAGCAGATCAGCAGCTTCTCATTTGTAGATGTGAAAGCTGCCAACTGTCTTAGGCCTACCCAGGTTAGATTTTAGAGCATATTTCATGCCAATTTTGTATTAAGACCAGTGATTTATTTCATCCAGGTCAACAAGCCTTGCTGCCTTTGCTTGAAGAGCAGGGATCACATGGAAGGCTTCTTTCTTGCAGGCAGAGAAAAAGACACTGCACGGACAGGGTTTTTTAAATACATCCGAGACCGATTCCTAAAACCTCCATCTTTGGTTACTCTGCAATCAAAACTCATCACACACCTCTGAGCTAATCTTCTATTTAAAATCTTGACATTACAAACAGCCAAAGCTCTTTTCCTACAATGCTTCATATGAGTTTGTCCTGTTTTCCAACATCATTACTTTTTAGCAAATTGCCATGCTTAAGCAAGTTGTTTTGACATGCTTTTAGGAGGGCTTGCATCAGCCACAAGGACAGGTTTATACGAAGTGTGATATTAATTTTGCTCAGTCTCAGCATGCTTGAAGAAGAAAAAAACAGAACGAAGCTACGTGAGTTATCAGCCTCACCACTCTTCACATGGGTTCTGGTAAGGAGAATGGACAGTAAAACAGTTTCAGCATCATACTGCCCATGCAACGTGTCTCAGCATTGGGGTGGAGAGAAAAAAGGAGAGCAACATGATCCGAAGAGACAGAGAAGCTCAGCCATTTTGGAAATGAGGATGCAAGTTTCAGCTTTCAAAAAAACTAGTGCATGCAGGCCCAGTTGCTAGGAAAAATTTAGACCTTTGGTGACAGTCGAGGGATCTATAGCACTTCCAGCAAAAGTATGGAGCAAATACATCCAGTGACTAGAAAATAATCCTGCTCTGTTAGTACATTTTGGGCAAGTCTAGCCCTTATACCTGTATCAAGCTGTGCCAGAGACTTCGTGCTCTGGCCCCTACAGAGAAACAATACAAAGGTTTAATATCTCTCTTCCTTTCAGGATCAGGAAAATCATCAGACCCTAAACAGATCTTAACAGACCAGCTCATAAATAAGCGTCTTCCACTCAGCACAGTAGCTGAAGGAAGCAACACAAGGGGTGGGGGAGGGCGGAGGGGGAAAGGCAGGGATGGGAACCAACACAAAATAAACTAAAAAAATTGTCAAGATCTAAAAACAAGTTCATTGAGTCAGGCCAGAATTCATAACTTGTGTGTAGACTCCCTAGATACATGCAATGTCATGAACCTACTAGGGCCATTTTGCCACCCTTGTTTTCAGGCAAAGATGAGTCAGCTACGTCACCTACTGTTGTCCATAACTGTCATACATCCTGAGAACATTGCTCCAAGCCCAGCTGGTCATTTTGTCTTTACACACCTTCATGACTCCACTTACAAAAAAACCCCAGATCCGTCAGGTATTTTAGGTAATTTAAGGTAAAATTTGTATTTTCATCTTTAGCATGTGTAGTGTTTAGGTCACTAGGCAGCAGCTGGTGCAAGCAGGTAAAACATAGTATTTAGCCTTACACTGTCACATCTATCTGAGCTAAATTATTGCATTGCTATGATCTTCACAGGGCAAAGAGTACTCAATAGCAGAAACACGTAGTTGTTTATGGGACTCTAACGATGAGTAGTTTAGGCTAAGTCAAAAGCCAGAGAGTATTCTGCATTGCCAATTCTTTGACACCATCTCCAAACTGCTTGCTAGCTCTGTAAAAAAATATTTTCTATGTATGCATTTTGGTTAGCAGCAGGAGAAGTAAAAGCCTTACATCTTTCTGTGCCAGGGTTAAGCAATACTAGATTCAAGGGTTTTGTTTGTTTTCTAAAATAAGGTTATACCCTTTCTTCAATTCAGCTTTCCCTGTGGAAGCTATGAAGCTTACCTACACCACAAACAGACCCTTACAACTTAACTCAAGCCCCAGCTGTTTAAACAGATTTTTTTTTTTTTTTTTTTAAGAAGAGAGCAACACCTGATCTATTTAGAAGCCTTTTTTTCAGCATCTGTTGCAACTCAAGCTCAATTTGAGGACAGCTAGAAAGATCCAGAAAGGCAGTGTGTCCCAAAGGGAGTGAATACAGGTGGTGTGTGCTAATCCTCCACCTTAAGGATTCAAATCCACAAGGGAGCACAAATTCCCCCCATGGCTCTGCTGCGACTTTGGGGTTTTGATAGTGACTCTTGCTGTGTGTAGCGAGATGGGCATAGAGATGAACCAGCATCCCTGCCCTCATCCTTGCAGCAGAACAACAATGTGGAAAGTGAGACTACCCAAGACACTGGGATCAGTGCAGTTTCTATTTCAAATAGCCTTGTTATGCCCAACAGGCCACAGTGGCCTCATGAAAGTATCTATCATCTGCGCAATCAAAGCCAAGAAAACCTTACTTGCATCTTCTGTCATGAGAATATATTTTTGTTGTTGTTTTGGTTTGAGTTTTTTTTTTTGTAATTCAAGACATCTTACACATCTTGCACGATAAAGGTGGCTATAAGAGCATGAATTTAATGAGAAGAAAACTATGGCATTTTAACCAAGTCTATTGCCAGCAACAGCAGCATAACGTGAAATGAGGATGATGCTGAATTTAAGCCCATGAGGCGTTCAATACACAACTTACAGCTCATCAGTAGTCCACTGTTAGCAGTCCATGAGTGGGGTTGCTTGTGCTGAGATTTGGTGACAGAAGGAAAAAACAGTAGCTTTAAAACTGTTACTTTTATCTGGGGGGAGAGCTACTGTCAAAAGCTGTTTCTGACAAAAGATATTTCTGTCAAAACAGAGACTACACAGTTACATAGGCATTTG
The DNA here is from genome assembly GCF_965183815.1 of Platalea leucorodia. NCBI lineage: Eukaryota > Metazoa > Chordata > Aves > Pelecaniformes > Threskiornithidae > Platalea > Platalea leucorodia. The sequence goes on from NC_138824.1 coordinate 119,361,360, forward strand.
GACAAGATTTTATTATTATTTCTTTTTGATGAAGCTTCATTTCATGTTCAAGCTCTTGGAACGGAAATCTTTTCAGTTTTCTTAGAAAAATAAAATTAATTGTACTTAAACAAATTAGAGATTTAAATTTGAAAAAGCAAGCTGTAGTATTGGGAAGTCTTCAGTGGGCTCCCCCAGCTTCTGTTTTTCTGAAGCTCGCAGTATCCTGCCAGATAGATACGTGGCATGAATACACAAAGTGGGGCTTATCCACTGCGCATAGAGAATAACACCGTGCGTGGCCAGCGCAGCATGCTGTTCTGTGCTGCTCTGTCACTGTATTCATAGCATCAAAAGAGAAAAGCAAGACACTGAATAAAGGTATCAGCTGTGCCACTTCTACAGTATGGACCTCCCATTATGTCACCATTTCTATCTCTAGAATAGAGACAAAACCACAAAGTTCAACCCATTCATATTTCTGAAGCTTTTTTCAGTGACCAGAAGAAAGGCCCAATATGATAACAAATTTCTCTTTCATTAGATGCATTACTGGCAGCAAGAGCGGTTCTCCTGGGTGCCAGTCTTCCACCAGCTTCGGTCCATCCATGAGAATAAACTCACAGCCGCCTGCCTGCCCCCTGCCTGGCCCCTGCTGGAAAGGCAAGGCCAGCATCCAAACTCACATCAACGGCTCCTCTCCCTCTCCCTGCACCCCACGTTCATACACACCATTTGCCACCAGTTTGTTCTTAAATGTCAGAGCAAGGATCACTGCCGGGACTGCCCGTGTAAAGGATGCATTGCCAGTGAAAGGAAAGCAGGGAACGGTCTCAAATCTCAAAGAAATTATGTCAGGGGGGAAAAAGAACTTTACTCCACAATGGGAAAGCAGCTTACATGACAAGGACTGGAAGGACAAAAGAAAATCACTCCCACCTGAATGCTGCCATCTGCTCAGTGGCTACGCATACTTCTTGCTACACAGGACCGGGAATTTCCCCTCAAACCAGGGCATTTCCATTCACACTAAAACAACATGGGTTGCAAGGGCTACAAGAAAGGGCAAGACATGAACGAAGCAACTCCTCACGCATTTAGATTTTCCTGATTCACTTGCATGTTTAACCTGAGACACAAGTCAGCCTCTGCTGAACACAGGCTGACAGCTTGGAGGGGCACAAATGCTTCAGGTAAAGCAAACAAGGATGATAACTCAAGAACTGCCACAGCTGCAGAGACGGGAGGTCCATGAAAACCAGGTGCACAAATTCAGCATATTTCCTAATCATGGGTCAGTGTTTCCCACTCTATGTCCAAACACCCTTGGGCTGTCGGCCTACTGGCAGCAGTAGCCTGTGTGTGTGTTGGGCTGCATATGACTGAAAGTTCCCCCATTCCACCAGAAGAAAGCATCTCTGTCTCGCTGGCCCTAGTGCTGCGTTCCCCCTCCCTGGCTCCAAGAGCTTTCCTGGTTACGCTGTATGTAATTCAGGGTTTCTTCACTGCTTTATGCCATGGATGATATCTAAAAGAGCAAGCCGTCCTCTTCTTTTGTAAGCTTATGGTGTATTTCATCTCCCACTATCTCATAAAGTGACAGTTTGATTATAATGTAATTACTTTTTTTAGTGAACCTAGCGCATAATTTTATTTCCAGATGGCTTTATGTTCCTTATATTTAAGCTCATTATGAACAAGAAGGCTGCACAGGAAAAATACAAAGTAAGCTGCTTTTTTTTTTTCTTCTTTAAAAGGTGAACATTTTGAAAGGCCTACGTAGTGAGGAAAAAGATACCAATGATGTCACACAGTAGAAAAGATGAATTTCAAACATGAGAGCACAAATGAGCTCAAGAGCCCTTTAAGGCATTTACATGGAAATTGAAAAAAATAAATGTTTAATTTTCATTGCTTGGAATTTAGTAAAATCTAACAGGATGAATAGCTTCAACATCCAAGAATCAAGAGCAAGGATTGGAGAGCAGCTGCAGACGACCACGGCAGGGATAGCGCCAGTTCACAAATTGGTGAAATGAAAGTCTTTTTTATTCAGTCAATTCTCCAAGCCTCCTGTGGCTGGGTACTTGCCAAGGAGCTCGTTTGCAAGTCGAGTATTATTTGTTGATGCTAAGAAGCACAAGCTGATACATTTTGCCAAAACATGTGACAAGAAAATCCATGTAAATCAACAGTGCTTTGCAGCAGAAACTGTGGTTCCTCTCTGAAAACTGTCTTAGTAAAATGGCACCCTGGGGTTTCCTGTTTATTGCATCCCAGTGACTTCCAAATCAAACACGATCAGCTCAGACGCAAGCGATAATGATTTTTTTAACTGCTACTTCTATGAAAATAGAAATAAAATCGTACAGTCAAGATGTGCTTTCTGGCTCACACACTGGCAGTGTAGATCCTACAACTGCTACTTAGTCAATAATCCTATTTATGACTCACAATCCAGTTTCTTTTCTATCATCCAGTTTGCAGTTTATTGGCGTTAAGGGGAAGAAAAGAAATCCAGAAGCAAAAAAAAAATCCCAAAGCAAACATAGTGACTTACACCAAAAGTGAAATCATATCCTCATTGGGGTCCGTTTCTTTAGCAATGATTTTACATCTGCTCAAGCATTTGCTGACACAACTTCTGTCCCAATTGGAGGTGCAGGGCAGTGTGCTACGTTGACTGCATGTTTTTGCTTTTTCTGAAGTGGGAAATTATTTAAATAAGAACCAATAGAAGCAAACATTTTACAGTATGCATTATGCCTAAAACAGAAGCGAGACATACCGTGAGTATATCTGCTTCTCGTTGCCATTTTGCCACTCATGACACTGCAGATGTAGCTGGATAACGGTGACATTTGAAATTTATGACTTGTACGACTTATCAGCACCTCCAGACAGGCTGAACCTGGGATCAAAGGACCTCCTGCTGAAAACTCCCAGACTTTGCTCCTTGCAACATGTCAGGACTCTTCCTTTTTGACAAGAGGTTGCTTCAATATATATTTCCTGAAAATAAACAGAATTTTGGTTTAGAAATGTATACTTATGTTCCTATTTTCAAACAGTTCTGGGGTCATTTTCCCAGATTTCCAAATTTTAGGCCACTGGTAAGCAACCTAATTTGCTGTAGTGAGAGTACTGCTTGTTTTCCACATGGTATATGTCCAGCAGCTCTCCTGGGACACTTTAAAGTAGCATGTAAGATTTTGACATTCCAGGCACGTATTCTACCTTATTGTACTGCCTTGTCACAGACCTCAGTACACCAACTTAATTGTTCATTTGTCTGGGCCTGTCAATTCCTCCATTTTCACACTCTCACCTTGGTATGAGCCTTCTGTTAGGTAGTGGGAAAACTCAGAGATTATCACATACCACAACATCATTTATTTACTCCATCAAACAGGAACTATTGATTGATTAAGCTTGTTCAGTAGCAAACCTGCAACATAATTTTAGCAAGAAATAGCTTAGTTCTATGTAAGAATTGGACACTAGAAATTCAGATAAAAGATTTGAAACACCACTGCTTTGTTGTTAGTTTTTTCACTTGAAAAGGTAATACTATAGCAACAAAAACTAGACATCTAGAGAAAAGAAAAGAAGAAATCATGTGAGAGAAAAATCAGAGATAAAGAGAAAAACAGCTTATATTAAAGCTTAGCAGTCCCTGGGGGTATCATGAAGGCTTCTGAATGGATGAAGCATTTCTAGTAATTACAATCAATTGAACAAATACTGTCAACGTCAGGTTTGCTGCAAAGTATCTTAAAAAAAAAGGAAAATTAAATTTTTAATTTTTTTATTTTTACTGAAACTAAGTTATTGTCTCAATTAAGTGACTAGGATCTGCCTACCACAAAAGCTTTTTTTATGAGATTTTTCAACACTTAAAAAAATAAACCCAAACTGACTTTTTTTTTTTTTATGCAGAGCAAACTATTCCCTTCCTTCTCAATCAACTCCGATGAGAACTCAGATGAGCAGTTTTTGTAGATGAGCCACAGAGCATCAGAAAATGAATATCACTATTGAAACTACCTTCTTTAAAAGCAAATCCATTGAAGGAGGTCAGAGTTCAAAGACTCATCATTCTTGGGCACATTCAAATTTCTCTCTAAGCTCCACTGTCCCTGCAGAGACCTCCAGACTCCCCTTCCCCTTTGTTTCTCTTTTGCCACATATTTTGGCAATTAATTAATGCTGAGGCACCAGACTTCTTCCTGGTGTTCCAGTAGATGTCACTGAACAGCCCAGGGACACACAGACCTACAGGAGTCTATGACTGTAGAAGTCCTAAATCCACAAAACAAAGATTTTGGAGAATAAAGCCGTATAGGACCAAAGAAGGCAGTGATAAGGTTGGGACCCTCCTCCTTATCCCACAACACAGAGCAGTTCTTGACTTTAACTTGCCTGACTCCTCGCCCACCTTCCATAAGACACGACTCATAGCTGAAGGTGTCTCCTCAATGTACTTAACTACTCCTTTGTTTGGTTTTGTTCTAGTCTGAAAAAGAACTGAATTAAGAATTACAAATCATGGCAAAAAGGACATCTAAAAGCAGCACTTACCAAAATTCCTATTTCAAAAGCACAAAGACGCATCTTGAATTAAAGCTGCAGCACCAGTCCTTCAGGTGATAATTCAAAGCAGCCTTCAGCTTCCTCATATTGATGTAATATGACAAACTTATTCATAAGTGGCACAGGACTAGTTAATTTTGCAGTTGTGTTTTCCTCAAACAAGGAAATGGCCCAAAGGTCAAAGCTTTATCTGACGGAGAAGTCATCAAGCTGGTGACAGATTTACAAAACAAAATGCTGAAGTTTCTGTTAAAAAAAAGACTCCATCAAATGAGTAAAAAAAAAAAATCATGTCAAGAGTCTTATTATATGACTCCATTAAGAAGATTTTTTTAATCAATACATGGTATGCAGTCCACATAATTTAATTTGAGAAAATTTTAACTAGATTATATCTTGGCAAGAAGACCTTATAGGTCACTTTAAATGCAATTTTTATCTGTCCAAATATTGAACTCTAGAAGGTTAAGAGATTAGCACTTCAGAGTATATTTTAGTGCAATCAAAGCTATCCTGAGAGGAGGCTATTGTACTGAAATTGTCAAGATCTTGTCTGGATTATCATATAGACAAGAAAAACCCCAAGAATTAATATCTGCCAGTTTTCTCTGGCAAGATAAAATAAAGCACAGACAAGGTGCTAAAGAAATGCAGACAGTCATTTCCATTAACGAAAAAGCTTACCCCAAATCAGCTGAAGGAATGCTAAAAAAAAAAAAAAAAAAAAAAGTAACCAATTCCCCAATACACAACTATAAAGATGATATATATCTGTAAGATGTTATTTAAAATATAATTAAATATCTTCTTTTCCACAAGTAATTCTTGACTCTTCATTCTTTTCAGTCATAAATGATGGCTACCTTCCTTCAGATTTCATTCTCTCCTGTGTACATCAACACCAGGACCCAACTTTTACTCTGTGTTTTTGTTTTCAGCTCCCGGGGAGACTAGCACGTGCAAATCCCAGCATTTCTGCTCCCTCTGGCTTGCACTTCCACGCACAGAAAGCGGGAGGCGGAAGACAATTAAGAGGCAGCCTGACCTGCTGCCTTGCCAGGAGGGAGGCCCCCATTACATCTCTGCCACTTTTGACAGACTTGTGTCTCACACACTTTTTGGTAACTGCCAGCAGCTGAAATGTCACCTGGTCCCCAGGTGGTCTGTTCCCAGGCTTCTCCATCTTTCAGCACTGAGAATTTTTTTTCTTACTTCTAACCCAGAGAAACTCATTATGTTTTGTCCTCTCCCCCAAGGATGGGGAGAATTGAGCATCTTCTCAGCGCTGCAGTCCTTTACCTACTGACAGGCCACCAAGTCCCCAGTTTCAGTAATCTGTGCTGAACTATTCACTTCTTCCAGCCCTTCCCAATGTTTTCCAGTCCCTGATCACCTCGTGGACACAGGAAAGGCTGACTTGCAGAGTGCTGCCCCACTTCTGAGACCCTGTGCCCATGGATGGGACCAGGGGGCACATACAGAAGCCAGGCTGCTGGCTCCAGTGGGCGCTTTGGGTGAGGAGCAGCTGCTGTGGCAGGACCACCAGAGCCTTGTTCTGGTGGGAGACAGGGTGTTCTGGCTCCCTGCTCCATGTGAACTAAGCAGTGCTGTAGCTCACGGCTCTGTCTCCAGAGGAGACTGCTGTCCATCACTATGTCAAAATGCCATCATTCAGGAGTCCTGCCCATCAGTGATGACTGAAGGCTGATGGACACAGCAGATGCTGGGGAACAGCCTCGCTGGACTCCTCGGGAAGCCACAGCCCTGTGACTTACGCTCAAGTCAGTGAGAACTGAGATCCAAGAGACTTTTACGGAGATAAAACACCGCTCGTGAACTGTCTGGCTTTATCTGGCATTCGAGAAAGGCAAGCTGCTCCAGAGCTGGCGTGCTGTATAGGAAATGCCTACAGGAACTCAGGGAGAAGGATGACTATTTCTGCAGGGACCCTGAACGGAACCCCCAAAAAGCATTTAAAAGAAGAAGTGGTGGTATAATCCCTCTGTGTTATGGAAACCACTACAGCCTGCATTTACTATGAATGCTGGATCAGGCTGCAATAAGGCTCTTTTGCTAGTGCCAACAGAAGAAGGCTTGCCTATGTGTCATCTTTGGCCATCAGCCTTATTACTGTTCCTGGAGGGTCTATTTTCCTACTGCCTGATACGGTTGCATGTGACCTGCTTACATTTTCTGTATGATGAATGGGTAATTTTGATTATCCAGAAGAAGGGTAATTAAAAATAACATGAGGCCAACCAGACAGAGATAAGTGAATATTAAAGCATCTGACCAGGCCAGGTGCTTGAAGATATCACTGAAAAGGTCTTCAAGTAAAAAAAACAAATTAGCACCTTGACAGGTTATTAAACATTTAAAGCTTCTGGCAATAAGAGCTGCTAATAAAGAAACAGTGTAAACCAGAAGACAACAGCAGCAACAGTAATTATGCAGTAGAATGATTAAAAAGCATGCAGCTATAATGACTCTAATCTATTTTATGAGAGGAAGTCAAAGATTCAGCATTCAAAAAAAAAAAAAAATCAATTAGGGAGCAAGGGAGATGGGAAAAAAATCTATTTAAACTGAATTCCTACAATCAAGTGATAAATCAGTCATGAGTAATTGTAGGAATCGCTGCAGCTTGCCATGTTTTGATAACATTGGCTACTCCACCAGAGACTGAAGAACTGCTCAGTTTCTCAGCATCCGAAGGGACTCCACAGAGTAATCTGTGAGAAATTGTGCTGCTTGGCTGGAAGAATATCCAGCACAACCAAAATTAAGAAGCTTGCTTCAAAGAACTTTTCTTATTTTCAGAGCAACAGAGATAATTTCAGTTCAGTAGCACCTAACAGGCTCCTTAACTCTTAACGACTTATAGTTTCATTTCCTCTTCCTGCTCTTCCTTTATGTTTTACCTCTCCCAGACAAGAGGTTTTCAGCTATCAGCTTCTTGCTGCGATGCTAGCCAAGAAAAGGTGGTTCTTGGATGTCTGCCATGTCCCCCCTCCTCTGTAGAAGCCAGGGAGTTCAAGGGAAGAACAGGAGGAAGATGAGTGGGAAAACCCAAGGTGATTCCCAGCCCCTCCTCTCACAAAGCCCCATTCCTTACCCATGGACCCATGTGCTTGAACGTGATGTTTCATGCACTCCCTCATGTTCATGGCTGGGCAGGATCCCACCCCTCATCACCTCCTCTCTCCTTAGCTGCTCAGCTCAGACAGCTTCTGGCTGAGGGGTTCTCCAGGGAGGCACTCACATGCCTGGCTCTGAGAGGTCCCAGAGGTGAAAAGCCAGCTCTTCCCCAGCCACCTGTTCCCACTCTGAAAAAATGACGCTCTCTGTTAGGTAAGGGAAGAGTTTCAGGTCATGCACCCCCCCATACAGCACGGGGTGGTCACTGGCAGCACAAGCCCAGGCTCTCCCTGCCCTCGTCTTCGCCAGCCTGCTCCCTTCCAGCTTCCTTGCACCACGTCAGCCCTGCACCCCTGTAACTGCACTGACATTCATGGTCACCTATGGCTCTGAAAAACTGCCCTCAGAAAGGATGTTTTTTTCACTGCACTCTCACCCGATCCTAGACCTACTGGCAGGGAAGCTGCAGGAAAGAGAGACAAGGACTGGCATTGGCAACAGCCTGGATTTGGGCCAGATTGAGTGTGCAAGGGGAAAAAACAAAAAAGTTGTATTGAAATCTTTCTATACCAGATTAAACAGGCCTGTGTTATTCTGAAGGTAAAAACACATTAGTCTGTTCCCCTATTTGTCTATTTCTTGCTCATTCTAGTGAGATTATTTTACGTATCAAAAAATCAAGGCCTTCCTAAATCTTCTGTATTTATTTTTGTAGCCCTTTTCTCTACCCTCTCATGTGAAAAAATTGTTTTGAAACACAGAAAACAACACTTGACGCTATCAGATATCCACCTTACAAATATCAGAGGAAAAAAAAACCCAACAGCTCCCACCCCACAAATATCGATATATCTGTACGAAAGAGATCTTTCACAGAGGCTCTTCTTGGCATGGTGGTGTTGGAGACTTGGTCAGACGCGCCTTGTTTGCTATAACCCACTTTGAGGTCTGCGTGTGCCAGGATGAGGTCCCTGCACTTCCACATCATTCAGAAGATGCAGAAATGCTTCTGAGAGCAGAGGATTGGATTGGACTAAGCATGTCAGATGCAAGGACTAAATATGAACGATAAATAGCAAGAATGTAGATCAGGCCACAGGAAAAAAAAACTTTCTGTGTGCTGAGATAAAATATAATTTCTCATTTGCTGCTTTTCTATGTAAATCCTCTTTTTACATTTAAAATACATACATTAAAAGAGTTCTTAATATTGTGATTGCATGCCTCTACTTTCTGTAGAGTAAGTATTGTACCCTTAACTATCAAATATAAAAAAAGTCGATTTTCAGAAGGCGGGAGATGAACAAACTGCAGTAAGGACCTACCTGTGCCAAAGCTGCTCTGCTTCTCAGCATTTCCCTGGAAAAAATAAATATTGATCATTGTCACCATACCATCCCTCCTAATTTGCTTACTGTTCAAATTTCAGAGTGGGATGCAATTAATTAATATGAATTTACTTGTGTTATGTTTTTAGACTTAGACGTTATTGACAGCCACTTGACATTAATTATTTGTTTTATTGACATCTCTGCACCATTGAAAGCTCTCTGGAGAAGAGCTTGGGAACACGCCAGAGGTGGAGAAGAAGCATTGCCGAAGGCAGGTAGGGAGATGCTGCTGTTACACATGTGCAGACTGGGAAAGCAGGTGGTGCAACACGCCGAGCTCAGGGTGCTTTAGTTATTGCTATTGTTTTCATCAGTGAGGCTCAAAATGGAAGAAAGGCAGCCTCGGTTGTTTTAAATCCTCACTTCAAAATATTTAGGCACAGCGTGACCTTACCTAGCTTTGGCATGAGACCGTGGCACAAAAGACAGCCAGGGAAACATGTGAAAAAACAGTTTCACCCACTCCAGCTAGGTGCTCATGGGCAGGTGAGTTGAAAGTTCAGCAAGTCCCTGAGGTTTCCAACAGAAAGAGAGGCATGCACACAAAATTTGCAAATAAAGGAGCCAAGTAATAAGCAGAGCATCAAACTTCAGAAACGGCATCAGAGCGGCAAAGCTCAAGTTGTAGAGGCGCTGATTGAAGACCTAGAAATCAGAGAAACCTGAGCACCACTGTAGCTGGCAGAACAGGGTGGCCTCGGTGACAAAAATGGGGCAGGCACCGGTCTGAGGGCACTGAGGATCCGCACAGCCCCCCGGTGATGCTGCCTGCACAACAGAAGCGAAGGGGAGAGCAGCCTTGGCGTAACCCAGGGGTCAGTGTGAGACCTGCAGCTGGCTGAGAGGGCGTCTACCCAAAAACTGATAGCGCTGGGAGGAAATTACCAATGACAAAAGTTCCTTCGGCTGACCATCAACTGGATTACACAGTAAGCAAGGGACTACCAAGAGACTTTGAGAGCAGGAGTCAGCTTGAAAAGAAATAAGAAGGTACAAAACCTTGTGACTATGGAGAGAGATGTTGGAGTGGGAGAGTGGGAGCAGACCAGTAGTCAAAACGCAGTTAGAAATTCAGAAAGTCGTTGGCATTTGTTAATGTTTTGTTAATGTCTACTATTATGGTTTACATTGTTGATATTGATCCTGATCATGTGTTTCACTGATGGTTAATTACTTTTCATTTAAAAAAATATAATTCAGACTACTTTGATCCTGATTTGATTTAGCCACATAAATTGTACAGCTTTTTTCCTGAGAGAGTAGGCAAAATCAATGACACACATTGCATAATGAGGAATGAAGGTATCAGAGAAACAATTGTCCAGAGGAAAGATTTCCTCGTCACCCGTAGGTGTTGAATTTGGGATGAGCACCTACCCAATGCTCACACGCTGCTGAGAGCTAGTGAGCCAACGGGAGGTAGGATGGCCATGTTTTTTCCCTTTGCCTAGCCCAGACAATAGGCTGAAGAGAGAAATCAAATAAGAGAGGATTAGAACATTTCCACTCAGAGAAAAGTTCTCCCATTAATTACATGAGCAATAGTAAGGAATTTTTAGCTTTTTCCTCTCACTGTTATTGTGCAGTAGTTTTTAGGGAGGTGTAAACAGAGAAAACATAATACCAATATGGGATGCTGCTTCCCAGCCAACAGTGCATCCCCAGAGGTCACCAGCCATCACTGCAGGTACCGCTGCTCTCAGGGTCAGAGGAAGACACACACATGTTTTCAGTACTGATGGCTTCTGCTGTGAGTCTACAGCAGAAAACAGGAAGCAAAGGCAACTCAAAGAGCTGTTTAATGATGACATACCTTATTAATGATCACCAGAACAGATTTAAAAGCTTCAAGTTTTAACAGCTGTCCTTAATCATTTATAAATTACGCCCCAAGAAACGTAGCAGCAGAGGCTTTGTCTCCTTCCCACCAGACGATTCTCACTTTGTTGGGGTTTTTCCTTATCATGGTTGGATCGCAGCTCCCTCCACCTCCTCTTGTTTTACTTTAAGCACAAGATACAGCTCCCAGAGGTCTGCTGTTATCCTCTGTACCCCAAACCCGACCTCAAAAGCTCCCTCTAAGATTGAAATGCACGTTTGTCTCTGGTGGCCTCGCTCCATTTTGCGGTGTGCTTTGATTGCCAGAGCAGCCAACTGGGACAGTAAGTTAGAGAAAGACGTTGTTCCCATAGTAACTCATTACCTCTACCCACTCATTAGATTAACACATTTCAGATCAAAAGTAGACATGAAAATATCTCAGAAACGATAGTCCAAGGCATTACTTAAATATAAACTAAATCCACCACACTGTCTCAAAAAAATACTGCTTAATATCAGAGCATACATCTATAGCTGCAATGCTCATTATGCTGTCCTGCCTGAAAGTTATCAAAAGCATCTTGGATAGTTCATTTTGTTGCTAGTTTGCAGACAATTGCTTAAGTACTGAAACAAATAGGAACTCTCCACTATCAGATCAGAGCTGCAAGAAAGCAAAGAAGTTCACTGTCTCTGTTATCAGTTCTTTCAGTGCACTCAACGTTCAGGTAACATTTGCAACTTTACTGCAGAAAAGGTCTGAGTCACACTCCCAGTAGCAGCAAATCTCTTATCAGTTTCGTCTTCTCCAAATTCAATTTTGTTACATTTTTAGTACTCCAGTGTGAGTTGACTTAATGGAAGTTCAAGCCCGAGGAACAAATTCATGTGCCAACATCATGTGTCCAGACAATACGAAAAGCCTTCGGGCTGCTCCTGCTCCGTCATCATACAGAAACTCTGCCATGCACAGGAAAGTGCAAGAGAAACCCTGAAAACTGCATGGACCCTTTGCCACCGAAGGTTTCCAATAACACCTTCTAGTAAAATATGCAGGACACAGGCGCAAGGGACGAGAAACCTTTCCCGGCTTTTGTCATGCTTTCCCTGGAGCTTTAGAGAAGTGTTTCATTTTTCTCAAGTGCAACTCCCCAGATGGAAAATGAGCCATTTCTTTTGATTCCCTTTCTTGCCATTTGTCTCTCCAAACTGATTTTATGGTTCTCGGAGGGCCTTACCACATATATGTGTATATATGCATACATGCACAATACCTTCGATGTATACTGCTTGCAAAAACTGCAGTTGGTATAATGGGTCCTGAACATGCCTCTAAATGCTACTGTAACGCAAGCAGTAACAGCGAGCTTGCTAAAAACCCTACTCCCAACCCTTTGCCAAGACCCGAGTAAAGCCTATTTACGCCTAACAACATAATTCAGAGGCTGACTGTTGCTGGCATTTTCGTGTCAGCGTCCCCTGTCCATTTGTATCTGAGAAACAGGATTTCCCGATGACAGCCTGCAATTTCACCAATCTGTTAGAATCACGAGGAATTGAACTTTGTTCTTTTCATTTTTTTCCCTACACCTCTCCTTGTCACAAATCTCATTTGTCAGCCACAAAACCTTGGTACGCCAGCTTGCCCCACCAACACCTCACCTGTCTTTTCCTCAGTACAACTCCTCACAAAAGTGCAATTTGCAGGTGGCAAAAAATAATTCTCATCTCAGAAAATTGCCCGAGAATTCTGACAAAAATTCATACAAAAGGTGTGATGTATATTAAGAACTTAGAAGAGCTGATGCTGTTCATAATTTCTGATGGCGAAGTCAGTGCAACCCTTTGTCTAGTGAGGTGGGGGAAAATGTTATGTGCGTCCCAGTTAAGTTCTCTCACATCAGATATTGTAACACCCTCTTCTAATAGCTTCACAGTATTGGCTCATTTTGATTTTTCCTTAATTTTAATTTTCTTTTGTCTCATTGGCTCTCTGACTGTCCTGCCCTTATCTATTTTACTCCTACAAAGGAAGGTATCACCGGATTCTTGCAAAATAACTCACATTGACTCTACGGTGCCGGATGGTACATGACTGGGTCTTTGCTTTTGTACTGGAGACTCTCTGCTATTTTCTGTCACCTGGGGAGACAGAAATTTGGTCCTAGTTTCCAAGTAAACTGTAGATGAAAGAGACTTTGCCTGCTTTGTTGTGCTATAACCTTAGGCTAGAGCTTTAAAATATATATGATTTTGGTCATTAAAAAAACTGTAGTCTTTTTCCTGTCATTTATGTTCTCCATGCTTTGTGCCTCATTAGAAACATGAGAGGAATACAGGCACTCCAACATGATGGAAATGCCAGCCAGCATCCAGTATATTTTGAGTGTTAAAATGCACACAGTAAAATGGTAACTGAATGTAAAGAACAAACAGCTTTTCTCTTAGCTTCTATTATTTTCTGCACATAAAGTATAGTACTCAGAACAAAATCACAGACTTTTAAATCGATGAAAGGAAGCTGAATGGTAAAGCTGGCCATGAATTTCATAAATTACTGCTACTTAATAGCTGTAACCCACTGTGGTTCTTCACAAGAAAATACATGTCAGCCCTGTCACTATCCAGGGAATAATCATTCTCTAAGACTCATCTCCTTGCTTCTTTTTATTGGCAGAGGATAACTGGTTAAGCTGCCCTGTTTTTAGTGGGAAAAGCTAAATCCCCTGCTCTCCAAAGGCAGGCAGCCCTTGGTCTGTGCGGCCGCATCGGGAGCAAAGGGGCATTTCCAGCTCTGAACTAAGTGCTGTTCGCTTGGGAAAGAGCTGCTGCCCTTCTCAGGGCACAGCAGAGGGGAGCATACCTTTGATCATCAGATACCAAGGTAACTTGGACTCGTTTTCCTCTCTCTCAACTCCGATATGTTGCTTTCCTCATTTTAAGCATCTGAAAGCAAGAGAAGACAGATGACCGTTTTCGCCAGAAGAGAAGTCTGCAAGCACTTGTGCTTGTGTGAACTGCTTCTCTTTTACCTCTTTTCATGAAAGGAGATGGCCAGCAATTAGAAGGCAGGCAGCACTTTGGGAATAATTTTGCGATTCTCTCTGTTTTGGCATTTCAAAAGCTTCTGCTCAGTTAAATTCCCACAAACAGCAGATGAATGTCCTTTCAAGTCTACCTCTGGACCAGACTCAGCGTCATTCATGCCTGTGAATAAGTTGTGCTTTCTACCTTGCAGGTAGAAAGTAACCTACTGCGCAGACTTTCAAGGTTACAGAGCTCTTCTGGGACCCTGAGATTTTACCACAGAAGGCTAAGCTCCTCTGTTACACAGCATGTAACAGGCTGAGAAGGAGGATAACCTTTCCTGGTGTTTCTGGGGTGGTCATTTTTCAACCCTTACTCAAGATGTTGGTGGGGCGAGCTGGCACACCAGCCCCCTAAGAGCTCCATCTTTCTCACAACTGTATCATTGCAAACACAGGGAAAACTCCTCCTCCTTTTAAATCTCTCTTGCTCCTTGCCAGCCCCATCTCCTGCAGCACGAAGACCTTTCTATCCTGTGAGCCAAGTGAGTTTACAGCTGGCAGGAGCGATTCTTCAGGTGGGCATGGTGCCGCACTGAGCAGGCTGCGCTGCTTAGCCATGGTGCAGGCACATGCGTTTGCCAAAAGCTTACCTCAGTGTCTAACTTGTATCACCACTTTGCACTTACTGATGTTTTACTTCAAAGTGCTCTCAGTCCTCTCACAGGCTACTCATTTGTATCCTACATTTAACTACATATAGCTCCTAAGCAATAACCAGCACATAGGGGTTTTTTGGGTGCAATTTTCTTTTTTTTTTTTAAGTAGACATTACCCCAGCTGCTCCTAATAGCCAAACCTGTCTCTGATTAAAATGTCATGCTCTGGTACATGATGCTTGTGTTCACCCCCTGAGATCTATCCAGAAAGCCAATCAATACACCGTGCAGAACACAGATTACAAGAGGTGCCACCCAGCCACCTTTGTGCACAGAGTTGCTCTCTCTCGCGCTGGCTGCTTTCCCAGGAGCACTGCAGACGGCAGACACAGCACAACAGAGAGTAAAAGTAGTTTATTGGCAGAGATGCGCACTGTCACACAAATTGCAGACAGCTGCCTTAACACATCCTGACAAGGAAGCTCTGATTGGGCTTGACATCTACATGATATACAACTTTCCAGCTTGCATACAGGTCCTAGGGGAGTTCATCAGAGACCTATTCCCCCGGAGAGATGTGGGTTAACATGCCAGGAGTTAGCCAGCACTGCTGCTCCCTTGTTAATATAAACAGCAGCAACTTGCTTTAAAGAGGAAGGCACAAAGTGACCTTCACTGTCTGGCAGTCAGCAGTCTTAAATCCAGCAACAAGCACAACACAATACCTTACAAGTCTCAGAATGGTTTTTAAAAAGAGCTGGAACATAATAGCTACCTCCCCCACAATATCTCAATTCAGCCCACAACTTCTGCTGTTACGTGTTTCCTCAGTAAACTTTCTGCAGCAATTGCTCCAGCTGCTTGATGCCTGAGGGCTGCGTCAACTGCACAGCGAGGGCCCCGGCGGCACATGCACGGCATGAAATAACGCCACACAGTAGGGCACATAGCAGTGCCCCTTGAACATACGTGTGTCCACTACCCAGCTGAATGCGTTTGCTTCCCTGAGGTTGCCAAGTGCTACTTAGCCAAACGGCTCAGCAAACCGTTACTCCTGTAAGAGAGCAGCCGAGTTCAACACAAGGGAGCCAACTCTGCAGATCCAGAAGAAAGATGCTGGTGGCTTCAGTGAGGCAAGGATTGTAACAGAGCAGGTGGCACTTGTAGGAGTAAATGCCTGGCTGATATAGCCTGCCAGCGTGTTGAGCTGCTCACCAAGCATCTTCGCAAAGGAATGAAGCAATCCTGGAAGAATACACTTCCAGTGAACTTTCAGAGTGTGATTCACTTTTCTGAAATCACAAGGCTTTAAGGCACTTTAAGAAGTGCCTGAATTTTAGTGACCTGCTTATTAAAAGCAGTTTGAGCAGGGGTGAGTGGTTTCAGGATGTTTCAGGTGGTTGCAGCACCCAAAGGTGTTCTGGACCTTGGAATGGCTTCTCCCCCCTCTTCTGACAACCAGCATTTCCTCTGTAAAGGTTGCCTCTAACCTATAAGTTGGTTTTCATCTTTGTCTCCTAGCACTCATGATGTAAGAAAATATATTCACAGATTGTGACATTTCTTCTCCAAACAGCCAACTGCTGACCCTTCCCTATTCCTCTACAATTTTTTGGATGAGACTGGGCTTCTCAGAACGACATAGATCAGCTGTATCAGCTGATATCAGCCTTCTCCTCAAGCAATAGATTAAGATTTTTTAAAACTGTAAATCAACAGTGTACAACATGTGGCAGTGCCAGATATTGTAATACTGTAATAATATTGTAATAATTCTCCAAACTGCTCTCCCTACTTGGAGACTGTTTCTGAGTTGGCTAGTGACAAGTGTCACATTAGGGACCTCGACCACTGCAGCAGGCTGCACAGCTCTGCTCTGGCCACATGCCATGGTTTAACCCCAGCCAGCAGCTAAGCACCACACAGTCACTCGCTCGCTCCCCCCCACACCCCAGGTAAACGTGAGAAAACTCATGGGTTGAGATAAGAACAGTTTAATAATTGAAGTAAAATAAAATAGAATAGTAGTAATAGTAGCAGTAGTAGTGATAGTAATAATAATAATATACTATAATAATATACAAAACAAGTGATAACAATATAATTGCTCACCACCTGCCGACCGATGCCCAGCCCGTCCCCGAGCAGCGATCGCTGCCCTCCAGCCAACTCCCCCAGTTGATATACTGGGCATGATGTCATATGGTATGGAATAACCCTTTGGCCAGTCCTGGGTCAGCTGTCCTGGCTGTGCTCCCTCCCAGCTTCTCGCTGGCAGGGCAGGGGAAGCTGAAATGTCCTTGACTGGTGTAAGTGCTACTTAGCAACAACTAAAACATCAGTGTGTTATCAACATTATTCTCATCCTAAATCCAAAACACAGCACTATACCAGCTACTAGGAAGAAAATTAACTCTATCTCAGCTGAAACCAGGACACCACATCTCCTCAGAGGATCACCTCATCTCCACCACAGAAAAACACAGCATTCCCACCCTGTGACCCAGCTGACAGAACAGCTTTCTGCAGTGACCTACCTTAATCATGCTTCTCAAGTTCAGCTTGACAGCAGGTAACACATGCAGGCACATTTGGCATTCACCTTCCACTTAGCACCATGAAAAACCTGAAGTTTGATACAGACTACAGGTACCACCGGCACAAGCCATCAGCTGGACAGCATTTTTATTCCAAGTTACCCAACACGCAGCACCCTAGAAAAAGTCTCTGGTTTAGGTCTAAATACTTAAACAGAAAAGCATTTCAGCTAAGTACCTGATTGGGCTTTTGTTTAGTTTAATTTTGGTTTTTAGATGAATGGAGGGAAAAGGGGATAGACAGGTACATGTAAAAAGAGCATTAGGAAGCTGTCAGCTTCCCTTCAGTACCATTCATGTGGTTCTGAGACACAAGGTAAAAATCTTACACTGAAGAGTAATACAGCAAACCAAGATCTGCTGTACAAACTCATCTATTTTTGCTCTTCTGCTTCTCAAGTGACAGTCACTTAATAGAGAATATCTCTGAGAGCTCTGTGAACAAGTGTACTAAACGTACAATTATGTTTCATTTTATTTCCAGTCCCATCACATCCATGCCATTGTTCTCAAGGTCCCATCAGGATGGGACCAACCATCTTCAGGTATGTGCTAATGCTATCATTGGCTCCCTGCTAAATAAATCATGGATAGGAAGGCAGCTTTTGAGTCAGATGCTGCATTAAGTCATTCAACTTCAAACAGGAAATTCCATTACCTAAAATATATTTCAAGGTAAAGCTCAGGTTGAAAAAAATATAAATTATTTTGATGGTCACTTGGCCAGGTCTGCAGTACATTTTTAAATAAAAGGCAGGGGACCTCTCAATCTTCACAATCTTTTTGTTTATCAATCACCAGAAAGAATAAATATATGATCCTAAAAGCACTTATTCAGCCTTAACCCTGTAGTATGCCATAATTAAACTTTTGTAAAACATCTTGAAGAAACCATCCAGGGAATTTGGGATACATACTTTGAAAGAAGAAACTCCCTGTAGCCTTATTAAATGTGTTAAAACCCCATTTTCAGTTGAGTACATTTAATGGAGATTTAACCCAGCTGAAAGAGTAAATTTAAATTGGCTACTGAAGGCTTACTTCCTTAGCCTGGTTTCATGACTCCTCTATACCATATACAGTATACATTTCCAAGTTGTGGCAACGGAGGTTTCAGAAGAGCATCTCAAATGCTGCGTGAGATTGAATTTTTTGTCAGGCAGGTTAGACTTTTGAAGTTCTCCACCATACTAGGAACCATCCAGATAAACCACGCTGGAGAATTGGATTGTTCTTTTTTATTTTTTCCTCCAAAATGTGCAAACACAAACACCAAACATCCCCCTGCCCCCTAGCAAAAGACAAACAGGAATAAAAATCCCAACTGCCTTTGCCTCTATGGAAATGGAGGAGAGCCCAGTTACGTTCCACATGGGGAGCTGCCTCTCGACTGCATAGCTGGGAGGCTGTGCATCTTAATTTCACACCTGGCTCTGCCCGTGACCTTCTGGGTGGCCTGGGACACACATATCCCTCTCAAGTTTTCAAAACAGAGTAGGAGTCAACATCCCTTACTAGAGAAGCAACTTTTGATCAGTTCTCAAAGAGTCTCTGTTTCAGCATGTGTAAAACAAGAGTTCACGTTGCTGCCGGGCTGATGAGCCCTGCCAGGCTAAACTCTAAAGAGCCTGAGGTATTCGCTGCAATAACGACTGCTATATAAGAGAAGACAGAAAAAGCCCAGCTCCACCACAAACTGTCTTTTCCGGGCCAACACACTGCATTTGAGAAGCCCCGCTGCCACCTACCACTGCTCGAGCGCTGCGCTAAGCCTGTACTTTAGCCTGCGCCTGGACTTGCCTTCTGCTAGGGAATACGGGGAAAGTTGCAATCTCAGGCTGACGCTGAAAGGTTACGGAGTTGTCATTGCTCCAAATCAACTCTTGCCCCATCTGCTTCCTTAGCATCTGTTCCTGTAGCAGTTCCTGACTCCCCTCAGCGAAGGAAATTGATCTGCTGTACGCTGTCGGTACCGAAAGGATAGAAAAGGAGGAAGCAAAATTGGCCCTGTACCAAGCTCATAAGTATTGTGCAGGCCCTGTTGAACAAATCTGTTCTGCACAGGGTACAAATCACTGGCAACGGTGAAATTTTTGCTTGCCTCCGAGATCCCTGTGGAAGTGCCAAGCATGATTCTCACTTCTCTGGTTCCTGGACAAGGTAGCAATCATACATGACTAAATTGGGAGAAATAGTCATCTACTGTCATTTGAGAATAGAGTTACATGTGACTTACTAAAGAGCTTGAGACATTTTGATAAGGTCTAATACCCTAACTACCTTAACAGATGCCGTAAGTGTGTCTGTAGGGAAAAAGAGCAGAAATGTAGGGATATACGTGAACAGCGATAAAGGGCAGGGTGGGAAATGTAGGAAGAAGCAACTAATTTATTGGGAATGGAAATGAAGGAAATAGGGGAGAATTTGAAATATAAAACTAAACAGCTCAATTGTAGTCAGGAGCCAGGTCATATTTTTCAAAGGCTGATGAACTTACAAATGCAGACGTGGGTTAATAGCATCAAGATTGTGTGATGAGAAAGACAAGAAGGCACAGAATAAAACCAAGGTCCCACACTTTTTTCTCACCAGAGCAAATATAATGTCCTGACACTCACTAGGGAACTCCAGTGAGTGGGATCCTAGCAATGCCCTTGTAAAACCAGGGGACCAGCTGACATATTCAGAGAAGTAGGCAGCAGCAGCAGACAGAGTTCAAACATCTGAACAAACCCCTCTTTCTTACAAGTCTGCTGAAGATCTGGACCTGTAATTCCCCAAATTGTCATTAAATAATTTAGTCTTTCCTTTCAATCCTGAACCATAAGTCCAGGCACAGCATTTAATTAGTGTCTCAATTATCATTTAAATGTTTGCTCATCAAGTTCAATAAAGATCAAGCGGCTGAATTTTGAGACAAGTGGCTGTGTCATCAATGATCTCCCAAGGGGTGACTTATTTGAAGGTTAGCAATTCAAGCAGAGGGTTCTAAAAAAGCAGTTAATCAGTATAAATACTTTTGGCTGCAGACACTGCCCCTGCAAGCAAGTGCCCAATTCATTTGATCTTAATGGACTAGGATGTATTTCATGCGTCACAGCAACAGACTGGTCCTAAGCTGCAGTCACCAGCTTCAGAGAAGTGATATCCCTCTAAAAAATATTTTCTATCAAGCAAGTCACAATTGTACTGTAGAAAACTAGCAAGTGATTCACTAAAATAACCTAACTACACCAGCTGCTGAAATAAAGAGGTAGAAACGTGTGCAGTTGCAACTTCAAATAAGTGTTCTAGTGGCTAGAAACCGGCTTTTCAAAAGCAACAGTCTTAGATTTGTCTCATCTCCTTTCAACCATCAGTCATCAGCCTATTTCATGAAACATTTGTTTCTGATCACTGGAAAGGAAGGAGACAAGACGGCAATGGAAAAAATCCCCAAACTTATCCACACCTTTTTAAACAAAGCTGCATCATCTTTGCTTCTATCTCTAGGCTGCCTACAAAGTCTGCTACTTGCAGAAATGTAAGAATTTTCCTTCAGCTTAGGCATTTGCAGGGGCTTTGGAGATGAAGGGAGCAGAGTTCAGATCTTGGATGACACAAGCAAGGTATGTAAGGAATTCTTCCCACAAAGCAGATAGATATGTTATTTGTAAACCAAGTGAGTGCTGGAAGAACAATGCCAAGATACTCCAAAAGGTTGCCTAGAACTGAAATCTGTAACCCTTATTGCTCTCTACATCCTCCAACAGACACCAGTACAATAATGACACTTTGATGAGCAAACATAGGTAAGCTTTCCAGAATATTTTTCCGTGTGAGGAGGAGAAGAGATGACCAAAATCTTCAGTCAGTCCCTAAGACTGAATTGTTGGAGGTCGGAGGCAAAGGCGGGACATGGCACAGGGCCAACAATGACAGAAATCTGAGTAGACCAAATACACTCACCTGATCCCAACACAGGATACGTACCATGCTGCGGAAGAAATCAATAACCCCAAAGCTCACTGTCAGGACATCCTAGCAGGAAATCCCTTCAGAGCCCTAGTCTCTCACTCTGATGCAGAGCCTCTGAGCAGGCATATAACTGCAGAAATGAAGGGAAGGGATGCTCTGCCATTTGAAGCCACTATTTTTCTCTACAGCATCCCATCTCCAGCCACAGCCAAAGCATAATGTTTCAGAGGAAGATCTACATCAGGGAATTAGCTCCTGAAGGTAAGCATTTGAAACCCTGAGCCTGGGAGACCTGACCCTTACCTTAACAAAGTGATTCAATAGGTAAAAGTATATCAAAGGGCAATACATAAAAGCCTGCTTCACTTGAGCCATGAAGTAAAGGGACCTTCAGACACTGATTTTGTTGCACTCTGACATGAGACCTCTCACCTTCTTCCAGTGATGGCACTGAACGACTTGTCAAGTCTCATTGGGAAGCTTTTCATGCCACCCTAAATTATCTAGAACACTGTTGGGTTATCCAGTACAACTGAAACACTCAACCACAGGCTGGATAGATAGCTGGGCAAAATGTCTTCATGTATTTTAGAAGGTGGAACCATCTTCCTTGATGTTTCTCTTTTTTTCTTTCTTTTTATAAATCCTGCTAGCCTCTAGTTGCCACAGGCATTCCCTGAGAGCTCCAGCTAGGACAGGACTCCCCAAGCTCCCTCTGTCTTCTTCTAGCTTACTGCTTTCCAAGGCAGAGTACCAGCTGTTAAGCAGACCCTTGCTCTCAGTTGCCACACGCGCATATCACCTTGCTTTTGGCTAAATCAAGAGGCACATCAGCTAAACACAGTCATACAAGTAACCTCGTGGTTAATGTTTGCTACTCAGTCTGTCATTTGCAGTTATATATTGCCTCAAATTTCAAATCATTGGCTAAATGTCAGAAATATTCAGCAACACTGAATCAGGAAAACATCCATCGCTATGAACTCACAAACGTCCTCCCATTGACAAGTACATTGAGGTATGCCAGTAAGCAGACCAGTTCTGAATTTATCCATTTTCTGGTAACACTTTATATGGTCTAAGTAGGTTGTTTTTGTTTTGGAGTTTTTGTTCAAAGACAAAAATCAGATGTTATACGGCATTTATGGCCAAATGTCTCTGAGAAACCGAAGCGAACTGTATCAGTTCAATTTCTTTTGTTCATCAGATATGCAATCCTACAAAGCAACAAAATTAATTTCACCAAGGCCATCAATGCATGCAGATTTGCTATAATAGTTTTAGTCCAAGCCTTTGCAGACAGAGTTCTAAATTAACTGTTTCATTAAATTGTTCAGCTGCTGAACTAGCCAATCTACAGTTCCCACTCACCATTTTAAATTCATTTACTATCACAAGCTTTACGGGTTACAGGCAGAGATTTGTTTAGCTGTCTGCAACCAATTAAATTTATTGCAAGCTTCCATCATAGGCTTTTTCCTCAGACTTTTGCCAATCGCAAAAGAGGCTTAAAAATCAGCAATCAAACTCAAGACTAACATGGCTAAGGTTAGACTCTGTGCTAATTAAATTGAACTAAAACAGCTTGGCACCAACTGTAATGATGATATGAAATAGGGCTACACAAGTAATTGATTTCTCAGCTTGGTTGCTAACTTAAGAAAAAAAGATTTTTTTTTTTTTTTTTGCCCTAATTAGAATGATTATTGTTTTATCTTTAAAGAAAAAATGAAGACAAACAAGTCAGTCTTGTTTGTGCTGAAATAAACTGCTCTGTTTCCATGTTGATGATTTTAACCCATATAATGCAATTAGAATGCCATGACCATTATTCACCAAAGAAAGGAAAGGGAAGAGATTGATGCCTGATGCCCTTTCTCCCCTCTCCAGTCAGGTTTTAGAGGACTCAGTGGGAAACACGGGAGCTGCTTTGCTGCATGCTGAAGAGGTTATGAGTTGAGGTCTCCCCTTGACAAGGGAGCTGTAGCTAGAGCTGTCACTCAGTCCCCGCAGATGATTACAGCACCCTGATCCACTGACACTGCCTCCTCCTTCCCCAAGGCTCTGAGCTCAGAAGGGACTGTTTTGCTGCCCCGGCACTTTGTTGCATTGTCTGCTCTAATTTCTAGGACGCTCGGTTAGGGATCAATAACCTCTGAACCGGATGAAGGACTGCAAGGTGACGGGCTATGGCACATCTCCAGCTCAGGCAATTATTACCAGCTGGCACAGGTGTGTACAGGGGAGGATAGGAATCTTTTCCAAGGTGAAAAGCAGCACACCAAGGCTTTCAACAACCTCTCACAGAACAGCCTGGATCTCTAACTCTTTTTTTTTTGTGTTCGTTTGTCCAGTGATTTAAGAGTCATGGACCTATGAGTCAGTTCTCAAACATTTCAGGTCGAGGTTATTATTGAATCATAGCCATTGCGAAATGCCTTGTCTCACTTTTCATGCAGCATTTTTCTTTCCTACTGTTGTTTGTATTGTTGCCTGAGCACTGCAAGCAAGCCTTACAATACAGGAACAGTTTAACTTTCCCACCTCTCAGTACATAGAAATAATTCTGCCTCCCCTCATCCCCATGTTTAGTGCATTAACATACAGCTCATTCAAGACTGACAGCTTCCCATTTTTAAGCAGGGAGTAGTACTGCTGAGGTGGTGGAAACGTACAGTGTTGTAGTTAGAAGGGAAGGAACATGGGCAGTACAAACTAAGCCCTGCTAGACAAATATTCTCGCATCACAATCCTTAACATTGTCTTAGATGGCATTTGAAAATGAAATAAAATAATTGTGGGAAGAAGACAAGGTGAAATGTTCTTCCCATCTTCCCCATGCTACCTCTTACCCTTCAACCTACCTCCCTGAAAAATATCCTTACCTAAGAAGAAATGTCATAAAGAAACTTCCAGAAGCCCAACTCAATCTGCAGGCTGTGGCAGAGCAGAAACAGAGTGCCCTGTCTGGGTGCAGTGTGGCTTTTGTGCCTTATCAAACGGTCCATACACGGGGGCTTCTCACCCGCTTTTGTTTTGCATCGGGAAAATTAAGCCTGTTACCCCCACATAATGATGCAGGAGTAGGTAAACCAGCCGACACCTCTTTGGCAAGAGAACAGGCTTATCTTTGCTGTATTTGCTCTACTGGCAAGCAATAGTTTCAGTTGTACGCATGAGCTATTTCCATCTCATCCTAGCATCAACTGTGAGGCATTTTTATCACATTTCAGAGGTTCAAGCCTTTAAAGTATTTTGAAGAAGGAAGATAAGAAATAGCGCAACATCCACATCTGCACTTCTGTAATTCAACTGCTATATGAATATGTGTGTTTAGGCGTTGAACTCAGCATCAGGGAGACTTAACTCCTGTGAAGACCTTTAACACAGGGTACTGACATTTTGTGATAACAGACACTAAGGTCCCTAAAGAAAAGGCAAAGTGCAGACATGCCAACCCACCTGTTCATTCAAAACTGCTTTTGAACAGAAGACTGGCTGCCACAAAAATCTCACCCTAAATCAAGAAGAAAATAATTATCTTGATTAGACACTTACATGTATTAAGGGTGAATAATAGTCTCTGGTTTAATGCATCCTCCCTGTCATTATTGTTCTGTATTATTGAAGTTACTTTGGTCCTCTATCTTTTACATGGGTGTATCTTACCAATGAATAACTCTGCCATCAGCACATTTCCTTCAGTGGAGCTCAAAATATTTGATTAAATTTGATTAGTTTCAATATTCTCATTTTATGTGTAAGGAAACAGAGGCAGAAGGAAGGGATTATTACCTTGAGATCTCTCAGCAAATAAGCAGCAAATTTGAAAGGGGGCTCTGGGTCACTCAGTGCTACCCCAGCACTAACCAGGAGGCCAACCCAGCACTGCCTCAGCCCCAGGGATGGACGGAGACACCTCTGCCTGTTCGCCCACCCCAGGGCATCCGCTGGGCAGGGGCCACCCCATGGGCGAAAGTAGAGTCCTTTCCCAGGCTCCCACCAACTCATCTAACAGCAACAGCCCACAACTGAAAAAGCCAAATATTAGTCTTTGGAAGCAATATCTTTTAAAGGGTAGAGAGAACAGATGTCCATATGTTACAGTTCTAATTTAAATATCAAGCCCATTGCTTCTGTTGCCAGGCATTTGGATTGTGACTTCAGTTTTCCCACAAAGGGAGCACATAAGCAAAGCACAGATGGGGAAATATTAGTTAAACCACAAAAACAAGAGTTATTGTTTTTTTTTCTGCAAAAAGAAACAGCATTTCTAGAAAACACAAATGTAGTTACAAGCTAACCAATTACTATTTTTTTAAAAATTCAAATGGAGTGGTGGATCAAACTTGTAATTAGGATTTTAAAGGATGCAAATCAAGGCAGCAATCTTTCCAGCTTCTACAAGGTTATTTTTTTTTTAAAAATCAATATATACTTTTACATTCATTAAATATGAGATAATTCCTAGAATAAGGGCTGAACCCGTTCCCACTTTTCTAGAAATATTTAGCACATTGCAGAATCGCTCTAATGAACTCTAAAAATTTAAGATTTTATTTTTTTACTCCATTCCAAGAGAGGACAACTGTTTGCCAAAAGCTTTCAAGAGCAAAAGTAGGATTTTTCCAGGTACTTTTTTAAAGGGATTTTTTAATTTTTTTAACGTGACAGTAAGTTCCCTGGGATGCTCAGTTTTCAAGGTGATCTATCCACTATTAGAAGTATTCACAAAATATGTATGGTCATCTACAGAAAATTTAAAGGTGCACCCCACAATGCTAGTGAGAATAAAAATCTCCTCTAGTCTGAAGAAAAAAATTGGATGGTCATACACAAAGGTGAAACCTTAGGAAACACAGAGGGATAAACACTAAAGAAAAAAAAAGTAAAAACATGGGGCAAGCAGCAACACAGCAGTAAAGAAACAGCTTTAATGAGTTTAAACAAGACAACTATTTCCTACATGCTACCAACTCATTTGCAGCCCCCAGGCCTTCAAGTTCTGCTTCTTGTACATGGAAAAAGTATGTTTTACAGTTTCTACTACCCTATGGCCTTTACCTCACAGAGCAAGAAATTCCCAGAAAAACAAAGGAAATTTACAGCTGCAAGACTGCAGCCTCAAAGAACAAGTGGAATCAGCAAGCCCAGCAAGCACATAAAAGGTTAGGAGTGCAAGTAGCAAAAGAAAAAAAAAAAAAGAAGTTTTTTTAGAAACAAATAGGACCTTAAAAAAAAGAATTAGCCTCAGCAGTTGCATCAGAACATGTAAGAAGTTTGTCAAGATTTGTCACCAAGAGGCAATGAGTGCAAACTGGAATAGAGGACATTACACTTGAACAGAAAAAATAAAATTGCATTATTGTGAGGGTGGTCAAACACTGGAGTATGTTGCCCAGAGAAGCAGTCTCTGGAGTCTCCACCCTTGGAGTCACAGTCCTGGACAACCTGCTCTAGCTGACCCTGCTTGAGGAGGGGAGTGGACTAAACAGTCTCCAGAGGACCCTTCCAACCTCAACCTTTCTCTGTGTGATTTTCTGTAATGGGCAAAAACACATCCACGCGGCAGCACTGTTGCAGGCTGCCTGCCTTAGTCCAGTGACTCTGGTCCAAACGATAGAAATCCACAGCTTTCAAAACTCATTTGAACTGCAGTGACTCCCTCCTCATCCCTTGAAAAAGCAGCAAAAGCAAGTAATCTTTTACTCTCAGATCATTTAGTAAGGTCCTAGACTGACAGCCAAAACCCTCGATTTCTTCTCAGAAAGGGAATCAAACAGATTTGTAGCACTACCCCTTCCCAAGTCTGGGGCAATAAACTGTCAAGTCATCAATGTGACAATTTAATTCACTAGTCACTAAGAAGTCTTTGTCTACTCTGTGAGATTGCTCAGGAGCAGATTTACTATCACAAAACATGACAACGTTAAAGACTTTTCACATCACTCCTTAAAAACTTAGCTAGGGCTAAACCAGATCACAGGAGTCAAGCAGTAATTACTGTCTTTTTCTTCTGACTTGAGCTAGTTTTGGATCACTGACCAACTTGTCATGTTTTTCTTTCACAAGAACTAAAAAAAAAAAAATAAATAAATGGAGTCAAAGGAATCACTCTAAAGGTGAAGATAGATCCTGTAAACTGTGTTTATCAGAATGTCAAAGTCCAGCCACTAGCAGCATGTTTTATATCTAGATTTCCTTCAAAAACTGCCCTCTATGTAACCATGTCCCTGATAACCTAAAGAAATCAACTGATAAGATTGACTCTCAGTGGGGAAAAAAAAAATAATGACAAGAAAACAAAATATACCTCTTCTAACAATTAAATATTAAAGCCTACAAATATACACAAGGTGTCTCTTGACAGAAGTCCAGGAGAGAAAATTTTGTTCGTTTAAAACCTTGCTTCTTTATCTGAATAATGGTTTGATGACTGTTTTCTCAAGATACGTATTAATGGTCTTATTGCAAGTTTATTTCTAAACTTATGCATCACCAGCAGAAAGGCAGCTCGAGGTTTTAAGGATAGGAGGTGTCGTGGTTTAACCCCAGCCAGCAACTAAGCACCACACAGCCACTCGCTCACTCCCCCCTTGGTGGGATAGGGGAGAGAATCGGAAGGGTAAAAGGGAGAAAACTCATGGGTTGAGATAAGAACAGTTTAATAATTGAAGTAAAATAAAATAGAATAGTTAAATAGGTAAAACAAAAGCTGCGCACGCAAACAAAGCAAAGCAAGGAATTAATTCGCTACTTCCCATCGGCAGGCAAGTGTTCAGCCATCCCCAGGAAAGCAGGGCTCCATCACACATAACGGTTACTTGGGAAGACAAACGCCATCACACTGAATGTGCCCCTCTTCCTTCTTCTTCCCCCGGCTTATATATGGAGCATGACGCCATACAGTATGGCATAGCCCTTTGGCCAGTCTGGGCCAGCTGTCCTGGCTGTGCCCCCTCCCAGCTTCTTGTGCCCCCGGCAGAGCAAGGGAAGCTGAAAAGTCCTTGACCAGTGTAAGCACTACTTAGCAACTATTTAGCAACATCTTAGCACTACTTAGCATTACTTCGCAAGAACCAAAACATCAGTGTATCAACATTATTCTCATCCTAAACCCAAAACACAGCACTAGACCAGCTACTAAGAAGAAAATTAACTCTATCCCAGCTGAAACCAGGACAGGAGGTGAAGTAACTGAGGCAATGACAGCCCATTGTGTACTTGCAAATGGGAGCAGTAAAAATCAAAGCCTTTGCTTTCTGCTCCATGGCTTGATTGACTTGGCAATTACACAGGCCATTGCTTTGATCTGCTGCAAACTTTCTCCCATAGCATAAAGTCATATTCTTTAAGGAGTTATGTTCCTGATCAGATTTTTTTTTTTTTCAATAACTACCCCTTTTCATCAAGGGATGCTTGACATGTAGTAGAGTGAAGTAGAAGCAAAGGAAGAGAAATTACGTAGAAGCAAATTACACGTGTCCAAGAGCAATTTGGCAGTATTTGTTCAGGTGCAGGAAAATCATACTAAACACTTACTGTGTTCCAGAACATCAAGGAGTGATGCATTACCATGTTTTATCAAGGTATTGCATCCTTTTTGAATCAAAACCATTGACTTTCCATTGTTCACAAACTCAACAGCCACATGAAAGCATTAGTGGCCAGTTTGCATTGAAAAGCCAGTGACTCATTTCTGCTAACTTCCTCTGTACATAGTCCAGTCTTCCATTCTCTTGGATCACTATAGCTCCTTTTAAGCTACAACTTTGGTATAGATCTTGGAGGTCACATATTCAATGACTGTGCTGTAAGTGAAAAAAGACACACAGAGGCTTTACCAGACCAGGTATTGATAACGAGTGTAGAAATATTTTTATTCCACCTATATGAGTAAGAAGAAAAGGTTTCTGAGATTCTCCAATAAGAATTTGCTACAAAAATGCTCCAACATTCTGCAACGGTCTACAAAGGAACACATTTATTAATCAATCCTGCTCCTTCACAGCCAAAACGAGTGCCAAAGGCTGATTTTCTTATTGACAAATGAAACAATGGCAGCACCAGGAACAGATAACTTTCATCTTCCCTCGCGGTCCAAGTTGAAGCAATTAGACACCAATGCTTTCTAATAATACCTACCATCCCTATATATTGCTCTTGCATGCTTTGACAGCTTGGAATAGGCAGAGTTGAATTTTTCCCCCATTGAGTGAAGAAGGAAGGTTTTAATTCCTATGAATGAGATGAAAACTCTTGTTTTAAAGAATAGAATTTAAATTCTGCTCTCAGGAAGAAGAAAAATGAGGTGACTCCTGACAATATTTTTCCAATTCCACCAAAGTGTGAGAGAAGACGCTTCTCAGTCCTAATGAAGAGACAGAAATTACTTTGAGGAGTTCGCCGGCTGGACCAAGGGTCGCTGTGGCCGGATTCACCGCTGGCTGCATCGGTCCGGACCCCGCGGTTGGCGGCCGGGGCCGGGCGGCGGGGGCCGGGGCCGCTGCGGCGCTGTCCGCGGTGCTGCCGGCGCTGTCCGCGGTGCTGCCGGCGCTGCCTGCACGCCGCTGCTGCGGGCAGCGCTGCCAGGCGCAGGCAGGCGAGGCTTAACTGTAGATAAGGCTTAACTTGCAGTGCCAATCTGCCAAGACTGTCCTCCGTTCACCTCACACACAACACATACTAATTTTGTTGTAAGAACCGGCGAAATAAGTGTATGTAATGGACCCTTATGCACCTCCTCCCTGTATTCGGTCTGCTTTGTCAACCATCACACAAGATAAGCAAGAAGGACAGGAGGGGAAAACAATCTTGATCCTTCTTTAAAACAAAACCACAACACAGTTGTCTCAAGCCAGAAACGGCACCTGCAGTCTCAAAGGCCATGACAGGCAATCCATGCCTGAGAAGGCTGAAGATTGGCAGAGACACAACTATGAGTAAGGAACTCCTGCAAGCAATGGCCCAGTGACTCACTGGCCTACAGCTCCAGTCTCTAACGCTCAGTTACGCTCACGTCCAGCTGCAGTGTAGGCAGCCGTGCTGCAGTAGCAGTTGTCTGGCATGGTAGTATCTGCCTTTGGCACACACACTCTCCCTGTACTTTTTTATTCATAACCATGACCTGAGGTTGGCATCTTGAAATCATTTGCAATTTAGGCAGCATCAGGGGAAAAGCAGAGGGAGGGATAGCCTCAGAAAAAAGGAAGACAACATACTAGGTAGCTGTGGTTCACATTTACTGCTAAAAGTCTCCCTCTTTCTTAACTCTTCCTAACATAAGGTAGAGTCAATCCTGTCAGGTCCCAGGGGCCCTGACAAGCATTAACTTCTGTGACCTGACTTTCCTCCCTACCCCAGCTCCCCTCTTTCCCGCAGCCCTCACTCTTTTCAGGCCCAGGGACACAATTTTGGCTTGCCCAGGCCCCCAGGCCTGCCCCCAGCAGTGCCATATGGATGCCAGTGCCTGGCTCTGGGCCCTGCTGCCCTGGGCTCAGGGTCCCCCTCACAGTGGGGCAGCCCTGCTCCTGCTGCACCCTCTGAGCAAGGTCACTGCTGCTTTCTGTGCCTTCCATCAGGTCACTGCATCAGGAGCAGACCATCAGTGGAGAGGGAGACAGCTACTGTTAGACTTACAGCTGTAGGAAGCCTATTTCACTGTCTGGAGCATGACACCTTAATGGAGATAACTTATTCATCTAGCTGAAATGGACAGCCTACCTATGGAAAAATACTTTTTGCTCTGCCTTCACATGAGCTGCAATTGATATCACTCTCAGCACATGGCTTTGTTCTGCTTCCAAAATATTCCCAACTGCCTGTCATTTCACACTCTTCTGCCTTCACCTTCCTCATCCTCCCTATTATTTCTTTTGCATCTGACAACTTGTCTTCTTCCTCTATAAAAAAGTACAGCCGAATTGCATAAGCCTATTGCATAAATCCCAACTTCAAACACCCCAAGATGCCTGTCATGACGTCTTGTTTCTGGTATTCCTCTTCCTCACCAGCCTCCCATCCGCCCCCAACCCCCTGATGTTCTCTAGATTTCTAACTCTTCAGACAAGAGCTATCTTACTATCATTTTTGCTCTGATGTAATGCCAAAGGACAACTACCTTGCCGGGTTATTAATGGCAATTATTACGATAACAAATTCAAGAAGAATTATTTTGCAACTAAATTAAACACCTAAAGTAAGAGCAAGTACAAGTGATGAATGTCTTCGAGCTGTCAAATCTCTGCAATTAGTACTCTATTCAGAGCTAAAGGAAAACCCTCTGAAGCAGCACTGAATTATAGATTTTTCTTTTTTTTTTTTTATTACTATTTTTCATTGCTGAATTGGAGCAAGGAAATATCACACAAGAATGACTGACTCCAAGGCTTCTGTGTGCATCCATTACCCAAAATCTGACACTTCAAAAAACTTCTTGCAGATTTACTGACCACATTAGAAAACAACAGCCAGTTTTCATTTCCATTTTGGTCAATTTGTGGGAAAAATCAAAGCAATAAACCCACAGAACTCTGCTGCAATCAAACTTACTTTATTTTTCCCATCTTCTGTTCCCTTCACCATGTTTAAAGCAAGAACAAAAGGATCTCAGGCTTCAGCATGCAGGCCCAGCCATCAAAGACAAATACTACTTTCATCAACAATATATTGATAAGTAGACAAAATTATTATTATATTTCCCCTCCTAAGATGGACTTAAAGCAGCATATTCATCAGAACTGCATACAACCTCTAAACTGGCCAGGACATGGGACCAAAACAAGAAGCAGACATGACTCTCCATCTTACAAGACATTTGTTCAAAGCCACATTTTTTCTTCCTCCATAGAGGACTTCGTAAAAATGTGTTTCAGAAGTTAGTCTTTGTTGAAGGTGCAGCAAGACAAGTACACTGAGTAACAAGAAAGCTCCGTGGGCAAAGTCGTTCCTACTCAGCAACCTTTACTCCCCTGTTTCACAGTTAAGGCTGTGGAGCTGCACCACATGGGATGGAAATTTCCCCCCTGGGATTAGACACATTTGTTCGTCAGATGTTTGTGCCAGCACAGAGGAAGCTGTGCCAAGGGAAGACACCACGGACATTTGATTCTAGCTGCAGTGTTTGTCTCAAGTACAGGCGGCATTTCTTTACCCTCCTGTAAGTGCTGTTTTGGCAGCACTGTAAGGGTTTGCAAATTAGGCAAACACTTCCTGTTAAAGGTTGTCTTAATTTTCACCCCTGTCTTTCTTAGGTGGAATCTCAAGCCATGAAAGAGCATTTAAGAGGAGCTGGGAGCCCAGCTTTTAAATGTCATCCTTGTTACTGACCTTTCTATATGGAAGATAGAATCATAGAATATCTTGAGTTGGAAGGGACCCATAAAGATCACCATGTCCAACTACATTTGATATCTCCATTTGACAGATTCAAGTCAATCAGCTGATACATTCATTGGTACACAAAGAGTTAAGCACATAGTAAAATAAACTACCTAAATTATTTTCAGCCTGCAGGGAACTCCTCTGGCTAGCCAGTGTTGGCTGGAGTTGGGAAATCCACATGCCAGGAAGAAACTAAACAAGCGTATTTAATTAAGAGCAATCCTAAAAGCATAGCTTTTATAATTAAGGTATTATAAAGGAAACCCAAATCCTTCAGAGATATCAGAAATACTTAAAACTCCAGTGCTGTTTGTCTGCCAGTCAACTCTCAATAGAGAATTTTCCTGTCGGCCAGGTTTAAAGACTCAGGCTCCAGACAAATTGTTTGCTCATAAAAAGAATATCAGTTACATCAGAACTTTAAGCTGTATGCTGAGCTTTGACAGGCTGGAGAAGGATGTCCCCCACAGAGCCAAGCCACGTGTAAGCACAAAGCCCATATGGCTGAGTTGCATTGTTCTCTTTCTCACACACTACAAGCAAAACCTCTCATCTCTCTCAACAGATAATTTCTGAGCTCAAGTTTGCTAAGATATTTAAGCTAGAATACATCACTAAACAGAAAGAAACCCTGTAAAACCTGCCACCTCCAGCCTTACTAGAAGTTCCTTCCACTCATAAACAGCAAATTGATACATGGACTCAAAAGACATCTTTTAGGTCACATCTTTTTAAGGAAAACGTGGCTTTTGAAAAAATTATTATACTCTGCTTCACACTGTTCATCTGGCTATTATTCAGGCTGTAGGCTTGTAGCATGAGGACTTCCTACAGGCTTTTATAGCCTGCTAAAAGTCCCAGTGTGCACTGTGGCCTTCACATATTAGAGCTGCATAGTACTATTACTAACAGAACATGGAAGGGTAATTTACTGACAAATGACTGTAATTGAACACACACAATCTACTAACAATGTTCTAACAGAAAAATACATTATATACAACACAGAAATATCATATAAAATTTTAAGAAGGGACTGAAGGCAGCAAGGCAGAGTTAACACCTATTGATTATAGCTATTCTAGACAGACTCCTTCCTGGCTTGTTTTTTAACTTTCATTAATGTAGACTCCACAGCTGTGCCACTGCATGCCACTTTCCTTGGGGCCTTGCTCCCTTTATCATTAGCAAGCTTTACTCAAGTTCATCCTGAATCTCCTGTGTATATGCTCTCACTTATCCACCAAGGACATGAAGAAAAAAAAAAAATATATATTCCTTTATATGGCAATATCCTTTTATGTATTACATTCCCTGTCAGCCTGTTCTTCGAGGTGCTTGTGGGTGACCACAAGTTTTCCAGACCTTGTCCTCTCATTTTCAGCTTCACGGCTCCCTCCGATTGATCATTCTCTTTCTGAAAGTGTGATGTTCAAATCTGGATATAGTACTCTTGTTGCACAGTAAGCGGAGAGATGAGCTAACATCAAACATCTTTATAGATAGTATTTCTGGTTACACTACTGAGTATTGCACCTTTGTTGCAATTAGTGCAAGTGAAAACACGACAGATCTGTGCAACCTGAAATCAGATCTCGTACTATAAAGAGGTAGATTAAAAAGCTCTTATCCTCACACTTCAAAAGGACTCTCGGTATTTCAACAAACTGATTCATTAATACTATCTCTTTGTGTTGGAGAGAGATGACTTCCAACGGTGAAGGCTTCCCAAATTTTGTTCCCACTGGTAGTCACACTATTGGCATGGAGTTACAAGATGTACGTCCGATTTTTTAATACTGTGTTGAGCAACTATTTTGAAAGGAAATCCATGTCTTCAATCATATCTCTGACTTAACACATCCCCAGTGGTCCCCAAGAATCACGACTATTGCTTACTTGGCATCTTTATCTTCAGAAAATGAGGTGGGAAAGAGAAGCAGCCACAGAGCTGCTAATCAAAGTCGATTCAATTACAACAACACAACAGTAATTGCTGGAGGAGCAGCAATTGAACTGCGGATAACCAAACTACCCATGTATCACAGACCAGGAGGAATGAATCACAAAAAATGGACAGAGAGCAGAACAGATACCTCACATGAGGTATCATACCTCACATGATCCAGCTTCTCAGCAAAAGACCAGGAGGTTTAAAAATACCAAAGCTACTTGTATAAAGAACAAAGAAGGCATAGCTGTTAATCTATTCCCACCTACCCCTTAGTTACAGCTTCCTCTGGCTTCTTGCAGAATTTTCCACTGAACTCACACAGATGACACAGCTTCACAGTGATTATACTGGGACAGCGTGCCAGTTTCCCTCTGTCCCCTCACCGATGTGCCCAGTAACTGTCATCTGCTGGAATTTAAAGCCAAGGGTCATCCATATAGTGAAATGCACTTCATTTCATGTCTTCCAAAACATCATTAGAACATAATCAGTCATAACTTCCAAATAAATCAATGATACCTCCAAAGCTGAAGACTTAATGCTATACTTTATGCCTAACCACTTCCCTCTAAAATAGACTGTCTCCAAGAAACTGTCTGCAGGAGGAATATATACCTGTGTCAGACCAGCCTCCAAGTAGTACCAAGTTAACTTATTCCTGTTAAATTTTCCTTTACATTTTTCATAAGTGTTCGTCCATCACATTAACCCCCCCCCCTTACTCAAATTCACTAGACAGATTATCACGACCCAAAACTTTAAGATATAAACCCCAGAATCATTATGAGAATACATACTGACTTTTCACTTCGGAGCAGCGATGGGGTTTTTTTGTTTCTTGGTTTTTATGTTTGCTTCAATCATTCATCTCATCTGGGTACAGAAGAATTGTTCAATGTCTACCTATAAATTCTAACAAGTCTGTGAATAATTCATGCAGTGGAGGAGACCAAATTACCACCTACCTGCACCTGTGGATGCTGAGGAATTAATAATCATTTATAAGGTCCCTTTTCTCTTAAACTGCTTTCCTGTAGCACCAAATAACGCACTCGATCAGCACGGCTGTCAACTTTGGAAAGCGAAACAGATGCATCATTGGAAGGCAAAAGGTTCTTTTCCAGATTAAAGAAGATTCATGAGGAGGCCACTCTGTAGATCACCTCACCCCAGACTTTGAGGTCAGCACTTCATTTCACTTACCTCAGAGCTTCAACCTGAGAGTCCAACTCTGCATTAGGGATAAAAAAAACCCTCAAAACAACAAAAAAAACCCCAACCAAAACCCCCCAAAATACAACCCCACATGTCACAGAGCTCAGTATAAGGTAAAAGCAAATCAATATTTTCTGTGTTGTTACCAGTCAGTGAAGCGAGTCTGCCTGACCCTGTTCCACACATGCTGAACAAAGATTTTTGCTGTGCAGCACAAGGAAGTGCCAGCTCCTGCTGCTAGAGCAGATCAATTCCTTTGTGCCTCAGGTAAATGCCTGCTTTGTAGGCAAAGAGGAAAATTTTGTATCCTAGCAGCCCTCCTGCTCCAAGAAAAGAGCCTGAAGTGTTGTTTCCGTTGTGTCTGTGGAGCCCAGATCACTCCGGCATGCAGGGTGCTGGGGGCTGCACAATGCAGAGCTCTATCACAGCACAAGGATCTTGGCCGTGTTTTTGTACTAATCACCACTATTCCCATATGCCCCACAATGCAAATGTTGCATTTGACCCAGAGTTGCTCCCCTTTGCAGGCTCAGCATTCAGAAGCACACTGAGATGTCCCCACCCCCCCTGGGGGGATGCTGGCATGCTCCATCCTGGAGGAAGTGATGCTCCTGGGGTCTCCCTGCCCTGCCCCAAGCTCAGGGGCTGCCACTGCAGCCAGGAGGGGCTCTTGGCCTTGCTCCCACCAGGTCCCCAAAGAGACAGACCCAGCTCATCACTTGGAGTTGCTGCACCAGTCCCTCCTCCCACATCTCATCCTTCCTCTGTGCTAAGGGCTCCTGGCTCAAGACAATCCCATGGGAAAGGCCCAGGGACACTGCCGGCAGCACCGTGGCACAGGATTTATCCTGCCACAACCTGTCACACGTCCCTGAAACCAAGCCGCTCCCCGTCACAGGACAGCTGGGTGCTCCCCTCCAAGTCATTCTCAGCTGTACATGTTGCTTGTCCAAGAGTAGCAGTTGGGTCATTTACATCCTGCCCAACGCACTGTTCAAGAAGAGACCACCAATGTCCTGAGCACAAGCCTCTGAGGCCAGCACGGGGTGAGGTCTGAAGCAATGCTTAGGAAGAACATGATCTAAACTTGTTTCCTCTGCACTGGCATGCTGTGGAAGGGCCATAGGAGTTTTCTGTACTATTTCCAACCACATTTCTCTTCTTGCTTGGCAGCTAGGTCATAGCTTGCTGTTCTGCCTCTAGTTTTGCTAACCTTTATGGAAAGCTTGAAGCTGTGAACACCACTGCACTGCCGTGTGGTTCCTATCGCTGGTAACATGGAAAATATTTTCCTGGGGTGAACACAGAAAATGCAGATTGAGCAAATCAAATAATTTAACATTTCCCCCCCCTAAAATTTGTTTCAAAAGAAATTGAAATTATTATACACACACACAAAAAAAGCTTTCTTCCTCCATGCTACCAAGAAAAAAAAAAAAAAAATCTTAATTTTAGTTTAACACATTTTAAAACTGCTAAGATTTTTAGAGAGACAATATGAAATATATTTCATTTAACTGCAAGCAGCAAGAAAGTGTCCAAGTGTTTATGCAAGTTACAGTCCTAAATTTACCTTTTTCAATTACCAGCAAATATATTCTCATTAGTCTTCTATTTATTTATGTTTAGTTGTTTACTTTTGCCCTGTTTGAGGTTTTTTTGTTGGTGGGGTTTTTTTAAGTTTATACTCTATGGATGAAACACTCTTGAAATTCCAGATCAGATATTGAGAATATAAGGAATAGTTAGTTTCCAAATATTTGCAAGCTAAAGAAGCAACCTTTCACCTCCTTTGGCCTTAAGTCACAATCATGACTTTCCGTTAAGCATCTCAGAGAAAGCAGTAAAGCTATATAGCATAAAACTAGCTTCTCCAAGAAGCCTAAGGCATTATATTACATTCAAGTAACACAACAGGCTTTGACTGCTGCTTAGGAATCATCACAATATGTAGCTATGAATTGTTTGACATAATTGTTTACTCAGTAATTTCAGGTGCCAGTACCAGGTAAAGACAGATGTGTACGACTTAAATTGTCCTAAAATATCACAGCTACTGGTAGGTGTTGGCAATAGTGGTTTCTTGAGAAAGGTGCATGGTCTGGAGTTGGGGTACTTTTCAAGGAGGTCAGAAACAACATGGACTATGCTGGACTGAGTCTCCTTCACATCTCCTTACTGTCTTATTACAGTGTTGTACCTAATCTGTCAGTTGGCTTTGACTGTAGCTGGCTCTAGTTGATGCCAACTTCATGGCAATTTCCCAATTCCATCACATTGTTGAACTTATCCAGCTGGAAAAAAAACTTACCAAGAAGATACTGGGAACATTAAAGAATCAGACCTTTAGTGCTTCCCCTCCCTGCAAATGGTATGAAGCAAATCAACTGTGAACTAAACTAAGAGCAGAAATTGGCATGAATTATGCAAGTTATCTCAACTGAACATTTTTTTTTCCCTCATCATATCCCTGCTTTACCTAGCGCAAGAAAATTCTTTCAGACAGCTGTTATTTTTTTTGGCTTCTTTTGCACATCACCAGGAACACCTCCCACTGGGTTTCTCAGGAGATCGCTAAAATCACATAAGTAATACAGTGCAAGTATTCTATCATTAGTCAACGGGATGAAGATCTTTCTGGCTTTGTCTGTTCCTCTCTGTGATTTCTTTCAGTGCATCAGCACAGTCCTTTTTGTTTGTTCTTTGCGAACACACTCGTCATTCTTCAATCCTCCTAGTACCTACATGACAAGTTATTACACTCAAAGTCTTATTACGGGCAAAAGGGGAAACGCTTCATTTGGGAAGCCAATAATTTATTGTCAGACTAATTAAAATCTTAACAGCCTAAATAAAATACAATAAACTGTTATTACAGTGCAGTTACAATGATACTAACCTTTGGAGTCCAAATTATCTAAACAATACAATGCACAGCTCAGTAATACAGTCAGAGATTGCTATACAAAAGCTTTCTCTGGTATTATGCTCTCCCTTACCCTGTCCCTATGGCTCTCAATTGTGACAGTAAGTCACCCTCAAGAATCAGCAGGGGGGAAGACGGCGGACTGAGGTTGCAAGAAGTTGTTAGCATCTCCAGTCCTTTGCTAGAAGTAGCATCATGTTCATGATGGGGATTCTTCCTCCCTTTTACTGAGGAGGATGTTGTCAATGGTTTCTTCCTTCTCCCTCCAGGGCACACATTTGAGTATTTTTATACGTTTTCTAACACAACTTTACACTTTAATCTTTCTTCACTGATACACAATTTGATATTACACCCAGATTTGCGATAAGTAAGAAACTCTCTCTACATAAGTCTGATACCTGTTCCTTTTCTCTTTGTTACCACTAAAACTGGTTTTGTCCAGCTCTGCATTCTTTTACTGAGCATGGTTGTCAATAGCCCTAAGGCCTCCAGTATTATCCTTTGCCCCTTCCATTATCACCCCATGCTTCTACTCTTCTACACCACATTCTGTGACTTCTTTGGTTGCCTCTACTGTCATACCACACCTACATTACCCTACGGCCATAAATGTTTCATTCTAATAACTACTTGCTACAGTTACCTATATAAAGTTACAGTAATTTCACATGGTTATACAGAAGAGAAAAAGAAATAAGGCAATAGCCTCGTCATCATTAAAAAAATTGCTGTTGCAGCTAAAAAAACAAAACTAAAGCTCTAGGCTGGCTAAGGCAAATTCAGACAAAGCCTGGTAAGAATCAGTCCTGAGGCCTTACAAAGTGGTTAAGCTTACAAAGTAAGCAGGTTACAGGGCTGTAATGACCAAGAGTCTCCACTCTTCCCAAAGCATCAAAACTCAAGTCTCGCTGTCCTCAAGTTTTGTGCACAGTTGCAGCCATTGAAAAGTAGTGTGCAATTCTCTGTGTTGCTTCCAGTCCCATAAAGCCAATTACATCCCTTCATAGGCAAAGCAAATGCTTGGGAGGTAATTAAAAGACGATTTAGGAAAAAAAAAAACAAACCAAAAAACAACAACAAAAAAAAAACCCCAACAACCACCCCAGATCCAGCTATAAATGGATGCAAATGCATCCCGTTCCTTAATTAGCAACATTTGCTCCAGAGAATCATTGGGTTTGTTTTTGTTTCTACAAACATAGATCAGATTGAAAGTGATAGAGATCATTAGTTTAGGATCTGCAAACAGGGAAATCATGCAACTCCTGAAAAGTAGGTGTTCTAGAAACACCAAGTACAAGTCAGTCAGATGTATGCTATTCCTGGCTGCGCACCTATTACACTTGTTAGTCAGCCAATTACGCATTTTTTTTTCTGCTGATGGCTAGATTCAGGATCTTGAAAGTTTATCGATGCATTTATCATTGGTGCTCATTATGACAAGGTTTCATCTACATAAGTTTTATCACCTTGTTGTGGCCTCACTTTACAAGTTTGCAGCCAAATTTCAGTCACAATTGTCATCAGTTCTGTTGAAATAAGCCATGAAAAACTAAATTGCAGCTTTAGTAGAGCACAAAACAAGCCTATGCCTCTTTTCAAGCATTCCCTTAATGTCCATCTCCAAGTATGAGTGGGAGGAGAAGCTGCTGGTCCACTTTCCTCTCCTGAATGCAATGCTTCATGGACAGTATCTAAAGTCTGGAAAGTACTTGCAGATTTTTCTCTTTTGCCTAGACTAACTGGCTTTCACAGAGACTAAATATAGTGGATTTTAATCTACCAGGCTGTGAAAAAGTCAGTCAAGTCCTGACAGCATAAATCAAATGAAATAGGGTTTTTTTTTCAAGTATAACGTAATTTAGGGAAGCAGAAGTTACCACCTTCTGGCAGAGAAAAAAAGCCACATTTTCAAGCAAAACAACCCCTTAATATATATCGGAGAGCCTGCACAGTGGAATACTTGGTGCAATCCAGAAAAGTCCAGTTTGTGAAAGGAAGTAATTGCCTATAGCTATCTTTTGAGACCTCCAAGGCAAGAAGACAGACATTGAAGAACATACCCTTCTATGCCCAGCAGGGTCTGCAGTCCTACATCCTCATTATGCCAAGCACCACACAGAGTGCAGCTTGTAGAAGACTGAGGATCACAAGGAGATCCTCTACGGTTACCTATATTCACAAAACCAGAACATTTGCTCTGTTTTGAGCTAAACCTATTCACCTTAATCCAAATTCTACTTGGATGAAGTTGTCCTCATTTAAGCTTCCATGTCTGACACAACCCAAGTCCATTTTCACAGAATTGTTGAGGTGGGAAGGAGTCTTTAGAGATCATCTAGTCCAACCCCTGCTCAAGCAGGCTCAGCCACAGCAGGTTGCAAAGGACTGTGTCCAGTCACGCTTTGAATATCTCCAAGAATGGTGACTCCACAACCTCTCTGAGCAGCCTGTGCCAGTGCTCAGTCACCCACACAGTAAAAAAGCGTTTTCTTATGGAATTGGATGGAATTTTCTGTGTTTTAGTTTGTGGCCACTGCTTCTTGTCTTGCCACTAGGCACCACTGAGAAGTTTGGCTGTGTCTTCTTTACTCCCCCCATCAGATGCAGGAAAGTGAGTCCTCATTTCTGTGAGCGCTTGCAGTGACCATCTGTGTCCAGAAGATTTGCAAATGTCCCATTGGGCCAATGGCACACCGTGGCTGGATTGGCAAGTACGCTGTGCTACAGCTGACATTCACTGGTTGTCCTTGAGACGTTCTGTATAATTTAGTTTCCTCCAAAGAGTGGCAGGGAGCAGTTAGAAAGCTCTTCAGCACAACTAACTGGCTAAGCCTTCCTTACGCCTGACACACTATTCACATGGTCTTCTACAGAACTACCGTTTCCAGTGAGCCTGAGAACGCCTGGCTGCCTGCATACTTGGTTTACGTGCAGTAATGTAGCCTCTTGATCCAGAACCCGAAAGCATGTCTTGAAATTTCCAACGACAATTGAAACCACCTTGAACCTTGACCTAGGAACCCCCAAAGGCCTGCATTTCAGCCAGTAACTTCCCTGGCTGGTATGGCCTTCTGCCTACACTAAGCTTATTTCCCATGCTTCAGGCTCAGATGCAACACCAGGCTGACGACATCCATTGCTGACAAAGGACAAAAAGCAGGATTACTCACATTTGAACATGCACTTCCATCACTTCTTCAACCTTAAGAGCCTTTGAGTACTTGCCAGGTTAGTTCTCTTTTTATTTTTATACAAGTCTTTGCTGAGTCACAGCGATGGAGGAGGACAGTAATGAGGGAAACACACTTTTTGCAATACTAAAGAAGAGATCTTAGTGTAAACGGCCCTGCTGGAAAAAGCAAACAGAAACCTTATGAAACAGTTTGATGTCAAGTTTCCAGTTGAGCTGTGTGGACACTCCCACACACAGACAATGCTCACCCTCCAGGACTGCTTGCAACCAAGCTGCAATCCACCACATGCCATGAGGTCCTGAGTCCATGTTGCATGACCCATGTGCATGATACTCAACAGCAGTCCTTTTTTCCAGTTTATCTGAGAGAAAAATCTATGCTTTCTCTGCATACTGGCTGTGCTGAGCCAGAGACAAGCAAGGTGGAGCATTTTAGAGTGGCTTCCTGCTAATGAGCTAACATTTCCAAAGTGGGCTCAGGCAGATGCAGCTATAAAAGTACTGTAATTCCAGTTCATTGGCCCCTAGTGGAAATGAAGCAATGAATAAGACAGCTGCTTAACAGTGATCCAAGAAAGAAAATTGTGATTAACATTTGTCTTATTGCCTTAACATCTTCCTTTTTTCTTTATACAAGGCGGTACGTGTGCTGAATGTAACATTCAATGAAAGTGTTTTAATACTAATTTTTCTTCCTTCTATCTACAAAACTAAACACCGTCTACATCAAACAAATTTATTTCTGACCTACTGAGGCATATGGCTATCCAACGAGCATGTTTTCTCTTCCTACAGTGGAGCTCTGGTGTCGAAATTATCACACTTCCCACCCACAAGTCCTTTGAACCTTTAACTTCATACGACAACCAAAGTAATTCCTCCATGGTCTAAAAAAAATTTTGTAGAAGTTGTCATCATTCCTCATGTCCCTCATACAACCCAGTGGTTTGAAAAACATGCTATGAAATAGCTACAATAAACCATCGGCCCATTTGGCATGTAACCAATAGGCTGAGCAAGGAAACCTCTCATTGCTCTAGTGCCTAGGGTCCTGCTTCATCTGCTGTTCACAGTAACTTGTAGCATTTTTTCAATACATCAGTCATCATCTATACTGGGGCCACAAGTTCTTCAGAGAACCTGCTCTGCCTTTCAGGAGTGGGACCCTCGGAGCACCAGTGAGCTAACTGTACTCCATGATATCCTCCAGAGCGCCCACATTCACGTAACTGAGTCGCACTCCTGTGCAGCAGTCAGTGCACAGAGACACGCTCTTGCCAGAGACAGGCTCACGTCAGACTTCTGATTCATCTGGGATCCTGCCCAAATTCTTCAGCTGCTATAGCTGAGGGAAGAAAGGCTTGGAAATATCACTCTCAAGCAGTAGAAATGGAGGCACAAATCCAGGAAATTCCCATTTTCTGAACGAAACTTAGAGGGATGCAACTCTTCCTTCTAGAGCTAAGAGAGTCATTGTTCTGTCAAACACTGATCTTGGAATATTTCCCTAAAGCAGAGGAGCTGCTGTGAGCCCTCTCTGAGCCAGGCTGCACAAACCCTGGGCCTATGCTAGATAACCTGAGCTAACACATGCTCACAGCAAAGTTTTTCCACAGCCACATATTTCTCTTGCAGGCATATAAGCAAAAGTGTGAAGCTACTGTTTGGCAACATTTTTACTTGCCAAGACAGTTTCAGATATAGACTCTTAAAAGGAACGTTCTCATATTTTGCAGAGTTGTTAATATTTCCTCCCCTGCACTTATGTTCTTTTTAAAGCCCTAAATTTAGGTGGAAACTAACCTTCTGCATTACTTTCTTGTGCTTTACAAAGCTGTTGGATATAGGCACTCCCTTCAAGAACTTGAAGGATTTACACGGCTGTGTGCCTTGTGAAATTCACCACAGCTGCAGGACTTTCAGGGTATACCTGATTTTTCCCCCTCACCATTATAACACACAACTATCAGAAGAGTAGCTTGCACAAGGAATAAAGGAGGGGAACTTGAGAGCTGAAGGCATGACTCCAGAACAGGGCTGTAAACCATCTGACATCATTTGTAGATAAGGATCTAAAGGGGACTCCTAATGCAGCAAACCAATAAGATGCAGTAACTTGTAGCAGGTGCAGACACAGGTGACTCCAATAAAGGATACCTTATGATTTGAGCAGTTGTGATTTTTTTTCATTATTATTTTAGAAAGCAGGGTACAAAAAGGCCAGAAAAACATACTTACACATTGAGGGTTGGTAAATCACCAAACAAACCAGAACCAGATCTTCTCTTGAAAAGAAATAAGAATTCCTGAAAATGAGGTTTCTCTTCGCTATTCATGTAACACCTAGAACATTGTCTCTATTGCAATGATGTTGAGAGTTGACAGACAATAACATCCAAACTCTGCAATTAACTTTAAGGGCCATTTGTTCACTCTCACTTTCGAGAAAAAGGTTTCAGTATGAAGTCCTTAGCTTTTCTGTAAACTGGATAAAAGAACTGGCACCAAAGGCATCGTCTGGATCCACACATACCCCTCACTTAAAATATCAGTAGATAAAACAAAGCGAATAGATACAGTACTTCTACATATATTGATTCCCCTAATGTTTGGTCAGATTGGCAACCAGTGGTTTTGTTAGAGGAAGCTGTGCATTTCCATGTTCCAGCCTCTTGTGCCCACAAGTACGGCACTAACACCAGCTGCAGTCCTTCCAGACAGCGCCCTCCTTCCTGTATTTACCAGCTGGCCCAGCAGCTCAGCTGCTCCTCCTCTCTTAAACAACTTACATTTGGATTTTGTTTCTTCCAGGCTTCTTGCTTGAATTTTTGCAGCTGGCACTTCTTTCTTCCTCTATAGCTAGGTGCTCTCAGGTGGTGTGTGACAGATCCATCAGCAGCCTCCGTCATCTGACTGTGACCTACAACAGCTGAGATATCTGCTTACCTGGGCCTTGTCCCTCTG
The DNA here is from genome assembly GCF_965183815.1 of Platalea leucorodia. Lineage (NCBI taxonomy): Eukaryota > Metazoa > Chordata > Aves > Pelecaniformes > Threskiornithidae > Platalea > Platalea leucorodia. The sequence goes on from NC_138824.1 coordinate 119,406,161, forward strand.
CCACTCTGGAGAGCTGCTGTCCAGATGCAGCGCTCCTTTTGAACATCTAAGCCATGCCAAAGCCAATGAATTCTCCTACAAACTGCTCATGGCTCTACACCAGATACAGTGATACGTGCCCTGAGGTTGAAAAGTCTCAGGAAGAAGCTTTCATGCCTCCTTCTACTAATAGAAAAAATGAAATAGAAAAGGAGAAGGGGAAGAAGAGGATGGATTTTTAAGAATCCAATCTGACCTTCCAAAGCAAAAATAAATCTTCACATGCAATAAATACCCTGGCACTAGTGTGCATTGCACAAGTAAAAGAGTGCTTGAGTAAGAAGTTTCTGAGTTATTTGTCAGATCAATCACTGCAAGAGGCAACAACATGGTTTTACTGACATTTTCATATTGCAAACAATTTTTTTATATTCCCCCATGTATCCCAACAGCTGTGCTAGCAATGCCCTTGGCAATAGACTTTAGATTCTCCAATTTCTATGTATGTACTATATTTAGATTTGTTGTTCAAACCTCTTGATCTGACTATTGGCATGACTCATCAATTGTTGGCAGCATATTATTATAACTAATCAGCATCTTACAATTAGACACAATGGCTTCTGAATAAAATTAGTTGACTGGAATTCTTTTTGAGCCAGTCAGCAGTAGCCATTAGGAAAAAAGCTTTACCATTTCTAATTTTGTGTTATTGATCCAAACATGCTAGAGATAAAACACTGCTGGAAAACTTCCTGGAGATTATGTCAATACACGCTGAGTATTAATATAATCATTTTTAAGACGCCAGACACAATGATTCATCCCTTTTAACATGTGCCTGGACTTTGGAATTACCTGTTGTGGTTTCTGTATCATTATTTAAACTAACTGAAAAGTTTACCTTTCTCCCAAAAAATTAATTCTAAGGTTTAGCAGGAAAATTCATCCTGGCCTGAGCAACAGCTCTCTGAGCAGTTTCTTTAAGTGTCCAGATCTTTTTGACTTTGCAACCACACAGGCAACGACATGTATGAACTCCGAGATCTGCATTTTTGGCAAGTTCCCCTACACTGCAATTTGTTCTTGGTATAGCTTCACAACAGAGATCAGTCAAAGCAGCCTACGGACCTTGCTGCCTTGGCTGCCTGTGCCCAACATAGCCTGGGAGGAGACTGGAGTGACACACTACACCAGTGGAAGCTGTGGCATCTGGGGAGAGGCAGCAGCCTCCAGCTTTGGGCATGCTCTGAACTCAGGTTAGCCAGGAGTCCTGCCTCCATTCAAAGGCAACGCACTGCTGATCAGCTGCTGAGTGGCATTTTTCCTCCAAGAGGCAATCTTTCAGCTTCCAGTGTTGTTTACGGGCATGTTTTACCTATAATTTGGCAAAGCAAAATATTATCTGGCACGCCAGAAAGGTTGCTAACTCCAGGTAGAAGCTATTTTAAGATGCTTTTATGCCAGTATAGTTTTTCTTCATTTCCATTTCTACCAGGCAATAGTTTTTAGCTCAATGAAAAGAAAAATGTATTACCCTGCTGTCTTTCCAGAATAAGAGTATTGAAATGGGAATTAAACCAGTATCTCTATTTAAAAAAAAAAAAAAAAAAAAAAATCTTTGTTTGCAAGCCCAGCATAGCAAACAGTACCTTCCGAGTGCCAGTGAAGTTTCACTGATGGCATCACCTTTCCCAACAAGGCAGGAAACCTTCAAAAAAAGCCATAGGAAGTGTGAAATATCTCATCTTTCAACAGTTCGTGTTTGACAGTGTTGATTATTAATGCCCTCCTTTTAACTCCTACTCATATAGCAGAATTTGCTGTTAGCCAGTTTACACGGTATTAACTTCATCTACAAGCCTTCCTGGAACTCTCTGATAGCACAACAGCCCAGGGCTGTCTACAGTCTCCACATCAATGTGGGCTGTCAGACTGAGATCAGCCTCCCCAGACCAGTGTCCTGAGGCCACATGACTTCTAAATGCCTGCAATGATCAGTTACGCTCAAATGGCAGCACAGAAGCAAGAAGAACATGAAGCCTGTTGCATTTTTTCTTTCTCTTTTTTTTTTTTTCCTCCCTCCTTCAAACTATGTCATTTAAGCTCTTTTTTCACTCTAATCTTTGATGGTACTACAGAACCTAGCAGCAGGGTGATGAAAAAAGCTACAGCCCAATCCTGGACCTACCTTGCTGCAAAACACAGGAGTACGGAGTACGCCACACTGCTCATTACATCATCAAGACCTCTTCCTGGGGGTTTCACACTGCAATGCCACTCCTGTGAGAGGCTGAGCATCTTTCCTATTTTGGGAAACCCACTGTCCTCAGGGACTTCCCTATACATTATGGAAAATTTTTCCCTCTTTCCCACATGCTTAGTTAGGAAAAGGAAACAGAGTGGACATGGTTGACATGCAGGAAAAATATATCACATTAGTCTTAAACAGCAGATTCTGGAACAGGCACTTGGGTTGTTAAGATAGTGTTTAAATGAAGAAATAAAAATAAGGCCACAAAGGCAGTAAGTGGACCTAGATCAAATCATAAACAAGCAGAAAACTAGAATGCAGGTTCAGACTTTAGACCAAAAATCATTGTAACAACCTCACAGTAATAAAGCACCGGACAGCAGGATTCACAACAGCAGCATCAGTTTTCTCCTGAAAGGCTTTCCTGTCACTCAGTAACTACTAGTACCAGCCAAACCCCAAGCCATGATTGCAAGCATGATATCAGGGTGAGTTTTCATGTGTCAGGCTTGATCTTTCATAGATATTCCTTTCCCGGAATCTCCATGTAACAGTCATAACCACTTTACGAGAATACTGACGCACACGGATTTAGCCGTGCCTCAGACTTTTGCAGGATCCAGCGCTTATAAAATTGCTATTTCCTTTCTAAGCCCAAGTCCATCGCTCTTCTGCACTGTATTTTTGACTTGCTTTACTTATTGGTTCCAAATCCAAGAGGCCAAAGGGGGTGGGAGGGAGGAAGACCACCTCTTCCAAAACATCCTCTTTCCAAGGAAGAGCAAGCTGCTTGGATATGGACAATCCGAGCAGTTGCTCAGACTAAACAAAGACAGCTTCCTTGATGAATACACGACAGCACAGGATTTCAAATGAGCAAGTAAGTGCTGGAAGTGAATATATAATTCAATAGAAAAGATGGCAAGTGTGCCATTCAGCTAAGATTTATTTTATTATGGAAGAAAAAGGCTCACTGGAGATTATGGGAAAACTTTTTGGAGGACAGCTATACGAGTAGCCAACGATTTGTGCAAGGACTGCATCAGTTAACTTGTATTTCAGCACTGCTGACAAAAAGCAGCTGTTTACATGCACAGCTGCGTCTTCTAAAATGTTGCACTGCTGCCATGAGCATCGCCCATGGGGTCCACCTTGTCCTGCACAACAGCAATCACATACTGGCTTCCCTTGAGTTCAGAGGAGATCATCCTGCTAAGCTTTGGGAGAGATGACAACTGTTACAGATTCAAGCCTAAACAAATCAAGTTAATAGATTTGTTTCCTTGGCAGGGAAGGAGATTTTAAATCAAACTCATACAGGTAGCAGGCTTATGTTCAAACCCAGCATCTATGCAGTGGAATACATCATCTGGTGATGCTATTGTCCTCTAAAGAGATTTTCTATAATTTCCAGTGAGCTTTTAACAGCTTCGTCATGGGGAATAAATCTCAGCCACTGGCACATACTCAGCTTTTCTGCCACTGACCCCCTGTGAGGAAATGAACCAGAACTTCTGAAAGGGTTCAGAACTGCCCATGGAAACTTCCTTTTTCTCCCCATTTTATCACCTTGTTTCCACCTGTCTTGTGTATTGTGCAGTCTCTTCTGATGGCACTTCGTACAAGGCCTTGCATTTCCTGGCGTGATTCTCCTCTTGGGTACAGCAACACAAATCCAGACAATTGTATCAATGAAGTTTGTTCACTTTGAAAAGTGGATCCACTTTTAGCCCTCTAAAGAATTGCCAAAGTATGGAGTATTTTCAAATTCTAGCAGAGACAGATTAATTCCTGAAAGCTTAACTAGATTAACTCTGTAGACATTTATTGCACAAGCCCATACTCCATCTCTTTCTTTCAGTAATGACTGGTCTCCCTAGAAGAAAGAGTTTGAGGGCCAGTCATTCCGATGAGGGGTAATTAACTTGTGTCTGGTCTTTGTCAAGAAGCAGCAATGAAGTCTACGCATTTATCCTAGTGAAATGATTCTACTAAGCATATCTTTCAATTTTCAGGTGAATGCAAGGCATTACGTTTCAATGGCTAGAGATTTCAGACTGAACATGCCTAATCCAGCCAAACAGGAGGCTACTGCCAAAGGGGTGGTCTGTCTTCTCCACTATACCCACCCCTGCCTAAATACTCCCACTGTTTCCCATCAACTGGATTGAGCAGTCAGGTGGCTACAGTGCAAATCTTTGATCCAGCCAAAAAATAACACCCCCCAAAAGTAAGCACGATTAGATTGGATTTGACTCATCTGCCAGTTTCCTGACAGCAAGATAAAACGAACCACTGGATTTGATGCACGGTGGAAGCAAGCAGCTGGGAGACTGGTACAGCCTCTTTCAAAAAATCAGCTGCTATACAGTTAAGTTAAAACTATGGTTTCATATTTTGCTAAGTCACCAAATGGAGAGGAAAGAGAAGAGGTTTACAGCTTGTTGTGGCAAGGGATTGAGGTCTGGCAGTAGGATTAGTAAAACTATAACCTGATGAAGAATTTTCTTGGGGTTTTTTGCTGGGACAGGGAAAGTGGTAGGGAGGAGGTAGAGCAGGAGGATGAAAGAATCTATAAGGAGCTGGTTAGCTACAGGGAGAGATGAACCTGTTAGCTTTAATTTTGGTCTAAGCTATTTACATGAAGTAAAAACACTGGAGAATACACCTAAGTTCTGAGTATTCCCATGGAGTTGATCGCAATTGCACTTGACATGAGAAATTCTATATTAGAAAAACCAGCATTTTTTAAAATGAAAAAATGGCGACTTCTGTATCCCACAGACAAATGAGATGGTATCTTGTCATAAATATGCAGAATTTGAAAACAGGATAGATGCATTAACGGGTAAGCACCAGAACTCAGAAACCCCCGCTTCATCACGAAGACCTCAGTGCTTCAGATTCAAACTTATTCACACACCACCTGAGTATCTTTCTCCTCTCTATTGAAGAAGCTTTTTGCTCTTCATGAAAAGGGGTGAGAAAAAGTCAATTATACTTGAATTAAAGATGTTACTTGACTATGAAAGTTATGCCAAGAATCAAAATAACTCATCTGTTAACAGGCAAAAAAAAAAAAAAAACCCAAACACCAACATCTTTACCTTAACATCTTTATGACTCCACCTGTTCCTCTGAAGAATTTCTTTCTGCTAATACAAACTAGCCCAGGACCCTCTTCAGGTTTTCCTGCCTGCTGGTACAAACCTACTCTGTGCAGAGAACATCTTCAAAGAGCATATATGAGGCAAGGCCAGATCTAAAGCATACTAGAGGACTTCCAGTTCCCGTGGAAGATTTTTGTGAGCCTGCTAGCTGCCTGGACTACTCTGAGACATGGTGTGACACAGGATAGGAGAGGGAAGGTCTTCAGGAGATCCCTCTGGAGTGCGGTGAGGCGGTGATGAACTTGTTTTAACCTCAGGAAGTCACAGTAGTACAAACCTCTCGGCCTTGTTGGGCAAGACAACAGCAGTGACTCCTGCCTCCCTTCATTTCTGTATTACCATGTGGTGCTGTATGACTCTTTTTGGGGGTGAGGTTGTGTTCAGCATTTCTATTTCTGTTCTCTATAAGAGCTCACCTAGGGCAGCTAATTCCTAGCTTTGAATCCAACAGAGATATTCTGGCAGCAGAAAGGCTATATTAGCCTCTAGGTACATGTTTTCCAACACCACCTTAGTTGGAACTCCGATTTATTTATTTCATGGTCAACAGAAACACTCAACCCTACCAATTCAGTTTAGCACAGGTGCAACTTTAGTTTCCTCATTTCCTTGTATCCATTCATTTTCATTTCTATGCTAATTTGACTTTTCACTGTTCTTTAACCACAAGCAGCAGCCTCTTGCAGATTTCTTGTGCTGTTATTTACTCATCTGCATTCAAGTGTTGTCTGTGACCAAAATGGCCCCAAAGTGTTTCAATGACTCCACTAGTTTTTCATTCATTCCCAAGCATCATCCTTCTCAGTGTGGTACCAGGAATGGATACTCTAATATCCAAGCTCGTTGCTACAGAAGATAAGGAACAGGAATCCTGTGTAAATGAACTCCTTTTGGCAGGGTTCCCTTTGGCATTGCTGCAAGAACTGGGCAAAAAAAACCAGACCACTATGAGAAAGAGGCATCCACTGTTCCTTTTTTTCCATGTCAAAGCAATTTATTAGAAGTAAGATGACCTACGAATAGGAAGGTCTGCTGCTTGCAAATGTCAGCTCTCCTCACATGCCCCCTTAGCGCTACTTCACAACAAATCCACTAGTTTTTCAAGCACTGGTATGATGAACAGTCTTGACAAAGCAGCATTTGCCTCACCAGTTTGAACTACTGGTTAATTCAGTCCAGTAACTTCACTGCAACAACAGCCAAGTCTTCCCACTGCACATTGTGCAGAAGCACAATGCATCTGCCACCTGAAGTCAGTCTGCGTGCACTCAGTCCTGGGCTCACAACTGCAGCCTAGCAGTGTCCGCACATAGCAGACTTGGCTTCCCTGTTGAATACACTTCCCAAAATCAACAGTCTAATCAAGGCACCTGCTAAAAATATTAGGCAGAAGGACATCCTCCTCCCTAAGATCCACGTTCTGCCCACAGCACCTTTCTCCGAATGCCCATAGCAAACACCACCCCACCGCACCCACCTTCCCTTCCTCATCCATCCTGCTGCACCCCTCCTTGCCCAGCCGGGCAGCTCCCGGCTTGCAGAAGGAGGGGTAGGATACACAGCCAAGCCCCCTCATTAGCGCACTGCTTTCCTCCTTAGAGCCAGAGAGCTGAGACAGGTCAGCACTGTTTGTAATGGCACTCACAGCTGGAAACCAGACAGATCTCATTAGGCATTTCCAAATCCACCTTTAGAATTGAAAATGAAGCTCAAACACTGAAGTGGCTGCAGAAATGCATCTTTGGCCAGTCTGGGTAAATACTCTACTCAGCACTTGGAAGAGACTTACAAGCGTCCTGCTCAACATGCCATGGCACTGTGAAGGATTTCTTGCAGGCCCTCTTAGTTTACATTTTCTTTATTATTCAGTAATGGGTCTGGATGCTTGTTTTCTAGATTCTTTCATGCTGCTGATCCAGGCTCCACTGTAACTACAAACCAACACTTCTTACTGAGGTGCAGGAATAGAGATGCAGGGGATGTAACCAGGCCTGGACAAGCACAACTTTAGGTTTATATACAGAAAGGACACAACCCTGCAGCCTTCTAAAAAAGCCCAGGTCTTTGTTTCAAAGGCACTTCTGAACATCAGGTAAGGAATGCTCTCTGCCCTTTTCTGCACTGACTGATGAGCCTACATGTTCTGAGCTGCACAGAGTACATGGAAAGGGCATCCCAGCTCCCTTCTGACATGCTAGCCATACACTGTTTGTGGCATCTCCCCTTTTCCTCTTCCCTCAGCCGTGGCAGAGCAAGGCAGGCTGCCTGCCATGCTTAACCGCTTTCTTTAAGGACTAAAAAATCCTTTTCAAATTGCACACAACTTGATCTTTTACCACTTTCTCCAGCCTTTTGAGATTTTTGCTGTGCCCTTGATATGAGATTGATCAGCGTCTTCATGCCAGCATGATTTAAAACCCTTAGAATTCACACTTTATATCCAGTTCCCCAAACTAATTTAACTTCTTTATGCATTTTGTGTACTACCAATTTTCCAGCACTTCTAGTGCAGTAACACTTCTATTTAAACATGTTACATGCTGCTCCTTAATGGTGCACTTCAGCAAGCAACTTAGGACAGGAACACAGGACTAAGGATTTTCCTAGCCAAAACCAAATAGGGTAAACAAGAGAAAAAAAAAAAAAAAGAGGGAGAACAATTAGGTAAAAATCCCATGGCAATCAGCAAGCCCCTTTCATTGGAGTATCATGTTTAGACCAATAATAAAATGGCAAACAACAGAAAAAAAGAAAAAAGTTTTTACATATCTTCAGTTGACCAGTCTGTGACCCAAGCACATACGTGTTTCTGGGCATAAAAGGACCTTTTCTCCACTTTCCTATGCCCACATCTGTACAAAAGAAGGCAGAAATCAGATGTCTGTTCACTCATAACTAGCTGAGCATCCACATCCCTGGTTATGCATCCATTGCATTATACTACATTATACTGAAAGAAATACCGCTTCCCTGAAAATGGCTATTTGAATGTAATGGTAACTGTTCTGTATCCCAGGGGTATTATCACTAGTGCAGTCAGATTTCTACAATTAATTAGTTCATTGTCTGCCCTTGATGATTACGTGGCACTTCTCCATGGCAACATTGATTTGTGGAGTTTAGTTTCATAAAGAGAGGAAACCCACAAACCCTCAGATTTCAACATAGCTGGCAACACCAGCAGCAAGAGCGCTCGGGCTGCAAATCCTACGAGACAGTAGCTGTTTGTGTAACTCCTGCCGTGCTTCAGCGATTGCCAGGTTTAGCACTGACCAGTGCTTAGCTGGCCCTCTGCTATGGGACTTGCTGCTGATTAGTCTTCTGTTGACTCCTTATTTCAGGCATGCTAGAAAACCAGCCAAAAGTAATGGCATGGGCTTTACAACTTCTCAGGTTCCATCCTCATCTAAACAGATCTGGGCTACTGGGGAGGTGCCATTTATTTCTCATCATGTTATAGCAGGATTTGTTTTAAATTTTCCACGTTGCCTGGCTCTGTCGTGCCTCTAACACCTACTACTTTGTAGTAACAGTAAGAAATAGCACCGGGGCTTTAGACTGTTTTCCATGTTGGAAGATCCTAAGATATTCTGTACATTTGGTGAAGTGCATTCAAGACAGCTAATAACTTGCCCAGCAGTGAAATACTGACACCTCTGAGTTGCAGCGCAATACCTGCTTAGCAGCAGACATCAAAGCTGCCACAAAGCATTGAATTGACATAGCAAAATCAGACAGAATTACCATGACTATACCTAGGCTGGAAAGAGTTATCGATGTTGAAAAAAGCTGGAAGTTGCCAGTATTTTCTCATTCTTCAATGAGTCAGGGACCTATTGCTATTTCGTAAGATGACACAAAACCCCAGAAGAACTAACAAGCAACATGAGAACACTTACTGGGGAGTCAAGAAAGCCAGCCCCAAATCCTCATCTTCAAACAAATTTTGCCTCTGTTGTACAGAGGTGCTTCAACATGGGGATTAGAAATGCCTACTCAGTCTGTTCTACTCTTGCTCTCAATATCCCCCACTGAAGTTTTTCTCTTTCGAAAAATTAACCGGGGCAGGGACAGAAACCTTGCTTGCTTTCCACCAGATAGCTTACCGAGGGTGGTGGATTCTCTCTCTTGTCTAGCAAACACCTCATTACTCGCTTGGCCTCGTGGCTCCTCTGGCCCCCGGCAGGGGAAGCCACAGAAACCCTACAGACCCTTCCGGCACAGGTTAACCCTGGCTCTTCACTGGCTGTACCTCTACTGTGCAAAATGCCACTGAGGGGGGGCGGGGAAGCTCATTTGCCCCCCCCACCCCCCCCGTGCACTAACAGTGCAGCTGTCTAAGTGAGTTGCAGTAAAGCAATAGGGTTTCAGTTTCTGCTGCATGCTGTTGCAGTAAATTCTCACCCAAAGACATCGTTCCTGTTACAACTACCATCTTCCCATCCCTGTTGTTGGGGAACACGAAGTATCTATTTCGGATGCAAAAATCATCAGACTTTAAAAGCGGCACAAATCATTAACTACCCCCCAGACAGCAGGTCCCTCGCACAGGCCACAGAAGAATGTCGGGTGGCAGCAAACAGGCAGTTACATTTTTGGCAATGCCAGACTTATTTAAGGTGCTCTGCTCAATAGCGGCTTACCAGCCAGCAACACTAGCAATGCCCAAAGAGTTCACCATACTAATTGGTATGATTTCAAGTGCACTAGAAGTCGGCTCTCCAGGACCTCCTGGCCACTCTGATGGAATTCATTTCATCCTAATGCTTCATATTACGTATCCTCCTCCGACAAAAATCGCATTTCAAATAATTAAAACCAGGCTAATTACTCTGCCAGCCACTGGGAACATTACAATGCCACCACATGTGACAAAGGAACCCCGTGCTGTTTCCCATGTGTCTGGATGGAAAAAGAAAAACCCTCTTCTACATTTTAGTAAATACTACTACTGACTAAAACATGGATGTTGTGCGTGAGATTTGACAGGGTGTTTGGTATGAAATTAGAAAGCCTAAGTACCAAGTGTTCACAACAAAGCAGGCCAGAGGAAGGCTCAGGGACCGTCTCTCTCAGGCGGTTACATCCAATAGCCTGGCACTGCCGACAGAAAGCTCAACTTTTTTAACCCAGCCCAGTGAAGGGCAGGGGGAGAAATATAGCTGCTGCGTACAGATGCACTAAGAGGAGATAACAGTGACACCAGAAAGGAAAAATTCAAACTGGGGACAATTCATCTTAAGAGTAAATAGTATGGATTTACCAAATATACCTGTAAGCTGGAAACCAGGAGGTCCCTAGCCAACAGAGCTACCAGGTGTTTAAATAGCCTTTCACAAAACAACAGCTTTACAGATGAAGCAATGCAAGTCTGTGAAATTGAGTGTAAGAGCAACTAGATGTGACAGCAAAGCTTACTTTCACAGCCTCAGATATCCTTCTAGTATTGCATTTAAGTTCTGAAGTGCTCCATATGTCCCAGCAGATTTCACTGGGACATTTTTCACATACCCACCTCCCCTAGTCACAAACGTCTCAGAGTTCAAGCGTTGGTCAAGACAGGGCAATGGTTCGCCTTCTAGGCTTTTGATCTACCCATTGTCTAAACCAGGAATATGAAAGCATTTCAGCTCTCTGGGAAGCGTGATCACTACTTACATACATTTTCTGCAGCTAAAATATCTAGGAGTACACAACAAATTCAAAGTTGCAGTAAGCACCTTGTAAGACTTGAGAGGTACCTAGTGTAAGATCTGTTAAACCTAAAGCAACAGGTAGCCTGTGTTCTCTCCAATTTCATTTATAGCTTGGGTAATTCAGCACCCATACTTTAATTTGCTGCTGTCAATTCCGACAGCATTTTTCCCCAGCCTCATAAATGTTACCTAAGTGAGTTTTCAACAAAAGTCTGCTTGGACATTAGGATGTTTAACTAGCAATATAAAGCTAATTCTTGTCCCTCTTTCACTGTTCATCACATCATTTACAAGCTTGTTCGCACTGTGAGTTTCAGGCAGCCTTAGTAAAGTCTGGGAACAGCCATCTTCCATTGCTAGCATTACAAATGTGATCAAAATGTCTACTTTAGACTGAGCCACTAATCCGAAGTAGCAAACAGCACTTTTGAACTTTCTCTTTCCTTGCTGGTCAAGACAGCAGAAGATCAAATCTTGTCTTTTCAGAAGCTGCAGAGTGGATCAACAGCTAAAAAAGAATGAAAAGCACAGTTTAAAATCATACAGTTCTGAAGTAGACCATGCCCCCCCTTCCCCCCCCCCCCAGCTTAATTTTCTGAAGCCAAATAATTCACTATTTGTTACCAAACCCCACCATGCTGCTTTCTGGGCTTGTTGTCAGGGAGTGGGATATGGGGGTGTATATATAGGACACGGCTTTTTTTTTTTTTTTTTTTTTTTCAACTAGACTTGGCACACACACACAGGTACATCAGTCTTTATCCTGACAGATAGCAAGCTATGTCCTTTTTCACTCATAACCCTTGACCCTCAGCATGACTTCCTTCTCCTTAAACCCTGAATCTGGGTGCTCCAGGGACTCAGAGCAAAATCCACCTGTGTCTTAACCTAAACCTGATTACATTCAAGTTCTGCCAATAGGGAAGGACGCTTGCAGGACAGCAGACAAAGTTCACTCTGCTTTGCCTTTCAAATACCTCCCCCTTCCAGAACGGAACACGATAATAATCAACCAGATTCCAGTATAGCAGCGTGAAAGATCATCTTATTGTACAAGGAGTTTTATATGCCTACCAAGCTAGGGACAGCTTCCTGAAAACTGGGAAAAATTGCATAAAAAGTCTTAGTTACAAATTAATTACCCAATAAAAACCTGTGATAAAGGCAAAAGACCAGTTAGATTAGTAAATCAATTATCTTCACTAGACATTACCTGTTATGAAGCTACAAGTTACAATAAGCCACGCTACGTGATGACTCACTAAAGAGATTCTGTCCTTACAGCAGAATTTATGAAGAAACTGAAGCAATAAAGTGTGACTACATCGTTGCTCCTTCTTTCTACCCACAAATAATTAGTTTTTTTGTGTGGTTTTGAATAAAATGTTTGAGACAGAGCAGGTCTCTGGAGATGATTAAGCAGTATTAAAGGCACTATTAAGAGACTGAGCTCATCTTAAGCTGCACGTACCACAACTGTCTGCTTTGCAGATAACCTCTGAGTCATTACCACGGCAGCAAAGAGTGAACCATGCCCCCACAGCATGGCAACAAGTAAACCACGAATCCACAGTGTGAACAAACACACAAAGCGAATTTTCACCTTATAAGAGTCAACATTTTTATCAAGGTCAAGCTTTAGTGACCGCTACCCATTCTAACAATACACACAGTACACATGTATTCAACCAGGTACATAGTGGGATTCAACCCTTCAGTTACAGCAGCTTAACTTGATCCGTATGTTAAAAGCCACAGGAACTGAGAAAGCAGAGAGCAAGTGTTGGCCTCTGCAGAAAAGTACCTGGGGGCCGTGGTGAATAACAACTTGGACATGAGGCAGCAGTGTGCCCTTGCTGCAACCAAGGCCAACTGCCCGCTGGGCCCTATTAGTAAGAGTGTATCAGCAGGTCAAAGGAAACGATTACTTCCCCTCCTCTGCACTTGCGAAGCCCCATGGGGAGTGCTCTGTCTAGCCTTCACCCTCCCGATACTAGACAGCAGTTGCCAACTCTCTTGCAGGGACTGAGAGTGACAAAAAATTCCAGACTTCCAAAATGAAGCAAGCATACAGTTGAGGCTGAAGTAGGACACTTTTTTCAGAAAACCTTCTCCCCATCTGTAAATTCAGTCCATCAGTTCAGTCTCCAGAGGCTGTTCTGGCACCACATGCAATTCTACCTATAATAGCATCCTATCAGTTGTTCCTGTGTTCACCAAGATGATCTTCATTCTTTTTTAAGCAATTCCTTAAGTATTCAGGGCATTTTTAGCCACTTGGGACAGCAGGCAACTGCAAAAGAAGTAGTCCTTTAATTACATTTGCACCCCATATGGGTAGCTCTAAAGGCGGAGGAGCAGAGTCAGGACTGATAGCCCATCTTAGTGTTAAGCAGGGACTCACGGGATGAACAATATGTGTTCAGTACGGCAAACACTGGTGACACACTAACAAAAGCCACCTGCTATCCTATCAGCTTCATACAGAGACACTTATTGGGCTGTCTCCCAGCTGCCATACCTGTGACATACTACACCGCACGGATGACCACGTTTCAATGCACAAAGAGTCTGTTGCAATACCATTTTCAGCTGCTGAAGGCGTCCCATCCTGATGCAAAAGGCTCGTTTTCTTTCCTCGGTTCGCCCTTGGATCTTAAGATGCACTCAAACAAATGGAAAGAAGTGGCATCATCAACAAATGTATAACTGAAGAGAGATCTATTCTCTGGCTAGACTATTACTTTCATTTATCAGCAAAAAATCCACTGAAACAAATCCAGAAAAATTTCTGACCTATTAGGAAATATCACAGCTGAACACATTTCTGAGACACAGCTACTAAAGGCAAAAGCGTGACTGAGGGAGGATACTGACAAAGAACACAAACTTGAAGCAGTACAGAAATAAAAGTGAACCTTATTTCCCTTCCAGGACATTTTTTTCCTTGTAATCTGATACGCAGAATTTGCGCAAGACCCTGAGATGCAACTAGGCTTCACTTCCCAACAAAAGCGTGCACCTTCAGATTTCACAAAGGCTAAAAGGAAGCCTAAGTTCTCCTGAAAAAGTTTAGCATCAGCTCAAATTAGAATTTCATCTGTGTTTTTTCAGGGGTCTGCAACTTGGGAAACAAAAGGGTGTTTCAGTTTGTTCGGAGCAACTTCACAGTACACGCAGTGTTCCCTCAAATAGGAAAAAATAGGGCAAAACTGCTCAAAGAGACAAAATTCACTTGACAGGGTTCAGCAGCATTGCATCGTGATGGGCATATTTTATATTCCTCTATATCTTATAACTGACCACACAAATGGAAAACTACTCAATAGTTACGCCAGGCAATCACAGACCTAATGAGAGCAGCAGTATTGACCACATACCTGGCAATAACTGTCAGCTTTCTTTTGTAACGACCTGTACAGGCCTACAGGGAGAGATACCATAACTTTGTCCTGATATTTGTTGTTTTAATTGAAGATAAATGAAACATACTATAGGTAGTATGTATATAGTAGCAATTAGCTCCATGTGTTCACTTAACATTTTGTGAATAAAAAACATTTCAATAACAGCAAAGCAATTCACAGAAGGAAACACACAAAAAGCTACCCTTGGTACTTTTTGTCTAAATAAAATACTTACGTTTGGGGACTAGGTAGGGAAAATCCAAACAGCAGAGCAAACAGCTCACCTGTATTAATGTACCAACTACTCAGAGTTAAATACATTTTACACTTAGGTTGAATTCCATCTTTTATCCCTTGACCAGCTGACTTCAAATGGTGACTTTCTGGAATTCCTGCCTTACAGAGGAGCTGGTCTTGTTGACCTGTGAGTCTGTATAAATATCCACAATTTTTCATTCATCTGCATTTACAAAACAAGTGTGTGCTTATGCTGGTATTACAGAGTCCAACATGCATGAAAAAAATATCTGAGAGGCCATATTACCCGTTACTTTATTTATGGAAACATTCAGTATTAAAGACAGTTATTTGACAGCTTTCAAAGGATTCAATAACATTTCTAATGAAGAAATCCAGATTCTATTTTAATTATTTCCTGATACGAATCAAGGTGAGCTACAAGCTCTTTAATAGAACTGACGCTATGCTGAGATAGAGGGAGTGCTACCCAGATGGACAGGAGTCCTCAACAACCACTGTTCTCTTTAGCCTCACTTGTTTAGGGCTCCAGTAAAGCACAGTGGGACCTCAGTGACAGCCTTTAAAATGGGCTTTTGACACTTGTGTGGAAGCACATACCAGCTTCCTACTTGGTCAGTTTGGGCTTTTTTTTCTTCTGTTCAGTTTGCACCAAATATTGCAGTATCTTCAGAAAATATCAGGTATGCTAGCAAGTCTAAATCAACTGTCATTACAAACAAATACACTTGTTAAATGCACAGACATATGGAAAATACAAAGCTCAGTAAAAAGACCTCAGACTCAAAGTCACAAAGGGAAGGGGAGGGGTTATCAAAAAGCCCTAAATAGAGGGCTCTTGTTTAGGACTTGTTAATTATGTCAGTCAAGCATGGACAACAATGTCTGATCTTTCAAAATGAAATTTCCATCTCCAAGGAAAGAAAACAATGCTTAGTTAAATTCAGAGGAGCAGCAAGACTATCTCTGTAAGAGGAATTAGTAAATAAGTCTCAGCGAAAATATTAAAAATACTTAGATTTCCTAGAGGATTCCAAAATCCCAGTTATAAAAGCCAGCAAATACTTTGTGTTGGAATGTGCTATTATTGATACAATCAGACTTGCAAGAAGTGCAAAGATGGAGTTTGTGACAGCGAACGGATGGTTTCCTGACCCACACCAACCAACACGCACAAAGGAGCTGAGAATCTTGTCATTTGCAAGTTGTGTGTAGGAAGCTTAGAAGAATTTTCTTTCACTTATTTCCCTGCATCTTTTAAAAAAGACTTATTATTGCGTGGTGTAAATGGATGCTACAAAATATTTTTATTTAGATTAGCAGCAACTTGGCCAACTGGAGTTAGGGCAACCTCATGGCATGTAATTTAAAAAAGTGTCCTCCCGCTTTTTGCAAAGTTTGGCATATCTATACCTGGGCACATAATGGTAAGTGCCCAGCTTCCCAGAGCCTTGTCTGAAATATCCAGAGAGTAACACAGTGAGCCCCCATATAAACTGCATTAACTAAGTATAGCACTTAGTGGGATCATTTCAGATTCCAGTTTACTTGCATATGACCTAGGTGGGTTTTCTTCCTCTTTACTGAAAGTCTTCTCAGGAATGGGAAGACATGAATTGTATGTATTCAAATTAAGATGCTATCTGACTATTAACATTATGCTGTGAACTGCAATAAAACATCACCAGCAGAAAAAAACCACTAATACCTTTATGACTCTGTGTGGTTTCATAAGGAAGCTCTTCCATCTAATGCAAGTCAGGACTATTTCAGATGGTAATTGTCTAATGGTGCTGGAGTAGGTCCAAAGCAGCTCCAAAACACTTTCAGAGCATCCATTAGCCTGCTAGTAGATCATCATACTCTAGTCTACCATGGTTTCTTTAAAATGACATCTCAGAATTGCACCGACACCAGTTCCTTTAACTCTAGAACATTAGCTTTTAAAAAAAAAAAATCCTCCCCAAAATACTGCTAAAAGTGCCAGCAGGGGGGATGGTGGGAGGGAAGGGGCAAGGGGACAGGCAGAGAAAAGTCCTGAATCAAATTTGGTACCAACTACAACTGCTGATGTCCAGAGAACCTGAGTTGCAGCAGAAGCCCTTCTGCTGAAGTTACGAGGCAGCCTAGCACAAGAGAACAGACAGTCCAGTAAGAGAGCTGAAAGTCAAAGGTGCAGTGAGCGTCTACGGCATCCATTCATCTCCATCTGTGTGTCTCCACTCCCATGGCTTCATCTTTAGACACAAAAGGCTGATGACTTTTTCAAACAAAGGCTTGCAAAGTTCTGAATTGTCTTCAGACAAGATCATTTATATTCTTGCAAGAGAAAGACTTATCTGAAAGCTGAAGCTTCCATCACAAGAGGAGCCAGTGTCGCTACTTGCTATGGTTATTCAGTTGCAGTTAAAGTTGTTTTCTACTTTAAGCTGCCACTTCGCGTTCTGGGATCTTGACTGCAGTTCCACCTCCTCCCCCCCCCCCCCCCCCCCCCCCCCCGTCTTTTTAAAGAGAACTGGTTTCCTTAATTAATTAAAAATTACTGAATCATTTCCTCATACAGTAACCCAACTACTTACTGTATAATCAATGCTTTTATATACAAGTATCCATGAGGCATTTTATTCACATGGATATCCATGGGGTCAATTACACCTGCTGTGCAAATCACGCACTCCAGCCTGATCAGTGACACTAGAAATTCCATTATCTTCATCTTTCTAGATTAAGCTTTTGATGGACTAGGGGACAGCTATGCAGCTATTTAATTTGTATACAGATCCAATGTTAAACAGATGGTGAAACTTGGATGTGATTTCATAGTAACACATTTGAAAGTGACAATTCTCAATCTCTCACTTTGTCTCAAAACTGTGGCTTTTGGATACCCTACTATACCCTGCAACATTCAGCTAAGTAGCATCAACATCCAAACTAACCAGATTCCTCCTGCTATTAGGACACAGCAGAAACTGAGGAACTTTCTAGACAATTGTCACCTTTGGTTTATTTTAAATGGTTTCAGAAAACTGAAAAGTCACTCACTGCTTTGGCAGAGAATACTATTTTTTTGTTGATTGGTAACACTACGTTATTATGCTACAGGCATAGAGCTCTTTTCGACCGTCAGGAGGTCAAGGTATTTTGTCATGAAATCCCACTACTGAACATGCTAACTCACCAGCTATCCTGGTCAAGAAAGCAATAGGCAAGTAGTCTAAATGATACCACCTTCTTGTATAAGCAGGACTCTTTCCTCCAAGCTACTATGGTCCATTCCATGTTTGCCTTTTTTCTTGCTTACTATATGTCATCTATAGCGTGAAAGTAAGGTGATTTAACCATTTGCAAGGCTTTATCTTCTTCATTTTTCCAGATGTAAAGAGAATAGCTGATGTTGAAGTTTCCCATTTTCCACTTGAAAATTTCTCACAGCTTAAACATATACCTACACACATACATATATATACACCACATCCCTCATGCCGTTACAGAATGTGAAAGAGGAGAAAAAGATTTATGCAACATTGAATCTCACCCATTTCCATATAGAGTCGAAAATTTGTTAACACTGTCCCGAGAAGCCAGAGCAGAAGGATAAGAGACAAGTAGGGTACAACATAGAAACTATTCTTAATCTTAGAAATGCATTAGGTATTTTCTCCTTAATAAAGCCCTAGCTAGGTATATTAGTGGGAAATACTTAGCCAAGAATATAAAGAGAAAGGAAATCCTAGGGGAGAAACTATTGCCTCTCCCTGCTGCAAAGAATGAGATATGAGATGACTAGGGAATGAAGAACGCTACAGATGTAGGAGCCAAGCTGTAGGGAAGGGATCAGAGATAGACAAGCTGCAGAATTACCAGAAACAAAGTACGTTTTTTTAAGGTGTCTGAGACCTTTTCAATCTGAATTACTTTAGTTAATAACCCTGAATGGAACCAAATGAAACACACTGTGAATCTGTAAAGCTCCCTTTTAAAGAACAGAAATGAAGCAGATCCACATTGCAGAGGGCAGGCAGGAGAATTTGAAGGCCAGTCCATCCAGTGTACAGTCAGAGGACAACAGGGGCTTTGCTGGCTGATCAAATGAACAATCCCACGATGACAGATTCTGGAAAGTCATCTTTCTGTCCAGACACAAGCCTTGATAATGGCCATGCCAACTCTGGAAAATTAGAGACCACTCAGCTTTATTGTACGTAGATACATCTGTGCCATATGGCACATGCCAGTCCAGCCAGGAACAATTCCTGATCTCCACGGCAGTGGGAAGCGTAAAGCAGATGGCTTGACTTTTTAGTTAAAGGTAGTGGGACTTCTAGGACCCAATTTTTTAGTAGCCCATTTTAGAAGTGCTTGAAGAGCCAACACAAAACACATACAAACACTGAGACTTTTTGCCTTACCCAATATTTGTTATTTGTTACTAATCCAGGGCTTCTAGCAACATTCCTGACGACAGAAAACGGATCCAGCTGACAGCAAGTCACACATTAAGTCAAGTCACAAGCATTAGTAACAAAGCACTGTACCCAGAAACGGTGCAAGTCTTCCTCAGGCAACCTTAAGTCTTTTGTCCATTTGCTTAGCCTACCTGGATAAACCAATCTACAAATGATGCTATCCAGTCAACCTGGATTTTAAAGCTACCTGGATCATACAAAGGCATTTTATTTGCCCATAGCAATTTCTCTGTTTCCTCTCAATTCACGTCAAAGAAGGAAAGAACTTTTTCAGTTGTGGGATTCAACTCAGGCAGCTTCAGTTTTTATGCTTAATAGGAGCAGTCACATCAGTAGCTGAAGTATGGTCTTGCAACAGCCAATTTAGTCAAACAGAAGATACAAATCCAACTGCTCTATGTTTTCATCTACCATACTTGACAAGGAATTCGGCTTTTGTCACAAATAGTACCTAGAAGTAATTATTCCAAAATTACTACAGCAGTTCAGAAAAGTTATGTCAATCTGCAGACTCTTTTTCTTATGAGTACAATATACTATGGTGACAGGAGAGAGCACACAATCTTTTAATAGGCATCTGTCTCTCCCCTCACTAGCCAGCAGGCAACGAGGACTGAAGCACCTTTTGTTGGTACACTGCTGCATTGCACGTGATCTAATACTGCACATAACCATAAATCAGCAAGAAAAACTTCACTTTCACAACAAACAAACAAATACTGGCCCCAAATGTTTTGCTGTCAACTAAGGAGCTGTTCAAGCACAGATTATCTCAAGTCATACAGAGAACTGTAAGAAACTTCTTAATAGGACAGACAAGATGAAGCGTCAGGAAGATTGAAACTGCAGACACACCATCGCTAGAGACAGGATCTAATGCAGCAAGACCATTAGGAGTAATATTTCAGACATCCAAGACAGTAATAAACAAATAAAATTGAACATCAGGAAAAGGACAAGTGAAAAAAAAAAAAAAAAGACAGCTGAATCCTTCATAGCATCTCTTAACACTTTGCTTACAATCCTTAAGTGATACAGCCAGATTATTATTTCCACATAGATGCAAAAATGAAGTTACTTCCCAGCATTTAGCCTGAAGCCACATGGCACTGGCTTGGCACCAGAGGCAAAAGTGGCAGACAAGGATTTAGCCAAAGACATCTAAATTATCAAGTTACATTAAGAGCAGCAAGAGTGTCTGATATACTGTCACAGGCATCATAAAAACTCAGAACCCACTAAAGTAAGGTTTTACTAGAACAGGAACAAATTCAGGTGCGGTGCAACAGCAAATATTTAAACTTCCTCTGGCAATAAGCATTAAAAAAGTTATTTCCTGTAAGTCTGTGTTAGATCATAATTCTAATTTATCCCAATGTAAGAGTACATTTCAAGTTGGAATATAATAAATCTGCGGCTAAACTCAGTCAAATTAAAATGACTTTTTAATATATTTAGCATACTCTACGCATTCTGTGTGTAGCCCTGCACAGTAAACTTGAATTCATCTCAGCTGGTGAGCAAGCTGGACTCTACTTTGTCTCCAAGTTGGTCCCAAAATAGTGAGCTAAATTTCAATTGTACAGTCTTGATTACTAGTCACACAAAGGGTAGAAGAATCACAGCTTGACTTGTAGGCTCCTAAGCAGAGTTTATTTTTGACTGGCAATTGAAGGATCTAGATTTAGATATGGCATAAAATCAGCTCAAGTAAGATCACAAAACAAGACTAGGAAAAGCTGCACTGAGGGGTTGGCAGTGCAGATTAAAATGCCGAATGCATCTCTACTTGGGTTTCACATTGTTTGAATAATTATTACTAAAGATGCTCAATCTATTTTTTGTGCATTTTCATTCAGTATCATTCAGCTAAAGGTATTAAGGTATCACCAAGAAGAATGCCATACTTTTCAATAAATACAGAAACATTAAATCTTTACTTTCTGTCAGAAAGGAACTCTAAGGTTTATTGAACTTTGAACCAGTACTTCGACAGGTAGGCTCCTTTACAAGTCCAGTTTTTGGCTAAGGATCAAATCATAGGCCTCTACTTTTCAAAGCAGTTGGTAATACTATAAGCAGAATGCTGAACAGCATAACCTAAAAGTTGCCTAAACTTCAAGAGCCAAAGTTCTTATAGAAAGCACTCTCCACAATTAGGTCCCTTCACGGACTAGTTTCTTAGTGAAGTCACTCCTGCCTAGCATTTTTTCACTGCTTACAGTTAAAAAAACAAAAACCAAAACCCCAAGGTTGGTAGGTTTTAATGCCACTGAATTTTCTAAGCCATCTACCTCCACAGGGGAATAAACTAAAAATTTTATTATGTGTTATCCTGCTGAGATTCAACCACTCTTCGGCTTTTGATTTTTACTAGTTGTCACCACCGTAACAGTTTACCATAACTTTTACGTATCTTTTTAGCCCTTCATTAGAACATAACTATTGTTAACCACCTTCACAGCAACTGGCCTGGTCATTTGTGTCTTTCCACACCAAGCAGGTTCTTCTCAGTTTCCCCAGTATTTATTCCAGAGATCTACACCACCAGTTGTATAAAACCAGGTAACAGCTTTGAAACACCACTAGAAATGCTGGCTAGCTCAATTACTCTCAGACTTAATGTTTTGAGGACATTGGTGAGATGTGTTATATGTGTAAGCAGCAATGAGGCATTAGCTTTGCTTTTGGAAAGAAACATGTTTCCAAAAGCCAAACCCTGTCTTCCAATACTCTGGACATGTACCACAAGTGGCCAAAAAAACCCAGGTCACCTCCCACTAGGCAACTGAGCAGTTAAGAACTACCAAGGCCATTTTGGTTTTCTTGCCTGGAGCTTTAGCTCTCCCATTCAGTAATCTCTGAAGTGACCCAAGTTGTCAAAACAATTTCATCTGCTCTGTTACTACAGCACTCACATACAGAGCCTTCAAACGCCACAGTGGTTCAGACAGAGTAACTTCAGGTCTGTGGCATCAAAGAAGTTACTATACTATATTTTAAGCACTTATCTATACAACAATACAGCATTTTGCACCCGAATTCGTATCACTCGGAGAAGGAAATAGCAGTAACACTGCCAGAAAGCAGCTAAAATTAAGAACTCTGAAGGTGAAAACCTTCCCTCCGCTCTTCATGAATTATCACACCTTGAGCTGGATACCCAATATGTTACATCATTTTGTGACCTAACGGCAGTAGTCCTTTAATAGTATCTTAAGCGTTTCCCTTCTTTTAGTTAGTACATTTTCTTAGTTTTCCTTTGTATTACATCCACAAACATTTTGGAGGTACACCAAACATTAAACCTTGTATTTTCTTATAATTAGACTAGCTTGTAGAATTTAAAGATACTTGAGCAGAGGACAACTTATATTTATCAAAGCTAGAGACATGAATTATTCCTCTTCCCCTCCATTCCTACCTCCCTCAACAGTGATTTTGGATGTTCAGTTTACCTAAGTGCTGTATTTTCACAAAGTACTATATGCCCCCTGTTAAGTAAAACAAATGTTGAAAGGGTATCTCATTTCAGCATCCATACTTTAAGCAATCTTAAATCTAAACAACATATGAAGAGTTTCTGTTTTGAATGTTTTTATTCAAATCAAAATACAAACATTTGAAAATATACAAAAATAAAAAAAGACATTTCCTACATCTTAAAAAAGCAGATCAAACTTACTTCTATAAGTGCAGTCCTTTCTGTGGGAAATCCTAATCAGCAGACATTTTTCTGTTCTCTTCAGAGCATTCTATACCAAATCCTCTCCTCCAAAATCCAGCCACACTTAAGACTACAAGCAACATTTCAGAAAACCTAACACACTAAATGTCCCTGAACAGATGACAAAGAAACCACTTCTCACAGGTGATAAACACAGTAATATTTCCCTAATGACTTTAGGGCAAACTACATGCTGATGGGTACTTTGCAATTCAAGCTTTCTGTAGTTTGTTGAAATATAACTTGGGCAAGACAGTTGAACTACATTTTTCTTTTTTAAGCTACTTTTACAAATTCAAAAAAGCAATTATAGCTTTGTTGATAGCATTCTTCCTTCCTCCCTCCTTCCCCCAAAGTTTCAACTCTTCAGACAAAAACGTATCTGCAAATAAGAATACAAAGCAGTAGCAGAGGTCTGAACCCAAAATAATTGGTTTTTTACATCATCTGCAAACATAATAGAAATGAAAATGATCACCTGCTCAATATCACACTGTACTAATGAATGTAGTGGAAGCATTATCACAATAACACTGTTTTGAACCACCCTATAATGTATATCCAAATATTTTTTGTATGAAGTTTTGCTCAGTGATACTGACAAAATTATCTCAAACGGTACAGTTCATCTCAATGTTCTGTCATTCTATTCCCTTTAGCATTTGGTCAAGACACTGCTTTCTTTTCATTTTCTGACAGTAGATGTTTTTCGGAGCTGCAGTAATGTAAGGATAGGTGAGGCAACGCTTGTGGAAAGAGGTAGCTGCTTAAACTGACATTATTAGAAAATATATTTTTGGGGCACACAAGCCCTTCTTTAGGTCTCAAATACAGCAGGAGGCTTTAAAACAGAAAACAGTTGCTCAGTTTACATGAATGTGCTCAGTCCCTAAGAGAAAAGCAAGTTGACAGTGGTTCAAAGAAAGGTCCCAAGAAACAGGTTCTCTCCAGCCTTTTACTTTGCCATTCCTTCAGCTGTCAACTTCATCCACATCATATAACAGGAAGTTGCTTAGCAAGAGAACAGTTAATGTCTACTTGTACAGTGTCCAGAACACAGGCACCTAAGCCATAATCTTCTAGCTGCTACCTGTAACAAACTAGAAATATTTACCTAGTGCTATTGTGGATAAGGATCTCATCAACTTTTACTATGATGGAGATGAATGCAGGCTGAATACAGGCTTTATAACGGCATCCTGCCTGCAGCACACTTAACTATACTAAAATTCTTTCAATTTCAATTCTACAGCTATGACTCTTTCCTCAGAAAAATCCAACCATCTGCAGAGATGACACTAATATCACAGAAGTAATGTTTAATTCTGTATCGATAGCTAGTTCAGTATGACATAGCCATTCTTCTCAACATTTTGTCTTAAGGTCATCTGACTGAAAAACATTATTCTGTACTTATGTGTACAGAATGCACATAAGTTGTTTAAGTTTCTCCAGCAAATTTTAGTCAGTTTTATTTCCTGCTGTCTTAAAATATTTTAAGATTGTCCTGTGAGCTCATTTCAGCACTAATACTTTATATACACATTTTTTACTTGCTAAATATTTTTTTTTCACTCCAAAGGAAAACTTATTTTTCTAAAAAGATCCTGAGCACATTTTTCAACCATTACCCCACACTCTTAAAACTTCATGTGGAATACCGTTAGCACTGGTAACATCAGGACATCCTCCAGTTACTCACACTACTGGTTAAGATTAAAGGACAGTGCTGAAAACTACTTGAAGTCTACTGAAGCTTTCCTTTTCTTGCTAAGATGCAAGAACACGTCATAAGCAGTTTTATTGCAAACTGAGAAGAAACCAAAGCACACGAAATGTGTTTATTACCAAGCAAGACAAACTCTGCAACACTTGACATGGGAGTCATACTTGGAAAAATGGCTAAATAGCAATTTGTAGGTAAGATGTAGCTACATGTAAGACACTTTCAAGGAAGTTTTCTCTGTCTAGTCATCTACTTCCTGCAATTAAGTTTCATATAGACCTAGTGTGAAACTACAACCAGCAAGTACATCAACTGACAGCCAGGATCAATATAAAACAAAAAGTTTCTGATGTAAGGAAATAGCTTCACTTTTAACAAGACAGGAAGACACAAAACATACATTATGAAACAGCAAGTCAGTATTTGAGAGGTAGTCTAGTTGCTCATTTGACTGGGAGAGGTAGAGCTGGTTAAGAAATCAATAGCTAAGGCCATTCAAAATGATAATTATCCCAAGTTTTCAGAGA
The DNA here is from genome assembly GCF_965183815.1 of Platalea leucorodia. NCBI lineage: Eukaryota > Metazoa > Chordata > Aves > Pelecaniformes > Threskiornithidae > Platalea > Platalea leucorodia. Next base: position 119,431,374 of record NC_138824.1, read on the forward strand.
TGCAAAAAAAATTACTTTCAGCCTGAGACTGCTTATGGTCACCAGCGATTCAGTTGTCTTGCTCATATTTACTCACTTTTACATAGGTAAGGTTATTGTAAAATATCTATTTGGGGAGAGAATGCTCCCAGATATAAGCAGGGAAACAGCTTAACTACTTTTTGGCATGTGTCAAGCAATTAATCTAATTTATACATCTTATGACTATGAAGGTTAATAAAGCTAAATGGCTCTTCTCTTTTGGCTGGTTGATACAACTACAAAAACAAATACATACCGAAGACTAGAAGCAAGTTAAGTCTCAAATTCCATAGGGTTTACCTATATAGAATTCTCCAGGCAATTTCTTCCAACAGGAAAAAAAGACCGACTATTTTAGATATGAAAGCCAATGAGACATGTTGGTCATACAGTCAACAGGTATTAAAACCCTCGTATCTTAAAAGTTAAGACATCTGGGTACAGAATCATACATAATGCTCCCTTGGATTGATGTAGACTCTTCCAGGTCCTGAGTTTTGCGGGTATCTGCTGCTCCAATTTTTATAGTATGTTTGCTGATAAACAGGATACATATGCTGAAGACATTCTTGTTCCTGTGGCTCTTCAGCCTCGCAAGAAAGTTGCCTTCCATTCACAGCTTTCTAAACGCACACAAGAAGTAATCAGTTTCATAGTTCATTTATAGAACCTGCAATTCCTATCCTTGTTAAAGCTTTAAGCAAAATAAAAGGTGCATGATCTCCAACACAGTCCTATGAATCAAGAAACATGAACTTAATTCTAATCACTGACAGACATATGACAGAAGTGTTTGTAACTACTCAGAGTTAACCTCAAACCTTTGTTTCAAAGGAAGTTAGATTTTAAGGCTGAATAAATCTAAAAGGCAAAACAAAACTATGAAGAAGTCTGTCAGCACTCCTGTGCTTTGTTATTTTATACAACTAGAACTTCAAAAGCTCTAATGTTTATGTATTTAAATTAGTCAGCAAAACTACTTCGGAAATACAGGATATTAAAATGATATTGACTCTTTCACCTTCATGGATAGCAAACCCACACATCCAACAGTTATTGACTAGGATGGACAAATACTTTGCTCTTCATGAAAACCATCCTTATAAACTTATTTCAAAGAACAAGATGAAATCGAAGCTTCAATCAGGAATTCAAGCCATCTTATTATTTACCATGTGCTGCAAGTTTCCAGCATCTTTCTCTCTGTACTGGTTTTGCAAAGCAAAATGTTCTTTCTGAAAGAAGAAAAGTTACAGTGGAAACAAGTCAAAATTCAACACTGCAGAACAGGTTTGGTTTATACAAAAGTGCTAGTCATCACAAAATACACTCTGCTTTGTGAAGTGTCTTAACTGACTACCATTTAGAATACTTCTTGCAAGCTAATCTCTGCCGGAAAAGAGATGCTATTGTCAATTTAGGAAGTGTTATTTACACATATTTAATTTTGACTTTTTTTATTTAAGCATAAGCATATTTGAGAAATATTTAAAAGCTTTTTTATTTTAACATTACATTGATTTTAGATAAGCCAGCGGTTTAAAACAAAGTAAAGTCCCAAATCAGTTATACAGTATAAAGTTTTCACAAGTATCATATGGATAAATAACGAGTCTGATATCGCCCAAGTGTTTAACTGAAAAGGAATTTAATTGTACATTACTGAGAATAGAAGGGAGTACATGTTTCCGTTTCTTAAACTGACAAAATTAATCAAAGTACTTCCTACTGAAAAATTCAAAACTTAACGAGACTACCCAAAACAAAGAAAATGCTTTTCAGTAAAAATTAAACTCATTATTTACAATTTGTCTACAAAAGTTTGTTTTGCTGACTGATTTTCCAACTAACAGTCCATACTGCCTAGACATTTTACTATCAACTTTTTTTGAGAGACCTAAAACCTGTTTCTTGAAGTATCTCTCTCCGTATTATTTCAGAGGTCTAGCAAGGCCTGGTAGCTAGATGTACATCTGGAACTAATTAGCATTCTATTCACAGGACAGGACAAGAGCTAACAGCAAGCAAAATCCCTCCAAACATGTATCACATGAAGACCCTAAAAATTTCAATGTCATCTGTAGGTCTGCTCCTACTGTTCAGCATGGCTTGCTAATAAAAACATAGCCATATACAGCAGTAAGTTCTTCTGCAACTCAAACAGGAGTCCATTGCTTGATTCATTAAGCCCATTAGTCCTTTGGAACATTGGCTATGCTAGAATATGTCAAAAAAAACCCCAACTTACCAGCCAGCTGGGTCCTGCTACCTGATTTCCTCTCCTACTTACAAAAGTAGTCTTAGAAAGTCACTCTATTCTGCAGTTGTTTGCCCTTTGTTGGTTCCCAAAGAACAGTCCCACCACCAAGATCAATATAGTTTTACAGACTGCTTAACTCTGAGTTTCTAAACTCATTAGTACCACATAGCTATTACAGTAACAAAAAAGTCTTAAAGCTGACAGTGATCTAGTGATCAAAGCGTTTGAGAGGTGTCTCTATCACTTAACTCTTCAGTTAGGTCTCGCAGAAACTCCATAATAAAAACAGAGGTTCTCAGGTAGCAGATGGTCATTGCTCTCTGCCCTACCCATACCTCTTATATTTCCAAACAAAACTGTTCCCGTATGTACTGGGGCTCTGTGACAGCTTTATGAGCTTATCATTGAGCCTGAACACACATAGCAAACACCAACATTCCCAACAGTGTGACTATGCTTTGGCCTGACAGAAGTGCTTACATTAGCCCTCAATTTGAGAGAACAAATGCATATGAGTAAAATTACAAGTACATAAAAGATGTACATAATGCAGATGTTACTCCTGTCCATTAGAACATATATGGGTTAAAGACTGAAGACAACTTCTACACAGAAAATAATATCTTAGAAAGGTTTTCTAGCTTGTCAACTACATTACTTCTGGAACAGCTGGTCATTATTAGTACTCCTGATACTGTAACAAGGACATAGTTGTGGCTCATTTAGTATACACTTTACATATTAATGGCAACCAAAACCATATTCAAGTACACAAATGCTTTATAACCAGCTAGGCTGAAATCATCTAACTTTAAGAAATAAAAAAGGATAGAAATCTTGTCCATTGTATACACGTGAAGAAAAATGAGCTACATGTAGCTTATCTATACTCAACAACATATGGTTAACATGCACATATAGAGGAAGTAACATTTATTGGTAGATTCTGTTGTTAGAAAACCAGCTCTAGTGTCATAAATCAGCACACTTACTGTACTCTTGGAAGCAAGCTAGAAAAACATTGCAGAAAGGAATTTCTGCCAGAGTTCACCCAGACATTTGGTTGACGTAGAATCACCCATACCTATGTCTTGCCTGAACAGCGTTTGGAGATACCATTCAGAAGCAGCTTAGATCACAAATAATTTTCCCAGGCAACCTAATACCTTCTCTGTTCTTCTATTAGCAAGCTTTTCTAATACCCAACACAAACATCTCATTTCTGCAAATCATTTTTTTTTTTGTTTGGTTTTGTTTTGGGGCTTTGGGGTTTTTTTGTTTGTTTGTTTTGGGTTTTTTTTCTGTTTGTTTGTTTGTTTTTTTCTTTTCTGGTCTTAGCCAAAGGAGAGCAAGTAGATTGCTGTTCTTCAAAATAGTCCTTCACTTGGTAGGAAGAACACTGTGTCCTTCAATATTTCTTTCAGGATGGCCAATTGTTTCCCTCAGTCATTACTCATGTACCACATCATGATAAACATTGTTGAAGTGCCCTGCATACCTTCTGATATTCTCAGTGCCTAAAGTGGAAATTTGGTCCAATCTCAAAAGGCAGACTACTGCTAAATTCAGCAGCTACTGGATAATAAGAATAGAAGTTTACCTGAGCAATTCACCACACTGATGCAACTGGAGACAAGAAACATCTAGATTTTGCTCAGGTCTCACCCTAGCAGGTTCTTGGGACTTTTACTGCTTGACTCATGACTCGCTGCCAGCACTTCTCAACTACAAAATTGTTCCCCCTCAACTTAAAAGCTTATTCTGTAAGGCTCAAGACCTCCAATCCATCCCTCCCTCACTCATCATCTTTCTAAACAAAGAATTAACCCTCTACCAACCTCTGGGATCATTTTGGAAAAGATAGCAGAACTCCTGGAAAACAAATAATTCCTGTTTATGCTGTGTAAAAGAGGTAAGTAAAAGAAGTTTTCGTCATAGTAACACACAACCAAGTATATCTGGGCCAAGTATAGGGAGCCTTGAATGATTAGTTATCACATTTATTCAGAAAACAGACAACTCTGCAGCGTAATACTGTTTGTTTCAGCTCCAGTCACTAGCCAATTTCACAGCTTTACCATTGCTTTGCCGTCAGCAACCTCAAGGTGACCAAGTAGGTAAAAAGCTGAAATAACATTACAGCAGCTGAAGACAGCACACTCAGGTACAGCCAAAGGGAACAAACCTGCACCTTGAGGTTATACAGTCACTGCTCTGAGATATCAGAGTGATGACTTGAAAGGTGAAGCTTTATGGACAAGCAGAACATAGTAGTAAAAGTTATAAGATTATATGGCAAAATGGAAGACAAAGAGTGGACAAACATATGGTGCCTGTAATTATCTCCAAAAAGAGAGGGCAATTGCATTGCATTAAGAGCAAGAGCATGAAGAAAAATCATTGATCAAGGCTAACCATCACATCAAGAACAGTTCATTTCTGTAACAGGGTTCATGTCAGAACAAAATACAAGCAGTGTACTGTTCATAATAAACCTACTGAGACTAAGAATAGTTGGATATAATTTTTTCTTCACTACTTAAATAGGTCACCATTTTCAACACCTGCCCGCATACATGAAGTTGCTGAATATTTCCATGCAATTAGTAGTTACAGCACTGATCAGCTTATATAAACATCCTGAACATGCCAAGTTAGTTAGAATTTGGACTAAGCAAAAGAGCCCAGGCCTGGAACTGCCTCACCGATTTTCCCCTAAACAAACAACCAAAGCACAAGAGATGAGCAGAGCACCGTATCCTCAAGAGGACAGGCAATACAAGAACCTTCCAAACAGACCAAACAGCTAAACTAAAACTCAATTAACTTATTTATAAAACCATTAATTAAAACACAACTTGTCATTTTGTGTATGTTTATACACTTACCTCTCATTTGATTATATCTGGGAAACAAAGTTCTACCCATTTCAGGAAGAAAGGCTTCCTTGCCCTGTTTCTGGGCTCCATCTAATAAATACACTGCACAGGTTACAGAGAGCACACTCAAATGCCTATTTTCAAATCCCAAAGAACTCAGTTCTTTGTTAGGCAGTTACGGTTTTAAACTCTATCAAAAGTGGTAGAGAGTATCTAAATGTTGCACCTTTTTTTTCTTCCTAGTTTTAACCTTAGATTTAAAAAAGAAAAACTGTACTGTAACTATACATTTGCACCTCTGCAAATAAAGATATTTTCTCCAGGGAAGATTTAGCACAACTAAAACCACTTCCTCATGAGTAGAACACTGTCCTACAACTGAGCCAGCTCACTGTCAGAGGGGCCAGTTTTGATCCTAACCACTTTATCTGTTATTTAAGCCTTTTTGGGAAGTAACAGTTCACTAAATATAGCATAAACTCAATATTTTTACAGTCACACTAATGCCTAATGGCACTATGGGGAGAAAACAGAAGAACAACTATAACTAGCTGTCCCACTCCAGACCTTCAGACAAATGAGACATTACAGCCCAGGAATTTTTTCCCCTTCCAGTTCAGTAGCAAAAGAGGTTTGAATAAGTAAGAGTTTAAAGCCTCATTCAAGACAAACATAAATAAATCATTTCCTGATATTAAATGCAATGTCTAAAAACAGCTACTGGCTAAATCTGCAATGTAAACAGAAGTCTGCATGTATTGAACTAATACTGTAGTAGATTGATACATTTATGAAATTATCAAGAGCCAATACAATTCTCACAAACATTTCAGAAATAACACTTTGTTTGCTTCGAGTTTAATAAGGTGTTTCTTATCCATTTGCCCAGTTCCACCAGTCAGCTCACTTATCCCTTCACACCTCAAATGGCTTTCAGAACTACAGAACCATACCAGTGATATATCTATGTTCTATTTCAGATATATGGGCATAAATTTTGGATAATAATTCTGTTTCTAAAAACCAGTTTAACTTTCATCAATAGTTCTACATGAGCACCAGCTTACTTTAAAAAAGTTAATATAACACCACAATTTTTAGATTAGACAGCTATACAATATATTGATTATAATGTAAGTTACTTAACACAGAATATTCAAAACCTCCCTTCCTTTCAAAAATTTGTCACCATTATGATGGAGTAACTTTGTTACTGAAATGGGCTATTTCCAAACATGCAGTTAATCACCAGCTGCCTGCGTTAAAGGATAGCCAATTTTAATCATACCAAGCAATGCTATCTGAGAATTATGACTTAGGATACAGCTTACACTATGGTATCATCACTCCTAATTAAGTTCTTCCCTCTATGCCACACTTAGCTCGTAGTATAGGGGTACAATAGGCTACAGCAACAGCTTTTGCACAACTGCACACTTGTTTCCATTTTGTAATTCCTGCTTTTCCCAACAGCCTCAGAGTGGTAGCAACAAGACAAAGTAGCTAAGTTGCTGATCTTACAGCAGAAACCCCACCAATCTCAAGTAATGTTTTATTCTCTTCTCCTCTTTCCTCTTCACTTTTTACTTTTCCACATTCATGATTTAGTTCAAATTTTGAAGCAATTTTGAGTTACTTAACTTTTAACATGATTTGCAAATTCATTGTGAAACAAGTTGAAAATTCATCTAATGTTTTCTACTTTCCCCACTCCTCCAACACTTATTTTCTGCTGTCTTCACAGACCTATTTTTGAAGTGTTGTTTGTGATGTTTTCTGTCTTGTAATTCCATTAAAAGTATTTTTTTTTAAAAAAACTTTTTTAAAAATATACTGCTTTTGCTGCTCAAGGCTTAGAATGCAATCTGTAGATCAATTCTGAGAATACGCCATTTACTGCTTACCAGGAGACATGAATTCACCACACAAGGAGGCGAAACACATGCAGGGAACAAGAATCCTGACATCACCAAAGGCGAACGTTCTGTGAGCAAAAAAAATCTGCCTGCTCTAGAATTCCTGTCAACAGTGGATGTAGACGTGATTTAGACAAACACTGGAAACCAGAACAGGAAATTCCAGTGGGTACATTTATTCTATTAAAACTAGAGACAAAGGAAATCATCTTACATGGCATGAAAACACAACACCCTTGCTAGAAAAGGGAGTTGCACTTTTTACTGCCAAGGAGCAAGTAAATGATAGAAGCCAAATCACCAGGTTCTGTCAAAGAAAACTGGTGTGAACTACAGTGTTTCTATGCAGTCTATCTGGGGTTTTGTGCTTTGATACTTAGAATAGTTTGCATTGTCTTACCTTTACATTTTATAGAATCACAGAATCATTTAGGTTGGAAAAGACCTTTAAGATCAAGTCCAACCGTTAACCTGGCACTGCCAAGTCCACCACTAAACCATGTCCCTAAGCGCCACATCTACACATCTTTTAAATACCTCCAGGGATAAGGACTCAACCACTGCCCTGGGCAGCCTGCCCCAGTGTTTGGTTATTATAAACATTAATAATAAATAATTATTTAATAATTATAAGCATTAATAATAAAATGCTCCATTTTGCAGGGTTTCATAACAGCATTGAGTTTTACTCTGAACATGCTCCTTCTCAAACAGTCCTCTAAAAGCCTAAACCAATTATCTCGCCAACATCTTCATCTTACATTTTCACATCCTTTCCAATTTAGAAATCCCATTACAAAAGCACCCACTAATAAAAAACTTGTGCCTCATTCTAGTCCTTATCTGATTTGTTTTTTTTTTTTTCCATTGTAAGATCCTTCATCAATATAGATGAGTTTATCTATGCACATTTTGTGCTTCCTTCCATTCAGTCTTGTTTGCCTAAACAGCTCTTCAGTCTAAGGCAAATTATAACAGTAATGCTTCCTTTTTCGTCAAGGAAGAGACATTCCCACCTGTATTAAGACCATTAGGAAGAGAGCAAGAGAGCCGTAATCTATAAATGAATCAATACTATGCTTGGTTTAAGAGCACTGTGGGTGATCTTTTCCAATTTGATCCAGAAATATCATCATTCAGTAAATGGTGTTATATGCTTTTAACTGTGCTAATACAATTTCAGCATCTTCCTTCCTGTTTTGAATAGGAATACAAATATTACCATTAAAGAGCTTTAGTATTTGACCAGGTTGCTTGCCTAAGTATGTGAGGTATTCTTACAAGCTGCAAGTCTAAAGTCAGCCTTCTCACGGCTAGAATTACCTATGGGGCTGTATTTCCCTTCTCCACTTATTTCTTTTGCTACAAAAAAGCCCTATTAATTTTTGAATGTTTCAAGAACTCTAAACATTCATGCATTACATTATACAAAGCAACATTTTTTCCTCTTTCCTTCAGAAGCACCTGTCAAGCTAGACATGACTTCAGTTCTTTCACAATGTCAAACACTGTCCATCTCAGTCCTGTTTCTAGGCAAATTAAAAAAGTTTTGCTTCTTAGCAACGTTCTTTGAAATATAGTGAAACTAACTCTAATGATTCAAAGGATTGCCTGAATTAGTGCCCGCTCTCCCACTCCTTTTACAAATACTATGCAACAGAGGAATTCCTCTTCAAGCCACTGGATTCTTGCATTGCTCAACTTCCTCGTGATTTGCCTCAAAACTCAGTTGCCAAGCAGAGATCCCTCTCTCCCCAAGGACATAATCTTCAGGCTGCTCGCTGCTCTTTCACATTACACACAAAAAACAGTTCTGAGTAACAGAATGGTATTTCCATGACAATGATTATTAAAAACCACCCAGACAAAAGCGATAGCTTTGTTGCCAAAAAAGTTGATAAAGATGAACCTACAGAATTTGCAGTAATTAAAACTATTTACACTGACATTTTTTCTTTGTTCCACTTGATATCCCTATGTTTTGGACTTCTGCCTCACTCTTTTAGGGCCATAAGTGAACCGGTTCTTCTCAATTCTTAAGCAATTCACAGGAATATATAAATTGGTATCTGCAAACACCAGTATAGAGAAATGATTATTATGAGTACTCAGTTACATAGTGCTTTTACATACATGTAACTTATTATTTAACATTAGCATGTAAACTTAAAGAATATTTAAAGTTTCCAAGTCTGAAGGAGTAACATTGGCTATCCAGTATTATCAAATGTCTACAACATCCCCCTTCATTTTAATACCAACACCCATCTACTCAGATATGGGTAAAAACTGGACAAGAAACAGTGACAGGCTGCTAACTTGCTTCTTTTACCTCTTTACAGCTATTCAAGTGTTGGCTTATTACACCAAAACAATGCAACCAATCATTTCTTGGCTAAAGCCAGTATTTTGAAACTTATTTCTATTAGATAAAGCAGAAGCTCTTGCTTCAAGCACAACAGAGAGTACATGTTGATTATAGGTAGTATCAGCTAGGAAGACTCGGCCTCCAGCTCAGCTCTTTTCAGTTTTGGAGTTCCACAGAAGAGAAAAAGAGCAGGTACACTGACAATGTTATGCCAACACCCATTATTTATAAATAAAGCATAGTTAACATCTAGCCTGAAAAATAACTAGATCTCTTTCCTCCTTTGCTTGTATTTATCCAGCTTGAGGAAAATGGGTATTTGATTCAGTCTGTTTAGGGTCTTTTCTCTATTTACACAATATATTTAGATAAAACCTTTCATGATATGTTCAAACACTACAGTCAGCTTCAGGTTTTCTTAGTCCTTAAGTATTCACTAACAGAAGCCACAGTAAGCAAAACCAAGAAAGAATTCAAAGACAGCAGAGTTCAGAAGAGGAAAACAATCAGGTATACACTTTATGAGTAGCCCTTTAAATGATAAATAATTGCATTTGCTTTTCTTGTCATTTTGCCATCTAGCAGCACTACAGATGCACAAATAACAAAACAGTCCATATCTTCTGATTCTGTAAGCAAGATAACCTTTTACCATAATACTTAAAGCATAGGAATGTATTAGCAGAAGCATGATTCATCAATATTGCATTTGTTGAGTATTGTAGTGACAGAAGACAGAATTACTACACAGCTAGCACAGAAACGCATTGTTTCTTTTGTATCATCTTAGGTGTTATACCACCTTCAAGATCAGAACACAAAAAAATATTATGTTTTTTGCCAACTCAGTGTTTTATACCTTCATAATGTTATAATCATCAGGCTGCTGCTAAAAGTAGTGATGGATCTCAAAAGTTTCTTCCTTCATTTAGCAACAATATTAGCAAGTATTACTCAACGTAATATATGTAATACATAATATTCTTTTCATGCATTACTTTCATGACAAAGAGGAGAAAGCTTTTATCGGCCACTCATATTTGGTGAGCTTTAGTAAGCAGCAATCACATGAAGAAAATCTACAAGAATATTTTCAGTTACTCCATCAAAATCCATCTTTGAAGATGGGTGAATATTTTTTTCCTAGGGCAATCCCTCTATCAGAATAAAAAAAGGCTTCTGTATAGGTCCTTAAAGCTGCAAAGGTACACCAGAGCATTGGAAAAACAGTATTTGTAATGAACAACTGATTGTCTGAATTACCTCAGCCTTAAAATTCAGAACATCAGCGGCTAGAATCACACTATTTACATAAAGTACTGAAGATGGAACAAAAATCCCATTAAGAACAATTACAATCTAGTTCTCACTAATACTGATAGGTGATTAAAGTTTTCTTCAGTGTAAGCATAAATCTAAAAGTCGGACTGACTGATTTAATACATACCAAAAAACCTATCACACTTTAGGGGCTATAGTCAGGATCTATAGTTTTCATGAACAGACTGGTTTATTATATGAAGTGTAATAACCAGTGCTGTTAACTGAAGCTGTCTCCCATAACCAGGTCCCTTCTGTGTTGCCTAGTGCAAAAGAAGCCTTCTGAATTCACCTGGAGTTTCACAAGCAGCCCAATCCAGTGCAAAGCCATGCTGTAGCTAAGAAAGGCAGTCCTATCCTTCCTTGTTCCCCGCTTGTTTTAACTGTCTCGTTGGCTGGAATTAGCTTTCCAGCGTATCACCTCCATGATCCTGTTGTATGAGACTACACTCACACAAACACTAAATGCTGGTAAGGGACTTCATTGCCTACTGCTGTCTTATTTGGACAGCACTACTTTAGATCACATGAAGCTACCCATGAAAGCGTACTAAAAATTACATTACTTGTCACAGAATTAGTACAGAGTCTTTTGTTGCTGATAAATTCAAGAAAAAAGACAAAATTAGAAGTTACATAGTTGCAAGCATTTAAAAGTGATTTAGTGATCTTCACTAGGAATCAAAACCATACTTGGTAAATTAGCCACACTAAAGCCCAAAATCCAATCTATCGACACCACTCAAACTTTAACAGCTTAAAAGAACGGCAGTTGTAACCAGCAAGGAGGAGGATGATGCTGAAGTCACTTGCTAAGTTTACCAATTACATTTGTTCCCCTGTAGGAAGATTATTTTATGAAGCTATGCATATTCTCCTAATCGCCACAGAATTTAAACTGTAGCTTTCTCTACTTCAAGAGGAGCAGAGTCTGACAAACACTATTAGAGATACAAAAACAATCTATCTACCAGTTTCCTGACTTTTATGGATGACTTTAACACCAAGGACATGATTCAAGTATCACATATGTAGGGAAACCTCTTTGCTGTGAATCAAAAAAATCAAAAAACTCCATGCATTACCAGGAAAGCAAAATCAGACTAAATTAACATAATAAAGGAAAGTTAACATTTCTCCTACCTCAATTAAGATCTATATAACCACTTACTCACCTGAAGCATAGCTTCCTTCTGTGGTACAGAGAATGGTCTCTCCTCACATGAGGATGGTTTGTGAGTGGGTGGAAGATCAATCCTGTAGTAAAGAAAGAATGAAATACGACATGCCATGTTTGTGAAGTCCAATTGAACGGTCATTTAGATATTATTTATTCTAGCTGCCAGATCATCCAACACTCACACTCAGGGACACACACCTTTCAGTCAGCAATGACACATACATAGAATATTGTAATCTTAACACACCCACCACCATCAATAATTCAGCCACACTTCTTGTAGGAAAGCACCGCCTATAATTTGTTATCCTATGAGGTGTTAAGTAGACTGAACTCCCCACAACCCCACACACCCTCCAACTAAGATACCAGTAGTCCCTAATCCTACTATCATCATTTCTAGGTTATAAGATACAGCTTGAGCAACATTTACTACCACAGCCTTTCTTTGAAAAGCCTTCGAGAAAGCCTGACAATCAATTACATGCAAGACTTGTCTACTGTAACTTTCTTAGCAAAAACAAATGGTTATAAAAGAATTAAAATGTTTAAGACTATTCATATAATTATGCTTCAGCTACAGAATTTAAGAGAAATAAACAAGAAAACAGTATTTCTAACCATGTTTGAAATTACTCAGTTGTAAGAAAACACTTGACTCCCCTTGCTAGCTCAAGAGATTCAAATGCTGAAACTTATTTTATGCTAAATGCTAGAAGTTATTTTATTCTGTTCCTCATTAAGTATACAAAGGCATGACAGACATTTTCATTTGTCATTCAGTTTAAGTGTTAAGCCATCGTCACTTTTTATGCATGTTCCAAACAGGGTCTAGACATCATCCACTTGAACTGACAAAATCTTTTCAGACTTTTTTTGTTTGCTTGTTTTTGTTTGACCATATTGGGTGCTTAAAAAAGTAAACCACGTCTGTGCCATAGACTTGAAAAAACAACCAACGTTCCAGAAAGCACATTACGTCAGTCAATTCTAAGCACATCTGTGGGTGCTTGCTTCATTTTATACACATATCAGGATAAATTTTACCCGACTTTCACTTCTGCAAAGCACAGTCAATCTGCTCTCACATTAGACCTACAGTTATGATAAACTAGTAGTCTGTACCATCAGTCAAGACGAACCTCTCCCCTGCCCTCCAGTTCGATTGATGAGTTTTCTTTCAAAAAAACTTCTGAAGAGATGAAGAATTATATTACCTCTGAAGTCATTCTTAGCTTCCTCATTTCTTTTTCAGAAATGCAAGTGATTTTACATTTGTCTACTCTGAAAAAAAACAGCCCTGAAATTATGACAGCTGAGCAGCTGCTAAGGAAACTCAGACATTTGAATTCTTGTATAGAACAAACGCTTTCTGCATATTGCCTTCAATTAAAAAAAAATTCAACACATACTCACATTTTGTCAAGATAGGATGGCCTTTTTTTCCTTGGGGTCAGCAGCACTGTCACAAAGATGGTAATGATAAAAAGAGCAAGGACTGCTCCAATCACAGCCCCTGCTACAGCAACAGAGGATGTCTGCTTAAATGGCACATCTGCAATGTGATAGCATAGATTACACCTTTAAGAAGTTCACATACTTTCAATACTCAGATAAGCTATTTCAGTGATGCTCTGAGAAATGTTTCCTCCTTCCATGACCAAACAGAAAGCCTCGTCCTGCACTAGCACTCTCGCAGTCTTGGCTCCAGTCACCCAATTAAAAAAAGGGAAAACAGTTGAATTAAGAGAGCTCATGAATCATTAATGTAATTTCAAAAATTTCATTGACTACTTTTAATTAATACTAGCTGCATGCTTTTATTTTCGATTTCAAGGCAAGATGAAGTTCCAAAACACATGCTTTGCACTTACAGGAGCAAATGAGGTGTTAATTCAAAAAGCTAGACAACTATGGCTTTATTGGCAATCTTTCTTTAAAGCCACTGAAGTCTGCAGAAAGGAAAAAGGAAAACTTAAAGTCAGGGGAGAAAAGATATACTATTAGGAGCACTGAATATGCAAACTCACTAATACTTTGCTTACATTTATCAAAGCAACCCCTATGACCATCTACCGTCTCCAGGACTTCACACTTCCAGCTATGAGAAAGTAATTTTTATAAATAAATTTTAACAAGAGGGGAGAAAAGCTGATGGGTTTTTTTTAAAGTATTTTTCTTTTGATCTCATCACTGTCAAATCCAATGTTTAACAACTTTCATACTGAAGTAACGCACTTGTCAGTTTTTAAAGGTCACCCATTTCACTACGCTAAGAATTCAAAAAGTTTTACACCTCAAAGCTGTGAAACCTGTTCGCATACTTTAATTCATTATCATCAATCTCAGTGTTTCAAACTTGCAACAAAAGGCTTATGAAAAAGTTGCACAATTGGAATAATTCACATTAGCTTCACTAAAACTTTAACCTGTAAAACACAGGTAGAATACAAAAATAATGCTCGGATCTGTATTGATCACTGGATCAGAAAGGTAACAGCAAAGGAGTTTAACGTTAACATGGCTCTATACTTGTTACATATTTCTAATGCAGTTTACTTCAGCTATTTCCCTCCAGAAATAATCATATGCCGTGTTTCTCCAAACACCACACAACCATCCTCTATCTAATCTCTTACCAGAGGACGTTTTAGGAGCCTCTCCAGCTACATATTCTATTCACAGGTCAAAACACCAAAAAAACTATCCAAACTGCTTTATCAATTACTCATAATTCTAATGCTGTTCTGCCTGCATACTGGAAAGCTGGACAAAGGAATCTTTTTCTCATCCCTCATTTTGGAAAAAACAAAACCCGAAAAACCCAGAACACCCACACAAACCAAACCCACCTTTTTTCCAATCTGACAAAGGGATTCCTGTCCTCTCACTGCATATGAAAGACCTGACAGCAATACTCCCCTGGGATTACTCAGGCAAGTATATTTAAGTAGATCGAACAAAACTGAAAAAAGCATTTTTTGTGACTTTCTTAACTTTAAGGGATAAAGTCATAAATCAACAACGTGCAGGAAGCTAATTCACTCCAGAAGATCAACGTCACATACCACCTTCAGCGATCATTGCTCTATTTTGCAGAACAGCTTTCTGGGCACGAGCTGCATTTGTCTGTCAGATACCAGTCTATACACGTAAGAATCAAAATTCCCATTTTCTCCTGAAGAATGGGCACATGAATCAGTGGAAGGCTCACTTAACCACTGCATTTTAATTGGCTTAAGTACAGTTTACGCTGGGTGCCCTCTTGTTTAAGTGAGAAAGTTGCAGGTAACTAATATACACTGTTAGGTCTAGAATTCATGAAGATGCTTTGGTCTTGTGATTACACCAGAGGAGTTTCTTGACTGTTTCATCCTGTACTAACTTCACAGTGTATTTTTTTTTCTGGTAAAGTCTGCTATAATGTTGAAACATCATAAAGTATTATACTTCCAATGGAAGTTCAGCCACTGAATCCTATTTTGGGTGAGATGACAATAACCACCCATTTACCTCTGAACAGGAAAAACAGCAATATTCCAGCAAGTGTAGCAACATACAGGGACAGAACTGAAGTGCAATTACCACAGGGCTCACTTAATTTGCTTTTTTCAATTGCTTTGCAAAAAAGTAGGTACAAAAATTCAGTTTAACCAGAGGAACGATCAGAAACCCAGACTATCATGCAAAGCTGCACAAGCCAGAGAGCACCTGAGATGCATGGTGCCAGCTACACAGCATTTTAACCACCAGTTGGTCAAAAATATATGGGAATTGATTCACTCCAAGAAATATGGTTAAAGCAGAGCTACAGCAACTGATAACAAAAAAAAAACCCTTATTTTTTTTTAAAGAATGTGAACCCTAGACAGTGTATCAGCTGTGCTTAAAGTGCAACTGTTTAGACAGCAACTATCCCTATTTATCATTCTCAAGGTTCATGCTTCAGAAATAGTTTCTGAAGACACTTGTTTTACAAGCTTAGGGTCTCCAAGAGGAAATGCTAAAAAGCCCATCTTAAACACCTTAAATGCTTTAGTTCTTTCTACCCAGCCTCTGGTTTTATTATGCTTTTTCATCTTCAATTTTAAGAATATATCTGTCAAACATTTTTGAACACTACCTATGTTCCAGAATGTAACAAAAAGTTTATTCACACAACAGCCATTTGTACTTACAATCAATTCTTTTTACAGCAGACATAATGTACAAAACATTGCAACACACGTAAGTCCTATCCCTATTATCAACTTCAACTCCAAAACATTTCAACTTCTTAACCCATAGTAATTAAATATATATATATATTTAAAAATCAAACAAAAAAATCCACAGAGACAAAAGCAAGATATCCCATGTGGAGAACAGGTTTATGGTTATGTTTATTTCCAAGTAACACCATCTTTTAAAGATGATATATCAAGTATTTTATTTGAAGAGAAGTATGATCTCTTTATTCCAGAAATAATTTGGATCAGAACCTTCTGCTAGAAATTTAACTCCTTTCCTTGTGTTTGTACTCAAACTACAGATACACACAATATCATTTACCATTGTTCTTGAGACTTTGGTCAATCATGTATCAGCACTCCATTAATCCAAACGTGAACTTAGGTTGTTTAGGGATGCTTTTCCATTTGAATTTCAAATAAAGCTGTTGGGTTAATCGTTTTTAAAGACATGCAGTCATAAGCAATCACAGTGTATTGTCTACAACGCTCAATACAACTACTTTTGTGAAGCTCTAAATGCTGTAAGCTACCAAAGATCATGAGTATAGAAAAGAACTTCCAGCATGAATGCTCATGAAGCAGCCATAATTGTGCAGCCTATTTCATTTCAAAGGCAGCAGAGATTTTTCCCTTTTCAGGTTTCAAATACTAATAGCCTTATCAGTTTCAGTTTCTCGAGCTAAACACTTACAAATGGCACTTCAAAGGACCTACTATTCTAATTATGAGTTTATCATTGTTCTGTAATTCATCTAATGTTATTTCATTCCTCCCTACATAATCAGCAGAATTAGTTTGGCAAACCTGCTCAAGACAAAGTAGAACTACTTCAGATGTCAAACGAGATGTCCTACATACAATGTCACTTTAAAGAAGGAGAACATGTTGTTAAATCAGTATAGATTATTTGCAGGGAAAGCGAATCTACTGCAGTACAGAGACTGCACAATTTATCTAAACTCCTGTTTCATAGATTCTTTAGTTGCACCATCAGAGAGTATGTTTTCACGATACAAAGTAGCAATGCAAGTGTCCACTTCCCTACTAATAATCTGAAATTCTAGTTACCCTCTTCAAAGTAAGCATTGTAACTTATTCAGAAGCAGTGTAAAACCGCTGTTTTAACTTCTGGTCATAAAAACTCTAGCAAATGCTTTGACACCTCTTAGCATGCTTAATGTCTACTGGCACCTGGGAAAATAAGCAAGTTCACATTAGCCCCCAGCTTAGAAATCTTAAGAGTTTTGTTCCTATAGTTGTGTCCAATTCTCCAGCTTTCAAATTCAATGGCAAGATTCCCCCAAAGCCTCAGAAACAGGTCTCTCAAATTGTACCCTGTGTACTTGCAAAAAGAGTCTTGTATTCATTAATGCGTTTTGACATCCCGCCAATTAGAGGCCTAACAAAATACCTTACTGTATGTATATACATACTCTAGTATAAGCTTTAGAAATCAATGACTATAAAAAAATAATTTTTCATCTTATTCAAAGACAAGCCTTTGACCTGTTTACATACTCCTCCAAATCTTGTTCATAAGTTACTTTCAGTGCAATGACTTCTTTTACGTACATAGTTACAAGAAGGCTCATTAAAATGCTAAGAGGTATTAATTTTTGTGCAGAAAAACCTAAAAATAAAGCTTTGATTCTGCTGTAACTCATTTTAATTGGTAAAGTATTTGTTATACAGAAGCATGAAGTTTACCATGGATGGTATCTAGATTGGAGTAATTCACTTAATCTGCAAAGTAAATGCCCCAAAAGATTATATTTGATCATTGCCTCAGGTAAACTTCGTTTTAAATCAGAGCCAAGACAGCCGCTTTTTATTCTTAAACAATTTTGAATGGCAACTTTAATTTAACCTCTTTTACCTCTGACATAGACCAATATAAGCACTCTGCATTAAATCTCAAATCTTAAACAGTAGTACAGCATTGGGAAAAAAAGCAGCTCAAATACATTTTCCCCAGATTCAATATTTCCATTTGTCAAGTCACAATATAAAAACCTTCAAAAAAAATCAGTTTCAAAAAGTTTATTCCTCCTCTTGTGTAAGTATAAACAATCTGAAAGTGATCAGCCAATGAAATGAACTGTAGGTACACGTTTAGTTTTCAGTGGTTACTACACATACCACTCCCTCCGAGATATTACTGAGCCATCTATGTGAGAAACAAAGTCTTCTTCATTGTCATCGTAACATTCACCACCCATATACTTCATTCCCAATGTTCCACCTTCATAGTAATCCATTGGTCTTTCGTAACGTTCCTGGTACCTGCTAATATTGTCTATATTGTTCCACTCAGGTTTTTCAGGGTCTTCTAAATAATCTTTAGATATTAAGCTGTTCATTGGATGCTTTATTTCTTTTTTTATACTGTCAGGGTAAGAATCCACATCATCTGACTGAAGAACATCTATTTGAGACTCTTTTTGCATATCTGACGGTGGAATGTAGTTCTTAGCAAAGTAGTCACCACGGAACGTCCGTCTTCTCCTATAGCAGATAATTCCAACCAGAACACATACAAGTATGAGGAAGAGAGCCCCACCCACCGCACTACCGATGATGGTACCCCAAGTGTCTTCCTGCATTGCTGGCAAGGTTGATGTTGGGAAATCTATTATTCTAGGTTCTGTTGCTAAACCTGTGATGCCATCAGTCGAAGGATGCCAGGGAACCGTGGGCAGTCGAGTGGTAGTAGTAGGAGGATCTAATGGAAAGAGCAAAGAAGTAGACAAGACACAGAAAAGGCACAGAATGTCAATGCAAGCTAAATCAGTTAAGGGTTTATAAGAAAGCAAAGTTGATGGGTATGTTCTACAAGAATAGTTTTTCATTCTCAAGTTCATGGCACTACAAAAAGCCTTACATTTTCCACAGGTTTTGAATTAGCTTCATTACATGTGGTTTTGAGCTATGCTGCAGCAGGATAGGAGGTATGGGGAGAAAATAAAACAAAAATAATCTTTAAGTAGACATCTTGCCCTCCTCAAAGTAAGGAGATGCAGCTTTTCTGCTCAGATGTTCACTGTTCATAGTTCATTATTTACCTCCCCCGTGGAAGCATGCTGTCCATTAGGAAATACCCAAGCAGTCCTCTGTCTTTCCAGCCAGCAGTTAGGAATACTGGATCAAATTAATTGATTATGACACAGAGTCAATTATTCCACACTAAATTCCCACTTCAGAAATTGTTCAGGGCACTGAGTATAAGAATGAAAAACTGAGAGTTGTGTGCTCAGTCAGTCTCACATGAACTACTTATTTTTAAGCTATTCTCTCCAAAACCATTTGTTGCATTAATACAACTTACTCGGCTTCACCTTGGGATTAGTGAAAGAAGCATAGTTTAAAATAGCATTTATTAATCTCAAAATAACACTCATGTTGAGCAAGTAGCTTTCAGGATTTTAAAATAAAAAAACTGGAACACGAAGTAAAAATTATTTCTATGCATTCCTCCTAAAAGCAATTTGATCCCTCATGCACAAAGAAATTTCCATATTCATTCCTCAATATAAAATATCGACTGATTTCATGTCAGGTTATCAAAGTAAACAAGAGACTGCCAGATACCGAGCTTCTCCAGCACTCAGCTTTTTCCTTTGTTCTTTAGGTCTACTGGAGATGTATGCATCTGTATTGAAGACAAGGTTGCAAGTGATGGGCTGGTGACACTGAGAAAGCCTCCTAAGATTATCCCAGTCAATCGCAACGTTCCATGCAACTCCAGTTTCTATTTCTGTGCTGCACTGAATAAAACCAGCTTTTTGCCTTGCCCAATGCAAGGCAGTTTTAAAATCAGTAAAGCAACAAACACTAAACATATTATTATAGCTTGAATCTTTTAGAGAGAATATTACATGGACAGCCAAGTAGCTCATTATGTCATGTTATTTAGTTAAATGCCCATAAGCAAGATTCATGGAACTACTACGATACTACAGAGGCACCCTAAATTTACCACCACAAAAAGGTAAAATAGATAGAACTGGAGATTTGTCAAGCTTCCAGTTATTTGACAAATCATAACTTTAATGATTCATAAATATGACTTTTAATCTTACTACTCAGACAGCCATACAATTCTCTCATACTAGACAGAATTGCCACATTTGTCATGATCACTATAAATCATGCTTCAGACTGTACCTCATTGCTGAACGCAACATTTTAAGCTTGACATAAGTAAAGTTTTATGAAGCACGCAATTATATTACTTGACTATGTAAAAGTGGTGATTTGTTAGGAGCTATACATAAATGAAATTAATTTGACAGAAGACAGGAAACTGAACAAGGAAGATGCACTACCAAAATGAACAAGAGGAATTCAGATTATGATTTTAGTAAAAACTGATTTAAAGTGAGTTTAATAATTTAACAAAGCAGAGATAAAGGAATCCAAGTTTACCAGGGTTCCCGTGTCCCACAAATCCATAGGTCAAGAAGTTAAACTCAAAACCCTCTTTCCTTGAAAATGTATTTGCTTTAGACACAAGATTTATTAGCTTAAAATACAATTTCAGACAGTACCAGCAATATCTTCTTCCAGGCTATATATACTTAACACGCTTTGTAATTATTCATCCGTTTCCCTCTGACACTGAGGTCTTAAATCTCATCCTCCACATCCACGATAAAATACACATTCACAAGTATGTAGTATTTGCATCCTGGCAAGTTCAACCATCACATATGTCAAATAAACACAGTGGCTATTACACTCTGTTATTAATATATTAAAATACCAGTGTTTTACAAAAAGCTTTTCCTTCAAAACTTCTGTTTCATCCATCATTTGTCAGGTTGTTCAGCTGCATTATCTACAAGCACTAGTTAACATATTTGCAATGAACTTAAGATTAATGTAGTAGCAGTTCAGTAGTTTTTTTATATGTATTCTTAGAATATATAACCATGAATACTTCTACTGTCTATTTGTGTCAGTACCTTTTATTGTTGAAGAATGAAAAAATTAAAATCATCCCCCCTCGTTTATAAGGCCAATTACAGCTAAGAACATGTGAAGTTAACTTCTGATGTCACCCAGAGCTTTCTGAATGTAAAATTACGTTTATGGTTTTTCTTCCTGCATCAAGCAAGTTTCCCAAGTAGAAAACAACATTAAGACCAGGAATGCCAGAGTTCCTTACCTCTACTCCATAACATCTTGCTTGCAAATCACATCTCAAATACTATCTCCAAATTAAGAAAATGCCACTCTTGTCTGTTAAACAAGCTGTTTAATTATAACATTTCAGATCATCACAGATACCTGTTTCTTTGCATTCCTAATGCTTTCCACAAAACATTAAGCACATCATTTTAATTGTTTCAAATGGCACTATCCAAAAGCATCAATTTCCTACTGATTGTTTTCTTTAACATTTTACTTATGCCCCAGTGTTTAACAGCTCTCATCTCTTTCACTGATGTAGGCTTGTGTTGTTGCACAAACCACAACAACATATCAAAGTATCCATGCAGGCCAGGGAGCTGAAAGCAGCAGAAACTCTGAAAAAATTTGGTTTTAGGTTAAATGCATCTTGATTTCCATTTTTGTCTCTTATTATGTTCTGGGCCCTGTTCAAATCCTTATTACATACACCCTGTAGTAAAGATGAGGACAAGTGAAGACCCACAAGAAAAAAAAAAATCTTCTACTATTACAGAGCTATCACCCTCATTAAAATAGGATAGGAAACATAACTGAAGAAAGCAAAAACCTATTTTCTGGTATGAAAGAGTAAAAACCCATCAGCTCCCTCCACACATAAAAAGAAGCCAAGTTTTCCTAGTTTGTTTCAAAGCCTTTGACAGTTTTCTACCAAGAAAAGCAAGATTTGCTCTTTACTTCAAATGAAGTTCTAATACCTTCTCAAACAAAGCACCGTGGTCCTTGTACAGTATGCTTAGTTTTCGCTCTATTACTTATTTTCCAGATGTTTCCCATGAAAGTTGGTATCAACTTTCAACAGCTTCAGTGTGATATTTTTACTTTTCCCTTAAATGACTATTCTTGATACAATTTTCCCAGCTCTTGCAATACCATCAACTTACCCTGGGCAGATGAGTTCCTACAATTAAATATAGTAAAGACATCCAACTACATGTGTCTCATGTCCCCAAACAGTACATCTCCCTCCCTCAATCCCCCTGCGGTACATCCTTGTTCAAATGTCCAGAACCCATCTTTGCTTCTGTGGGAATTCAAAGCCAACAAGAAGCCAAGTGTCAGAAAGATGTAGAGGCAAAGAGATGGATGGATTATCCTTAGAACTAGACCATTAGCTTCAAAATCTTAGGTTAAGTCCTGTCTTGGTATCAACAAGCACACCATTGTAAAAATCACCTAGAGATCACAATATTTTTCAACCAGAAACCATTTTGGATTTAGCCCACTATAAAGTATTTCAGGGGTACGGTGACCAGCTCTATAATAAGGAAGAAAATTCAATACTGGCACACATCTCCTTTGGCTAAAATTTGTCACTTAAGCATTACAAAAACAAAGTTTAGGAAGGGAAGGTACTTTGGCTAGTTGTTGTGTATTAATACAGATAGTCAAAGTCTGTCTAGTTTCAAAAACCATGCTAAAATCTAGTTTCCTGATTTAAAAAACGAAACACAAACCCCACACAATTCAAGATCCACACTTCGACTCCCACATCCCTTTCTTTGCCTTCTGCAAGACAAGGACCTGCTATCAATTACTTAGAATCCAGAAGTGAGTTGGCTTTCACAAATTACAAGATTGCTGTCTTTGCAGTTCTCATTTTGGAAAGTGGAAAGTGTCTGCCTGTATATGTATTACATGTATGTCTGCACAGAGACATATTTACCTCTGCTTCTTAATCTCCTGTTATTGCTAAATTTCCCTTAGATGCTAAGTACCTAAAAATTAAAGTACTTGATAACTTTATGTAGCTGGGCATTATAAAAACAGCCCTTTCTTTCAACTGCTGAAAATCTTATGTTGTAACTCCCTTGTAACAGCAGGGAAACTAGCCTTTCCATGAGAGAAGGCTTTCTGAATGTCCGAGATCAAATGATTTTGAAATTTATTATTGTTTCTCCAACCATTCCCACTCAAAAGTCAAGTAGTGGGTAAGGACACTGTGTAGCCCTCTCCCCACAAAGTGTCTTGTGTACACAGGTTCCACATTGGAGTTAAGCATTTTACTTAGTATTATCTTCAGTTCGTTCCCCCCCATTTTGGCAGCATGACAGATATGCAGATTGAGATCAGCCTGAAGCAACCAACAAATTCTTTCATCAGAGTCAACCATCCATTTTCAAAGTTCAGCGTACTTCTGCAGTTTCTAGCTGGGATTTCCATACACTAAGTAGAACATCTTGGCATTTCTTTGGGACACAAGAAAAAAAAAAACTATTATCATTAACATAGCCTCAAGTCTGCAAGGAATATTCAGTAACTATATTGAAAAGTTCAAAGCCTGCTATACCAGGGCAGCATGCAAGTTAGCAGTTTGGATATCCTAGGACGACCTTTTCTGTATTATACAGCAGAAAAGACCAGTTTATCAATATCCCTTCTAATATATACTTGAAAATAAAAGAGCATCTGTATTCACAATGCTCTCTCAGAAAAGAGGTCTATATATGAAGAAACAAAAGCAAAACCGATGACCAGCCTCTGCTATGCTAACCCTGACAATATTCACTCTACAAGAAGGTGACTGTACTTACAAGTCACATCTTCCTAGAATTGCTAGGATTGCTGGCTAACAAAGGCTGGCTTTACTTTCAACAAAAAGTAGTCTCTTCCAAAGGCAGTCACTTGAAAAGATGACAGAGGAAACAAGTATGTTCTTATCTGAATGGGAGTCTCGCAGGTCACCTCTCTTGTAAATTGAGAAAGGGGAAGTCTCAGTAAACAGTATGAAGGTGAGGGAACACAGAACCATGAAAATAAAGTTCAATTCCTTGTGTTAAAAAACTGAGTAAATCTATATTACAAGATGAAGTGCTTTACATATTAAGCTGATAGCTTGTTTTGGAAAACCTCTTGCTGTAGGACTAAGTCAAGAACTTCAACAACACTTGATCAGTCTGAACATCATGAGGAGCATGACTAGCTTTTGCTGGACAACTATGCAAGCCAAGTTGAACTTTACATCACTGAACAAGTAAGAAATAGTGAAAAATATCTGTGCCTTAAAACCAACATTAAAAAAGTCTCTTGCTTCAAACACCATTTTAGTATTTCCCTATCCACATAAAGATGTATCATCTCCTGTACCTGAAAGCTGGTGAATCTATCATTTAGTCCCTGTCAACTACCTCTCTTATACTTCCCTATTTCACTTCAAGAGTATTAACATAAAGGTTAGGAGCACAACAGAATTTATTAAAAATACAGCTTTATTTTTTAACAATGCATATTACGACCAACAGCATTTTTTGCTCAGCTTACATTCCAATCCTACAACCTATTTCAACTTAATAGTTATTTTTTCTAGCAGTTAAGCTTTCCAGCTACCAGCATCATGACTGTTCAGAAACATTAACTTCATAAATCCCCTTCAACAGCTGCATAATTAAAATTTGAAAACTGGTGTGATCATACATCTTTGTCTGCTAACTTCAAAGTTTCACTTTGTGTTTTTGCCAAGTGTTATACAGAAGAAAATAGCCAAGATAGAAAAATAAGCTAATTAAATGACGGCACTGCTGTAGTGTAGAGCAATGTTGACCATTGCTAGATAGTATCTGCTCAGTTAAGTCTAATATTAAGGTGGTAACCAGTTTGACTCGAGTTTACTACTTCAGTCTTATTTTCTGTACTCTCAACATCAGTCTCTATGTTCCCTCTGTAGAGTAACCTGACTGATTATTATTTAAGATGGACATTTTTGCTATTTCATAGTCACTGCATGACAGTCATGGAAAAAAGCATGAGTTCTACTTACAGCAGATCATACTCACAGACAACTTGAAAAGCGGTGGACTTGAAAAAACTTCCCGTCTCCTTACAGTTAGAATAGGGCTGAGAACAGAGCTATAAACTGTATTGTTCTTTTCTGAGTAAGTATATTTGAATGTTACATTCCAGGAGAATATTTCATCCTATTTTATGATCATATTCTAATATTTTTGTTGATACTTCTTACAATGTGACAGTCTTCTTAACTGTTTTGAGACTGTTACAGAGCCATGAGTTCTTCTCCATAAAGGAAGCATTAGAACCAAGCATCCAAAAGTAACTTCTCACAGAAGTAACTTTCATGTTAATTTGCAGCACTTAAATTACATAAAATTCTAGCTATTAAAAGACTGTTAACTTGTTTACAATAACTCCACTGTCTCAAACTATTTAGAAGTTTCCAGTTACCTAGCTCATTAACTAGTCAGTTAATTAGAACTTAGTAGTTTTCCACAATGGCCTACAGTATGCTACAGGCTGGGGGAGGAGTGGCTGGGAGCTGCCTGGCAGAAAATGACCTGGGGGTGTTGGTTGACAGCCACCTGAACATGAGCCAGCAGTGTGCTCAGGTGGCCAAGAGGGACAATGGCATCCTGGCCTGTATCAGGAATAGTGTGGCCAGCAGGACCAGGGAGGTGATAGTGCCCCTGTACTCGGCACTGGTGAGGCCGCACCTTGAGTACTGTGTTCAGTTTTGGGCCACTCACTCCAAGAAGGACATCGAGGTGCTGGAGCGTGTCCAGAGAAGAGCAACAAAGCTGGCGAAGGGTCTGGAGCACAAGTCTTATGAGGAGCGGCTGAGGGAGCTGGGGCTGTTTAGCCTGGAGAAGAGGAGGCTGAGGGGAGACCTTATCGCTCTCTACAACTACCTGAAAGGAGGCTGTAGTGAGGTGGGGGTCGGTCTCTTCTCCCAAGTAACAAGCGATAGGACAAGAGGAAACGGCCTCAAGCTGCACCAGGGGAGGTTTAGGCTGGATATTAGGAAAAACTTCTTCACCGAAAGGGTGGTCAAGCATTAGAACAGGCTGCCCAGGGAAGGGGTTGAGTCTCCATCCCTGGAGGTATTTAAAGAACGGAGAGATGTGGTGCTTAGGGACATGGTTTAGTGGTGGACTTGGCAGTGCTAGGTTAACGGTTGGACCCAATGATCTTAAGGGTCTTTTCCAACCTTAACGATTCTATGATTCTATGTCAGTCTGACTGAAACACCATCCTTTGTTCTAAAGATACAGATAACTATCAAACATGAATTGTGACAGATGTGGCCTCAAACATCCCATACTTTCAGTTTTAGTCTTACATTTTCATTCTCATCTCAACCCTTAAGTGTTTATATTTAGTTTTAAGTTCTTACAAAGAAGTAATCTATGCTTGTATCCTGTAACTTGTATCCTGTAAACTGGCCAACATGCACTCTGACACTTAATTCACATTTTGGAATAACTAATGTCAAGAACTTACTGGAGAGCAGCATCATCATACAACAGAATGAAGTTTTAATTTTCATATCTGTATTATTTTCCTTAAAAAATGATAATATATTAGCACTTATTGATCAAGCTAGGTATTAGCTAATTTACCTAATCCATTATGGAAGACTAGACAGCTTTTTCACACTTGTACTACACTATTCACATGTACCCTAAGTCATGCTGTTCCCTCACAAAGGTGTCATAGTAAAACATTAATTACAGTGTGTTAATAGATACAAGGATGTTTTCCAACAGCAGTGGTGCTAAACACATAAATTTGCTATATTATACTAAGTAGATCAGCAAGAGTTCTGCATGAGATACTGAAACTTTGACTACTGGATATTTGCATCTCAAGAAAAGGAGACAACTAGTAACTGGAGAACAATGCACACATTCAGAACATAACCCTAACTTCCTTAAAGCAGAGCACCTTTGACTTTTGTAGATGTAGTTGTTCCCCTCCCACTAACATCTGTTTTTTCAATTTATTTCTGACAAGGTACTGTTTATTGCAGTCAATATGTCTTGCCAAAATGCAAGTTAACACTGGGGGTGGGGGGGGGAACAAAACAACAAAACAACCAAAGTTCACCTACCACGAGAAAGTAATAATCTCAAGATTGCTATGAGAACTACCTCAACCTTAAGAATTTCCACTGTATGTTGCTGTTATTGAAGAGTCAGTTTAATCCCAGGTTTTACTGTAGCTCTCAAATCCGTATTTTCAATAGCTTTTCACTCAATTAAAACGCATAAATATTTTATGCGGCAACTGGCTCTTCAGTTGACCACAAAAAATTCCAAGTTAACATCCTGTCTTTGCTGAGAAGTAAGACTTACCTAATATGTAGATAGTCTTCTGATCACTCCTCTGACCAAGAGAATTAGTCACCTTACAGATATAAGTCCCAGTGTAGTTGTAAGTCAATGGGCTGCTGAACTGCAGAGTATTGTTGACAGACAGCAATCCTTCAGGCCATTGTCCATCCAACCTAAAACAAAACAGTTAGCTGTATTTCAAATGTGAATCTAAAGACTAAAGTCTAAATATAACTAGTTTAAAATATTTGCAATAGTCTAGAGTGAACTTTTCACTGTGCTCTGACATTCTCAATGGGCTTTCATTGGATATTCTGTGTCTACCTGAACATATAGTATTTTAATTTCTGTGCCAAATCCTTTAAATGTCAAGTCTGCTGGCACTAGCAAGCTGTCTACAAGTGAATACTATAACTAAGAAAACATTATCTCAAAAGAACTTGGAGGAACAATCCAACTCAAGCTCTAAAAACTAACAGTCAAACTAAGATGCTCTTATACTGCTGTCAGGATTATCTGCCTGTACTTGTCCATCCGGCTGAGCTATCACCATAAATATTTCTGTCAGTATACACTTAACTTGCAGGACATTTTGATTAGGATTTCTGAGCAAGAGTTCAAGCAGTTTCTTCCCTCTCAACCTGCTTTTTCTCATCCTCCATCATTTTTACATCTAAATTATAGCACTGAAACCAAATCTGGTGCTTTGGGGGAATAACTGGTTAAAAACATTGTTTCCAGTCAACTGGCTTTTCCAAATTATCATTTCCCTGTAGCATTCTGTATGTGATTGCAGTAACAACTGTGTAAGCACAACAGGGAAAGGGCAGAGGCACTGGAACTAGTTTAACAGAGCTGCCAACTGCCCATTAAACACCTGTGTAATTTCATGCCATCGTATACCATTTTGCTTTTATCTAAGTATCTATTAACAGCTAAGCAGGACTACGTCAATATCCAAACATGTGATCACCAGGTCTCAGTATCCTGGAAGCATTTAGCCAGTATGATTTTATAAGTAGTATTGAACAAACAAAGCCACCCCTGATACATTCAAATATTCAAATGGAAAAAGTATTAAAGTATTAAATAGAAAAAACCCCACAGTTAACAGTAAACGTAATCCCCAACAAATGTAAAGTTCAAGACAACATTCCCATTGCTTTGCTGACAATCATTATTGCCCAGAATTGCTTCAGCCATATGAAGCTGATAAAAGTGATTAAGCATGTACTTCATAATTCATAGTACCAGAAGTATTTCAAAAACCATTATAAGACAGTCAATTGGTTTGAAAGCTCTATTCTAATAAAGTTCTCATATATGCAACATTTTAAAATATTATCGACCATGAAAATATTACTATCCTAGCAAATACAATGTTACCTTTGCTTCCAAGGGATAAAGATTTTTTGCTGTGGTAGTTGTAGAAGCTATTATAATTTGAAACCAGAAGATAGCACACAATTTTAATACAGCTAGCTTCCATTTCCTTAAATGCTCAAACTATCCTTCTTTTGCACAGAATTTTATTTTTCCCTTTGAAGTTCCTCATTCACCAGTATTACAGCTTCTTGGATGGGTTTTGTTGTTGCTCAAACAAAAAGTTACACTGGTTTTATTCCAGAAAATTAAGCTTTTCTTGTAAAAGTTGGTTCAGTTTTAGCCTTAGGAAGTTTAAAAGTGACCTCTGAAGCTTGAAGTGCTTTAAAGTGGTGTGTATATTTCTTCTGGAATTGGAAATAGAGGTTGTATCAATTAGTTCTCACATACATCTCAAATTCAAATCAGAGAATTGAGAACCCACTTCATCTGAAGAATCAAGCAGTACTGCTGTTGAGAGCCTGGCATGCTTTTTTAAACATAGGAATTTTTGTGTGTTGAAATCTCTCATCACACTGAATTTGCGCTAACATGCTACTGTAGCATGTAGGTAAAGCATACATTTTACTAAGGCATACATTTTACTAAACCTACTTTAGTGTAGCCCTGCCATTCTGACTACAGTCAGCTGCAATACTGACTTAAGATTTCAATGGCTGCTTTTAGGATTGAGTCAGTTAGAGTAATAGTTTTTTCTTCCCTGTGAAACTGCCATCAAGCAATTCCAAACTTATCAATACAACATTTTCAAACCACATTATGACTACTGTCCCTATATGCTAAATTAGATCTACCACTGAGAAGGTAGGGAAATGGATTACAGCTTCACATCAGTAAATAATCCTGTGATTTTACCAACAGAAGCACTGTAACATAGCTACCTATAAATTTACACTGTCCTTAGGTAAGTTATTTCTTTTGTTTCTACAGGCAACAAATCAATTTAAAATAGCTGGGTTTATTTAATTTTTTCTTCTTCACAGGACAGATTTTGATCTATGCTTGCTGTTATTGTCTTCCACTGTCTCTTGCCCAAAGTACATCCATGGCTGCAAAAGCGAAGCCGTGAATTTCAGAGTACGGCCCATCCAATCCACATATTCATGAAATGCGGCTGTTATGTAAGGAATTTTTTTTTTACTAGAGACATATGTTCGAGACCTAGTTTCCATCATTATGCAAAACACCACATTTATCTGTCTTGGCAACTACTTGAGCACTTTTGAAAAACATGACAAATTCTGTAATTCAGTAAGCAGTATTTGCCATCTCAACTGTAATTTCCAGATTTTAAAACGCCGATACTGAAAAGTCTGTTCAAGTGTTTATAATCTACCTTAAGTAATAATAAAACAGAACTAATGAAATAATAGTTGGATCCCTACTACATTTATTGGGCTTTGCTCTATCTACTCCAACATACACAGTTTAGTCTACTTTACTAAGTAACTACAAAAGATTTTATCCTGAGAGTAATGACAAACTGTTTGGGCTTGTAAATTTACAAGATATCCACTCACCCATATTCATACATACACACATCTTGCATCTTCTTTTTAAAAGGCTGGATAATACCATTACAACCCAATACAAGTCATATATTCCTTGTTTTCAAAACAGGTGTTTACTGTAAGCTAAGAGATTATACCACTTTAATCATGTGGAAAGCCCCTTTTTATAAATAGTTACCTGGTCCACATAAATTCCATAGGTAATGGATTTGCATCAGCATTACATCTGAGCTGAACGTTCTCTCTTCCAATGAACCAGTTTCCATCATAGCCAGTTACTGAAACTTCTGGGGCATCTGACAAAAAAAGATTTAACCTATCAATCACAATATTTTCTTTAAACACAAACTGTGAGTAATGGTCAGCTCAGTGGAGCAGGTGTTTTTTGGGTTTTTTTTTTTTGTTAATTTAAAAAAACAAACAACAAAATACACAGAGAACACCAATACAGTTCCAAGCTACAGCATAATATGCAGCAGTGGATTAGAGTAGGAACAGTAAGTTGTTTTAATTGGTGCAAATGTCCCTCTGTGTGTTTTCAGCAAACATACAGCACTTTGGTGAAGTGAAAAGACTTCAGAAGAAAAGAATCAGTTTAATTTTTTTTTTTTTTTTGCAAATGAGGAATGGTAATTTAGAGCTACTTCTTACTGACAACATACAGCAAAGGATCAGAAACAGTGTTTTGAGAAGCCAGGTAATTAGGAAATCAAAAAGTTCACAGATGCCAGTTAAAAAGGTTAACAGTTATCCACTGCCATTATAATGTAGAATTACGTTGTTATGGCTCTAAAAAGCTAGGAAGCCACTTCAGATAAGCCAGAGAGACTTAGCTGAAACATTCAGAACCCAGAGAAAAGAACCAGTGTGATTTGGTATAAGCTCCTACAGCAGAGATGGAGGACTCGTTGCAAAAGATGTAAGTGTAAGGGAAAACTGAAGGAACACTAGAGAACACAGACAAAATCTCTGCTGCTCACTTGCTGCTGTGTTGTTTACTATACAATTTTGTTCGAAGTTCTGAAACACGCCTTAGCACTAATTTCAGATAAAAATAAGTTTAACACCAACTTGCCCCCTCATTTCACTTTAAATACAGAACTTTCTCTTATTCACTGTTTGCAACAATAATGGGAAAAAATAATCTTTACTTCCATCTCTGTATCAATGGCACTTCAATCTAGAACTTCATTTCAACACTGACAAAATAAACCAGTACTAATCATTATTCATCATATTAATCACTATTTTACGCCCAAATAAGTGAGACTTTACTAAACAGAACAAAACCAAACCCACAGGAGATTCTAGTCAAACCAAAAGAGCAAAGTTTACTTTTAACTTTAAAGTTTACTCCAGCCACTACATTTCTTCTAATTGAATTGACAGACTTCTATGATTTAGGAACTTTAAAGCACCACAGCACTGAGACGGGATACCAAAAGAACTTGAAAATGGCTTGTTTTGGACACATATGCATTAAGAAAAAATGGACCACATGCCTAAAGCTTATTTGTCTTAACTGGTTTTAGCTAGGCAGCATTGTAAGCCACCTCACTTCATACTCATGTGTTTTAAAGCCACAAATTTGTTCAACAAGCCCGGTACAGGTTTGAATTACATGCACAACCTGAAGCTGAATAACAAGTGTTAGGAGTGTATATATTATGTTCTGGTTTCCTTATGCAAATTAGAGTGGAAAAAGCTTAGTGAGTAATTTGAAAATATGTTACTGACCCCCATAAGACCTACTTTTAAATTGTCATCTCAAACATGAATCTTCATTAGAATTCTTTTTTAATACTGATGAAATTATAAGGCACTACAGACAGTTTACAGATGAACTGAGTTTGTTATTTTGTCTGTAATCTTTTCAATGTTAAATATAAACACGAATACTAACATTTACCCACGAGCCAACATCCAAAACAAATAGTAGAAACATAATGGTATTCTAGCTTTGTGACTAGATTTTTTTTTAATACAGAGACCCTAGGTTTCTGCTCCTGCCTGACCTACCTCTTATCACATGGTTTTCTCTACAGTTTTAACTTCCCTATTTTTCCTGAAGCAGTAGGTGCTCATCTCCTTCCTGTGGAAGGTATACACTGATAAAGAGGGTGGTTATAAGATATCTACGAAGTAATTGCTACCTTACAGAATACTTACACTGTATGTCCAACACATGAGGGTATCTTATCTCCTTTTCCAAAGCAGGGTGCCTCACAATACAAGTTATACGTCTTCCTCTGGCAAATCGTGTAGGGACAATCATATACTGACTTACAACCGTCACTGTTTCATTTGGAAACAAAGTAGAGCTGGATTCCATTTCACCAAGACCTCCTTCCCATTCAATCTCTGCAGCAGGTTTTCCAGTGGCTGCTGTACAAGTGGCTGCTATTGTCCGATTTGCACCATCTATTAGAGGGTTTGGTCCTTTTGTTAAGCTCACAACAGGTTCAACTAGGGAGGGGAAAAAAGTAAATTTAAACAAGACAGACTCCACATCTTTGACATCATTGCTAAATAAAAGAGTTAGACAAGATCTAATCCATTTGCAAAAGCCCATGCTAATCAGATATCCTAGAAATAAGATCATGTCAGATATCAGAGATGATAGCTCTACAAAGCTTTGGCCTGCTGATACTGTTAAACTTTACTGAGTGGACAAAGGTTTATGTTGCTCATTCACTACATTTAATGTATTGAGAGGGAATTCCAAAGTGGTTAGGTTCAAAAAACCAACTGCAGTGCTCCAGTTGCAGTGTCTGACAAACCGCTTAAGATCTTAGGTTGAAACCATACCATGATTTTTAAAAAAGGCTTGGATTCTGCTACACTTTCAAACATTATATTTAAAGTATTAATCTATACTGTCACAGTTTGTGTCATTTCAAAGCTACTTAATTCAGTGTTTTAACACCCAACATTAAGAGTTCAAGCTTCTGTTGATCAGTACAACAATACAAATTGATTCCATGCTGAATCATGTGACTTCTAAAAAATATTTTCATTATATATACACATACACTATATATAAAATCTATTAGGTGCACAAATATACACAATATACATATTTTTATAAAATTTGTATGGTTTTGATATATAAATAAATTGTTTCTATATATAAATAAAATTCTGTCTACATATAAATGGTCATCACCTACAGAAGTAAAAAACTTGAACTCAATACTATGTCCAAGACTCAAGAAATCTGCAAGTGGAAGGATCTGACCTCCTTGTAAACCCATTGCTCACCCCAAAATTTTAGCGGCTTAGAGAACACACTTCTTTCTAAAAGGAAGATGAGTTCCTAATGTACTAGTCTACTATTGAGGACCATAGACTGAAAACCTTTTTAAAAAATTTCCTCCTTATATAAGAAGTCTGTTTCAGCCCTGCACAAGCCATCCACCAGTTGCAGCCTAAGTCAGAAATACCATCTGGTGCTTCAGATACAAACCAAGGTTTTGCTTTCTAGGATGGCCCGTTTCTATCATCAGTACTAGCACACCAGCCTATTACATAATCCTTGTCTTTTGATCTAAATGAGGCTATCGGAGTCCTGTGGACTGAAGCCATACCTACACACCGTAATGCTTCAGAATCCACCTCAGTGGAGCAGCCCTCAGTAATCAGAGAGAGAACTCTTGCAACTTCTGCACCTTTCAGTATCCTATAGTAAGTTTAGTTCACAGAATTTCTTTCCAAGGAGTTGAAGCTGACCCACATATCTTAAAATGAAATAGAGCATAGTTCACCATACCCGGCAAGATATTTCTCCAGCTACCTATACTTTCAAGAGATAACTGGGTAACAAATATTTTCAGCTTGAGTGAATTCACTGCCAGAATCAGGTTTGTTTTTTTTTTTTTTCTGCTCAGTCTAACACTGCTCAATGTCTAAAGAAGGTGCTGTATTATTTGTTCAATTACACTAAAAGGAAAGGCAACTACTAAACAGACAACCTTATAAAAATATGTGTTTTCTGTTCTATGCCTAAAGTATATTAAGTGCTTAAACAACATACCTCTACCTAATTAAAGGTTGTTTATTTGGGCAGATATTTACAGCGGATTATTTTCTACTTTGTTTCTCTGAATGCCTACCCTCTGTGATTTATTAGTGACCCTACTGTAAATAAACCAACAGCAGGGCTTTTCTGCCAAGTCCTATATTCACTCTTCTAGATCTGATGTGTCTCTAACACAGCTTCTTTCAAAATTTGATTCCCTGCTCTCCAACACTAGCAACAACTAAAGCTTTCTGCAATAAGCCGGGATATTTGAACTGATGTACATATGAAGCATTCTATCATCTGAAAAAAGCCTTCAAAACCTAGTATGGAGAACTTGACATTGTATAGCTTTGTTATTTGACCCACAATTTGGTTCCTCTAATTTAACATAAACATGACCACCTTGCTCCCTTCAAATCACTAGTACTAACCTTTTCTATAGCTTCTGTAGTATTACTGGAATGCAGAACACCCAAATTTACATTGTGTCTTACAAACATAAAGTTACTAATTTCTGCTGTATCCTCCCCCCTACAAGATCTCCATCACAGTGAAATCAATTAAATTAGCAGCTATCATTATCTTGTCATGCCAGAACTTACAGACCCAAATCATTTCAGCTGGAATGTTTCATATATTCTATTCCTTTGACTTTTCCTCAAAAATAAATGAGTACACAACTCCAGAATTTTTTCTCTACCCCTTTGTGAAGGGATACATAAGTCAACAAGAAGTCTTAACTAAGGCAGCAGAGATCTCCAGACCCAAAGCAGACTACTCAGTATGCTGCTTCACTTACCGTGCTTTTAGAAAACAAAAGTCTTCAAGTATTAAGTGATAACAGCCAGAGAATGGGATATAAACTGGTTTAAAAAGCCTAGTTTCTCCTAAGATTATTATTACTAGGAAACAAGCATACTTTGCTTTCTCAAGTGATATCTGAAACTTGTGAGATTGGCCAGTTTTAGTTCATTGTGTAATTCTTGGCTTTACGCTTGTCAGAAAGACCAAGTTGAACTATTCAAAGCTACTCAACTTCATAAAATATACTTATTCCCAGTCCGATGTGTTTTGGTACTTTAGGGTTTGTTTTTTTTTTTTCATACTTCACAAATGGTTAGGTTTCTACTGTCACATCTCCCCATAAATCATGGTTCATGGACTACACACCAACTACTAGATAACCAAACAGCCACATACTAAAACGTGGAAAGCAACCACTGTTATGATACTTATTACTATAGTCTATCCTTCAGGATTACTTTGTCCCAGCCACTGAAGCAAAACCAGCAGAAACCCCAGCTATTCATTCTACTGTTTCACTCATGGATTAAGATAAATATCTTACGAATGAATCCCCAGTTAGAAGGGGCCATTGGCATCTCACCTCTCACAATGGGAAACAAGTTCTACTGGTTTTCAACTTGGAAAAAAGATTACCCAAAGTCTGGGGTTTGGAGGGGTTTTTTGTGGACTTTTGGCTCGCCTTTTTTTTTTTTGTTTGTTTGTTTTGAAAGTAAAACTTCTATATACGGGCTCTTATAGGAGTCCTCTTTTGGCACACCAAATGGTCCTGGGACATGTGAATCATACTGAAGTGTGCCCTACAGACTTTCATTGCTCACAGTGGTCATCATGTGGTGGACATGGGAAGAAGGTTGGGAAGAAGGTTGGGAAGAAGGTTGGGAAGAAGGTTGGGAAGAAGGTTGGGAAGAAGGTTGGGAAGAAGGTTGGGAAGAAGGTTGGGAAGAAGGTTGGGAAGAAGGTTGGGAAGAAGGTTGGGAAGAAGGTTGGGAAGAAGGTTGGGAAGAAGGTTGGGAAGAAGGTTGGGAAGAAGGTTGGGAAGAAGGTTGGGAAGAAGGTTGGGAAGAAGGTTGGGAAGAAGGTTGGGAAGAAGGGAAGCTGCTTCACACATTCAATAGAAACATTATGCCCTATTCAGGTCAAATAAAAAAGATGGTGGGGACAACACTTAGTTTGGAAAGGAAGCCACCAATCCCACAAAAATCCAAAAGCAGAAGGGACCTGCTTCCATAACGTGAAGAGTTCAAGGGCAGTGGCCCAGCCCCTTTAAATAATCAACAGAGTAGACACACTCACTGAATGGACAGAGGTTATCAAAAGGTCAGCGCACATGGGTCATGTCATTCATGTATCTTCGGAGAAGAATAGTCATGCAAATCCAAAGCAATATTACAGCATGAATTATATTTGAGTTATAAGAAATGATGGCTGAAGTATGCAAGTTAGATATGCAGCTGTTTAGGAAGTCTCAATTAATTTGCACATCTGTGCTAGCCCTTTTAGTCATTCACAACCACTATCTAATTTGACCCTACTTACCCCAGCTTCACCTGACATTCACATGGAGAATCAGAGATCTCTTGTTGCTCAAGTCCTTATGCTTCTTTACAGAAAAGCAACACAATAAAGCATCCGGAAAAAAAAAAGAGCGCCTTAAATCCTATTGCATTAAGTTTCTAGGCCTCAAAATTTCTTCTTGGTTTTAAGTACTTCATCAGCCTTTTTTCAACTGCTAATGTTAGTTTTAAAACTAATTTTCTTCTGCCACTGTGCACAGAAGGTCTGGGCAAAATTGGCATGATTACAACACAAACATGATTATTTCCACTTACCATTAAATTCACTAATTCCTTGGCAGCAGCATGACACTGGGAATTGTCAGCCCCTTCTACATCACAACTGACACTCGCTTGAATAACTTCTTTCCAAAACAGTATTTCTACTTTTTATTTTCTCTCCCCTCAAAACCAGCAGCCTTATATTTCTGTGTAACTTATCCTGCCCACTAATTAATCATTTATTATTGACTTTGGTTTTGGCTTTTGTTTGTTTGTTTGTTTTTACATAAGACCAATCAGTTCACTAATTTATCTACCTGATACTTTTTCTTGGCCTGGAGTACTGTGTTGTACTCTAAGAAGAATGTGCACATCTCATCAACTAGCACTTTTCAAACACCATTACTCTATCAGAATGGTCTGAGAGGATCCATTTTCCATACTGCCTGACACGCATCTTCCTTTAATTCCTTATTCTAAGAATTTCCACCTTACTGCATCTGGGATCTATCCATGGTGACAGACCTACATTTACCTTTGCCATTGTCATCTGTGCAGCTCATTCTTCACTTGTAGCATTGGTAAGAGCTAGCCTACTGAAGAACAAGATCTATTTTATCAATACCCATCCTGAGAAATCTAGCTTAGCAGGACAGGAGGAGTCAAATTGAACCAAGTATTTTAAATAGTCATGTACAGTGTTCAAGCTAGTAACATAAAATTATGTTAGCTCTGCAAGCTACTCTGTCATAAACCATCTCTTCTGCCTTCAAACACCATTTCGGCCAGTTTAGTCAGCATCTTGAGAAAGAAACAGCTTAACATACAATTCTTTACAATTTTTGCCCTAGGTTAATGGGTTAAGTTTGAAGAACCAAAGTTTTAGACAAGATCAACACACCTGTTTGACCCAAAAAGCATTTTCATATTTTCACTGTCTTAACATCTTTTTTTACAGTGCATTTCCTTAAGACACCATGAAGCACTAAGCCAAGCAAACCGGGAGTGAGCAAAGTCAAATATGGTAAGTCTGTTAAGCTTAAGTAGTGTAAGACAGAGGTTCTAAATATGGTCTTAAGTGATCAGTGTACTGCAGCAAAATACAGGACATTTTATCCTGTACTTATTTTTTCCTTCGTATGTCTTCAGTGTCTCTGCCTTACAGTGTACAAGCACCTACTATGTGATTAAGTTAGGTATGTCCACTACACATAGGATGGAAACTTTTTTTGCTAAATAGGAACAGGGAGGGACTAGGAACAAAGGCAATGCTACTTGGACTGGAAACAGTTTCAGGCTCAGAACTCCTCACTTAAGGGACAGACTTTTAGAACAGTGGGAGAATGCAGTCAGAATAAACCTGATTTTAAGTCACATCAGGTTTTAAATTTTGATTGGAGTTATTCCATGCCTTAAGACTGAGCTGAGCTTGGGACTGCTAAGCTCAGGCCAGTAAAGGTAAAAAATTATTCAGTTACATGCATATTCTGAAAACCATTATTTCCCCAGTACTTTTACTGTTTAAGCCTAGATGTCAGTGTAGCAAAAAGTTTTCAGAAGGACAGAAAATGCTCTGCTGAGGCCACAGAAGATAGATAAGTCCAACAGAGGGTTTGTTACTCAGCTGTACATGCAAGCCAAACACAGCTGCTAACTAGGACGGAAAGGCATCTTTGCAAGTAGTAGTTGGTTACTGCAATTCAGAGGTTGATACCAAGTCACTGAGAGGTTTACAACTACCAGCAGCCATCTAAATCATCAACTATGAAAAAACACTATGATCAGGACCACTGCATGTCTGACAAATACTTCTTTACCTATTCCAACTGCAAGTTTTGATAATATATATCTTATCAAGCAAGTTGCAGTCCTTCTACATTTTCAAATGCAGAATAATAAACATACAGGCCATGCATTTGCTTTCCAAGTCCCTCCTCGTGTTCTCCGTAAACCTAAAATTCGAAGGGCAAAATGGACACAACTACTAAAGTGATCTGAAAAAAAAAAAATCTTAGAAATCGGGACTGACTAGAAGATATGAAGGAGAACAACAAGAGCCTCCCACTGTATGTCGGTAAAGCACAATAGCTGAAACCTGAAGTTAACAGATTGCAACAACAGCCACAGACATAGCCACTCACAGTACAGACAGAAGACAGGTGGAAATGAGAGCCATAAAGCTACATGCTTTGTACATCACAAGGAACTTCTTTGGTCAAGTTACTTGTTTCAAATTGGATTAAGCCACTTGCTTTGATGCGTTTATTTTGCCCCACCTTGTGGTGAAAACCAGTTTACATACTGTGCTACAGCCATCTGATTAATCCCATATAGTATTCTACTACCATGGAAAGCAGATATCAAAGACCAAGAAGATCCTAAAAAGCACATTTGTTTACAAAAATAGACTCATTGAGGACTTATTGAGCATAGAAAATATCCCTTGACTACTTGCAGTGGATACAAAAGTAACTTACTCTATTCTAAGAAGTTATAATATGGTAATAAGAGGGCAAGTCAATAGGTTTTCAAGTTTCAGGGTAGAATTTTTACCTCATACTGCACTACCACCTAAGTCTACCTGTGATTCAGTACTAGTCCTTTATGATAGCAATACTGAAGCCTCAACAAGACAGGCAAAATTAGTTTGTGTGAAATACTGAGTTTATATAAGCTTCACATTATGACTATCCACAACCAGTCAAGGGCTTAAATTGCCTCTTTCTTCCCAGAACTCCCAGTAGTAAGTCTAGGCAGTTTTGCTTTACATTTATATTGTGCAAAGAACAGTTTACATCACCAGCCTCAAGCAGCTACATTAACTTATCCTATTAGCAACAAATTTATGAGGGAATTTAGGCAAGGTGGTAACTAAAGCTATGTTTGGCAGCTTCTCAGCACGCACACAGGTCCCTGGTATCAACATTGCCAGGTTTAAGTTCTACAGCACCGTCCAAATGTTTAGATTAACACAATGCCTAAATAGGAATTGCTTATTTATTTTTAATATCTGGACAACCAAAGAGCAAGTTCTAAAGAAGCAAGACCCAAAAGAAGTCTCCTCAATAGATTTAGTAAGAATACCAAGACACCTGTTACAAAAGACTGTAGAATACATTTTTGTATTGTCACTGGGATAAAAGGTAAAATACAACACATTAGTAAGTTTGCAGAATTTCACTAACAAGTTTGTGCTATTGATTTTACCTCCTTTCATAAAGAAGTTGACTTACCTAGTACTGTTACAGTTGTTGATGACTGTGTATTTCCAAGTGGGAATGTAACTGCCTTGCAAATATATTCTCCTGCATCAGAAAAGCTTACATTTTTTAAGATGATTGTTGCATCAGTAAGTGAGTAGTTTTTAAATGACACTCTTCCTTGGTATTCTCCTTGAACAGATATTCCATATTCAGGATGATGAACAGCAATAGTCTGTGAACTTTTACCATGTATCTTCTCCCAAGAAACTTGTGCTATTGTTTCATTTACATCAATTATGCATTTCAGTGCAACCTTCTTCCCCCAAACTGCTGTCACATGTGGATCAACAATTGGTCCAGCTAAGGCACCTAAAAACAAAGCAATCATTAGTTGGTACGCAAGAAGGTTATGTCTAAGTCTTCACATTAAGCCTTCTTCAGTAATTAGCTTGCCTTTTTCAAAGATAATTCCTACTTTCTTCTGAACAGCCGTATTCTAGCCAATTCACATCAGCGTGGAAACATTACAAAAGCATGCTTTAAGCTGAAACATCAAAGCTACATGTACATCAACCATTCTTCGGAGAATACTATCACTAATACACAACTTCCTATCAAAATGACGTGATAATCGTGTAACTGCTGTATCAATCTTTTGGGAATTTAACTAGATATGAGCATTGCGTATATTCAGATTTACAGAAAAAACAGTAATCACACGTGGTACTTTAGCAGTCTTATTACTGATCCAGACCATCAGGTAAAAACTTTAGTTGAATTACTGCACTTATTTCTGCTTTCAAAAGATAAGTCTGGTAATAAAGATAATTTAAGGAGAAATGCATAAATGAAACTTCTACCACTTACAATACCATTAACTAGTTAAAAAGCAAAGCAACAATTAAAAAAAAAAAGAAAAAAACAAAACCCCACAAACTACTCCATCTTAACAGTGACAGTCAGTCGCAGAATTTGATTTTAGCTTTTGTATCCTTGTTTCCAAAGATATGTACCATCATACACATGCAATCTTTCTGCTACATGGTAGTGCAATGTCTTCACATTAGATCTTCCCTCTTTATTAACACAGTAAATATGCAAGAGTAGGTATAGTCAGTGTTTGCTTAAGATTCAGTGTATTTCTGTTTAATACCTAAAATAATTTCCACAGTAGCAACTGCATTCTGAGCTCAGCATTTTATAACACCTCCTTTCAAGAAAGGAAATCCACCAGGACAAAGCAGTTCATTAAAACACAGGTTCACAATTTCTTCTGCCAAACAGATGCTCCAGCAACTTCAATCATTTGTTCTCTTGAAGTAAGCTAACATGATGAAAAAGAATCAAAGTCTTAGTCCACACTGTATTTATTTTTACCGTGCTTAAGTTTTAACACAGCCATTTCAACTGCTGATTTTCTCTTCAGTTATCAAATCAGTACTCAAGCTGTTACTGAGAATGTTCACTCATGCAACAGGATTCAGATCTAAATTTTAGTAGCCCAATTTTCACAAGCATGAAGAGGTCATTCAACTTGAGACATTAACTGCTTTTTCAGTCAACAAGTTCCCACAAAAGAGAAACCATGTGTTCAGGAAAAAATTCTCTATATGCCTTTATATACAAGTCCATTGTTGAAAGCTTTCCATTTCCCATCAACTGATTTTTCAGTGTTCAAACCATAACTAGGTCAATGAAGCCACCTAAGCAAGTGATTTAAAGATTCAGCTATGGATTTCTTCAGTATAAAACTACTGACTAATGTCAATGGTATGAAAACATTTAAGTTCCACAAATAAATCAAATTAAGCTAGAACTTTATACCAAGATTGTTGATACGCCAGTCTCAACAGAGGCTGGGGGGGGAAGCCAGAAAACTCAAAAAAACTGAAAAAGTTTCATATAGAGAATATCCAACACGACTAATCCATGAGTAATGAAGAACATTTTGTCTAGCCCCCTCATGCCTCTTGAACTAATACATATCATTGAGACAGACATTGGAAAGAGGGTAACTACATGAACACTAACCGAAATGCGCAGAATTCTGCCCAAACTATGTCTCCATTTGCCATTGCTACGTTTAAGCATAAGGTGAAGTGTTCCTTAAAAAGTATTTAACTATTGCTTTCTACCTTATATATAAGGTCCACGAGGTACATTTCTGCAATGTATTTCAGAATGTACAGAACATACATATTGTGTAATGCAGTTAAGTAAAGAAAAACTCACTTTTGTTCAGAAATCAGCAGTTTGCAATATTTAAATCTACTGAATCTTAACCTGTACTGAACCTTAACATAATGATCAGCTATATATAAACTCCAACAAACGTAGTACAGAAAAGCCCTACAAGTAAACTTACACAAAAGCTGCTTGGGCTTCTGGGAAGGTAACAAACTGAATCGGAAAGTCACCCTAGTTAGAGGAACACACAAGCTGTTCTTTTTCCTCTTTTTTTTTTTGACAACTCTACTTCCAATAATTAGAGGCTTTAGCTACATAAAGATGACCAGAATACATTTAAAAAGTCAATACTCAACTAACAGTTATCTCTTTTTTGAAGATGTGAAAATAAAACATTTTTTCCCATCAAGGAATATTTCTAACAGCTCACTTGTGCCATGAGAACATTGTGTTCTCACATGAACTGCATGAATATTTTGAGAAGTCTAACTTTTTTATTGCTGCAACTTTCAAGATCTCACTTTCACTAAGTTAAGTTTTGATTACACAGTGATCCAAGTCCATGCTGGTAATACTTCATGTCCAAGCCTATCACAAAACTACCTTATGTCTAAAGTTAAGAGAAGTTAAGCAGGTGGATACTCCTCCTAGTTGATCTACTTGACACACCTATTTTCCAATCTATTTTCAAACATGCTAATAAGACTCTTAACTTATTTCACAGATAACAGTTGCATGCAGACACTGACAGTCCACATCTCAGTTTCCCAAACTGCAACAGTTTCTCTCCATCTCTAATTTCACCAATTTAGAGGACTTAAAAACGCAGTCATTCACTATTCATGGCTCCACACTTACTTATTAATACCATGAGACTTCTCTACCTCAACTTAAAGTCTTAAGACAAAATAATTTCAAAGCTGAACAATGGATTACCTCATTT
The DNA here is from genome assembly GCF_965183815.1 of Platalea leucorodia. Taxonomy (NCBI): domain Eukaryota; kingdom Metazoa; phylum Chordata; class Aves; order Pelecaniformes; family Threskiornithidae; genus Platalea; species Platalea leucorodia. Next base: position 119,474,635 of record NC_138824.1, read on the forward strand.
GAGAGTGCAGGAAGCAAAAGCATAAACCTTCCAGAGGAACATGTTTTTGACCCTTTGAGTTCTGACACCCCCTGCTCCCTCCCCCAAAAGAGCTGCAGCATCTCTTCATTTTCCCACCCATCCATCACATCACCACACAGACCAGATTTCAAGGCCCAGTACTGCAAATGTATCTCAGTCCAAATTGTACAAGCTCTTGTTTTATTTCAGATAACCACTAGATTTCATCATTTTTCAAACAAAATTTTTTATCAGATTTACATTGTGTTCACTAGCTTTCTCATTTCAGACCATTACAAGAATCTTATTCAAAACAGCAAGGCACTTACCATTATCACTTAACTTGTCAAAAAGCAGTTTGAAGAGTAAACAAAAACAACAAAAGAAAACCCTAAAACTTACTTCTAGCATTAAAAGCCACAGAACTAGGAGCTATCAAATACTGACTGGAATAACAGCAGCTGTTCACTAGTAATTCTTAACCAAACTTCTCTCACTAACTGAAAAAAGATACTGAGGAAATATTGGGTCTTGAAAACATGATGACCTTCTTAATACAACAAAGTACTCATGCTACGAAATGAGAGAGTAGTCTCCACACTTCCAGCCATGTTATTTATTGTACTAAACAGCAGATTTAGAGATTTTCTATACGGAACAGCCATGCACAAGTCTAATTACAAAAGCAATCCATTTTGTTACCTGCTATAGAACCATGGCCTGCTTAACAGCACACCACCGGCAAGACAGAGACCACATTGTCACTTCCTGGCCACTTACTTTGCACTAGCCGTCAACTGTTTCCACAAGACAATAAAGCCAAACTGCAGAAGAGCAGAAAACCTGAAGTTTTTCCCTACATCAGCAAATTATTCAGCTCATGGGTGTATCTGGCCTTGGCACACACTAACACAGGGAACTAAGAAGAGTTCCAGTCAAGAGCGGAGCAGAACAATAGGAACATCCCATTTTGGTGACAGCAAGTTGCTATGTCAGCAGAACTTCCCATGAAACTCTCTTAAGGTCAGGCTAAGCATTACTGTTAGGTCAGTTTAATTTTAGCTGACATCAGAAAGCTTAGACTCATTCTTCCAAGCCCTCCCTCTCCTGCATGAGCACTCACCAGGTACCTAAGAGAGCACCCAACCTCCAAAAACACTCACTTGTTTTTTGTCCTGATCTAGCCTTCTGAATTGGCTCATTCCCTGCTCAGTCAATCACAAGTGGCAATGCGACAGAGGCAACAAGAGCATAGCCACACATTCTAGTAGCATTTTAAGATTTGTTTAGCTAGAGAATCAAATCACTTAAGGGCATTGCAGAAAACAAGCCTGAAACCTCAACTTGAGGCTTTATAAAAATATATGCTTAAATTACTGGGAAGAAATCAGTGTGTGTCTTTTGAATACCAGAGCACGATCAAATTACTGTGTCAAAAAAAGATCAGAACCAAGGAATGGAAGAGATTCAAGATAGTAGTACAAAATGCTTCAACACTAGCTTCCAATCAGAATTGTTAAGCAAGTACTTAGGAAGAAAAACCTGCACTTACATCAAAAAGATAGTATTATAACCTAGCGTTGTTCTCACCTAAGAATCTGCTTTATCACAGTCCTTGCTTGAAGTGGAGTGCTAGTTTGTCAATGAAGTTTTTTGGGAGAAGTGGGCCAGAAACAGAAACAGGGCATGAGGTTGGCTTCCATAAGCATTCCATTTATTAGATTCAGCTCAAGTTCCCTTTTTTATACTGCATTCGCCTTTTAAAAGGCAAACTAGAGGTATATTATTTCCATCTTAGAAGAGCAATTCTTAAAGCCTTGTTCAATGTTTATCATAACAGTACAACAGGCATGCAAAGCCTACCAGAAGGCAAAAAAATCTTGGTGAAATGAGGCACAGCAATTGAATAGTCTGAAGTCGAGGCTAATGAAATCCTCTTAGCCGTTCTGTGCATTTGCCAGCTATCTCAGGCTGCTTTTTCATTTTATTAACATTCAAGGGACTCAATCTTTTGAATCCAGAGGTCAACTTTACCCAATACCAACAGGCGCATTATGACAATGATTGTTTAAATAATGACGTATTTCTAGATTTCTCCCATCACATTTCTTTATCACTACTGTGGCTCATGCGCATTCGTCACTTGGAAATGCATCTATTAACTTCTGAATGTTAACTTTTTATACCTACAAATGGACCAAAACTAGGTTCCAGTCTTCACTTTATCTAACATGTTAAGTAGCCTTCCTTTAGATGACTATAACCTACATGCTTACAAAGGCTATAGGAAGGGGAACATCATTTCCAGTTGAAAATTGTAAAAAAAGTTGCACAAAGGTGAAATTTTTAAAGCAACCTAGAAGTTGAAGACACTGGACACAAGAACTGGTTGAGTTTGAGAATGCATGCAAAGGACAGTCTCTTAATTTCAGTACCATCTCAATCAAAAGTTAACTGTTGCTGAAGCAGGGGTTTTACTCAAAACATCAACCTCAAGACAGACAAATTCTCAGTTAAGTGCCATCATAGGATGTTTGGCAGAATTTTTAAGTACTTTGAACCTCCCTCCACCTGCTGCTCCCTAAGGGTAGAGCTGACAACATAGCACACCATTCTACCAAAAGGCTCATGTTACTCAATGGCTTCATTCCCCACAGCTGATGGAAGGGACAGTCAGTTATCTTCCTCTAGTTGCTGAATCAACATGTACCTCTCTCTCTCTCGATATCAAGGAACACTGATATTTGTGGGGAAGGCTGCAACTATCATTCACAAGACAGCATCCAGAGCCCACAGAGAAAAGATTCATACTGCCTGTTAAAAGGCCAGATAATGCAATACTGGATAAAGTACTCTCATCCTAATACAAATGGGTCACGATGATAGAGTATGCAAACCTCTATGGCACCACAATACAAACTTAATATCAGCAAGATTGATGCTTTCATCACAGAAAGCAAGGAAACGTATTAGAAAGAGGTATTTTACTCCAGCACAACACGAAGTCAAAGAAAAAAACTAGCTAAATTTGGAGTTTAACATTAACATAGCTTGAGCCCAACTCATACAGTCATGAGTTGGAGCTTCAAAAAAGCGCCACACCTCTGGACTTCAAGTCAGGGATGGCTGTGACCCACCATTCTTATTTCACAGTGCTGTTGTCTTCACATGTTAACTGGTGCTTCTGTTCTAGTTTCACTGCCTCCACATAAGGCAGGGACTGTGCCCCTGCATACTCTGCTTCCTACCATGCTGCACAGACCTTCAGTATCAAGCAGCAGGAAACTAAATGCAATCTAAGACACTAGAGAAAAGTTTAAAAAGGTTAGGCTCATGATTCAAACTGAGTTGTGAAGGACACTCTTAGAAAGCCAATTTTATAAGGTTAAAGCTTTAAATTTAACTACTCACCAAGAATGTTTAAAGTCCCATGAACTTCAAAACTCATCTGGAATTTCAGCTTAAACCATATTAGCAGTGTCTGTTTTACATGCTCTTACATTATCATCTTCTTTGTATGCTAACACATAGCAAATTAGGACATTTGTGTTTATCCCGATACTAAGCATTTAGATGTTTACAAGACATGTTGAACTAATAAGTGAGGCAAGCTATGAGGCAGCTGGAAGTTCTTCCTCAATGGACATTCCAACCTCTATTTAACCAGACAATCCTCCCAATCCCACCCCCTTTAAAAGGAAACAAGCGGGACAACGAGGCACTCTCTTTCCAACAAATGGGTCAAGCTCAGAAGCAGGACTGGAGGAGAACATCTCGTCCTTAGTCCCACTCCTTCAAAAAACTAGTAGTAAGAGTAAACACGTAGTTCAAAAGTTATCCAAGCAATATACACCACTTCCTCTCCCTAAACACCACAAAATGCTTCACATTCCCATGTAAATAAATTTAAATCCCCAAGTACCAGAGCAATAGGTATAAATACACAAAAAGAAAGCAAAAGAGATCAAAAAAACAGTTATTCATGTAACTCAAACCTTTGATTGGAAAGTGTGTTAAACAGGTCCAGACAATCTTCAAAATCTTTTGAAACACAAAAGATGAGTCAATATTTCTGACAAACTGACCTGAAGGAAAAGGTTAAAATCCTCCTATGTGGCATCCAGTTTAAACACATAACCAAAATATCTAACAGATATAGTGGGAGATCAAAAGGAGCATTGCACTTCTGTTCTGTATCTTGGTGGGGCTGCCAAATAACTGCATGAGATAGCAAACAACAAGTGAAGTTGTACATAACACATCTTTCCCAGTCAGCCTGAAAAAGCTTCAAGTTCTAATGGGTCCTAATTAGAGTAGTAGTCAGCAGGAACAAGTACAAGTAACAGATACAGGATGTTAAGTAACTGCTTAGAGAGCAAATATTGTTCTGAAAGCTACAGCAAGTATATCATGATTATGTTTCAAGAATTGAAAGTGCCACTCTAGAATATGCCAATATAGAAGTAAACTCTGCTCTAGCCAACATCAGTAAGGCTCCACCTGGAGTTGTTCAGCCTCAACATCATACTTGAGGTATTAGCCACCAAGAGAGTCTGAAAGCAAAGTGTGCTCAAAGGCCTATAAAACATGATCTACAAGAAAGGACTGGAAGAACTGATTGTTGTTCTCAAAGAAGGGAACCCAATAAAGGTCCTGAAGTGCTTACACTGCAAAAAGAGAATGCCTTTCCCACCATAGGACAAAACAGTAAACCTCCATAACCTTTAGAAAGGTTTGATGTTTAGTTATAAAAACAAACAAACAAAAAAAACCCCAACCAAACACCCAAACTAACCTAAGCAGATCCTGCACCGGGGTAGAGACATGATCTGTTGTTCAAGGATTTTGGTGGCCTAATTACTACAAGATTATTAACAGACATTTTTAGTAAAGTAATAATTTGGTCTTCCTTCATATTCTTGTTAGCTGATAGAACACACATGCTGATGGGCTCCATTACAAGCTCTCCTTTCAGGAGCTTATTTGCAACAATCCATTCCATACACTTATACCACTTGCTCTCTCATGACCATTTGGTTCACCCAGACGTCATTACTCTGAGAAGATTTCAGACTACATTGCTTTTAGAAGTCTTCTCGTTCCCAGTCCTCTTACTAGCCACCTGCTGATTCACAATTTTTCTACTCTGTGTTTTCAAGACTATCCCCACTTGCTTTGCAAATCAAGGAACTAACATAGTTATACATGAAGAAATTACCAAAACCAAAAAAGAAGACATTAACTCAGAAGACATCTAAGATGGCCAAATCATTTTATTTTAATGCTCAATTAGTAGCACTTCAAAAAAAAATTACAAAATCAAAAGTTCTGTGCTCAAGAGCACCAGTGCTTTTAGCTAGCACATATTTACTTATTGGGACAGAGCACTTTTGACTACTTTTTTCATCCTCAGGTCTACCGCATTTGGGGTTTAACTTGAATGTTATATTCAACCTGTTCAATTAGTTTTCTCACCAAATGTTTTTCACCATTTGCTTCTTCTATTTGTATCCTTTCCAGTTACTCTTTTCAGTAAAGACTTTCATCTTCATCAGAGGGGCAGCAAGCTCACAGTAGGTAATCAGTCTTCTCTACTACTTATTTCTTGTATTCTGATCCACAAGCAGATATTCAGCTTTTGTCATGTATTTTTTAAAAGCTTTTAACTCTTCAAAGCTGTATGCATGAATCCACACGAAATCTCTATTAGCACCAGTTTGTCTTCAACTGAGTCACTGTGACATACTCGGATCACTCCTTAGAGACTAGTTTTCTCATTCTCAACCACAAATAAGACTTGGAGAGATAACAGACAGGCTTCAGCTTTGAGAAAAGTAACTAAATCTGAGTATGTTCATTAATAAGTAATGTTATAACCTCATGTTTAGACATAAGTTTAGTGTTGCTTGCTTAAAATTTATTTTAAGAGCTCAGTTTCTTCATTTATTTGCAGGGCTATGAATTTAAGGTGATGACAGAAATTCCACTCAGGAAATACATAGTAACACCTAATCACTTAGTTTTAGTCAGCTAGTGCTTCAGCTTTTCTGCCTTCTATAAATCAAGTACACAGACCTTCATCTGCCTTTAAGTCAGCCCCATCACCTACTACCACCTGCCTTTCATGCTACAAGGAGACAATTATGTGTATTACACAAAAATCACCACTTTCTGGACATCAATTCATTCTTAAAATGTTTCAATTCTACTATGATCTTCAGAGCCAAGTCTAGAAGTCCAAAACTGGCATTACTAAGCTTTAAGTTCAAAGCAGATGCCAACATAAGAGGACATGCTTCAAAACAGTACATTATCTTGTTCACACCTTGTACGTTCAGCTGCCTTCATGCAAGACCTCTGGCAAAGATAGTCTTATTTCTCTTAAGAGTGTAAAACTGAGAAGACAACATAGCTTCCAGTCCACAGTCCAAACTTCAGAGACAGGCATGAGACATTCAAGCTGCTATAAATCACCATTATTCTACCACATTCAGAACTGTATGCGAGATGCTCAGCTGTGCCAGCGAAGGACAATCCAGTTGAGGTGAGGCTTACTCTAGGATTTTCTTTCAGGTGAGAGCAGCACTTAAGTCAAAGACACACCTGACTTAAGCAGGATTGCACATACAGTTGACTGCATAGATGAAAAGAAGCCATCAAAAGATTGATATTTGACTACAAAATGTGTGACCTGAATATTTTACATAAGTTATTGTACACTGGGGCAGGGGTGGTGGTGTGGGGTGTGTGTTAATCACTGATGCCACCTCTGTAGCCTCACCTTTCAATAACTCTTAGATAAAATGCTTCAAAAAGGGAAGACGCTTTGATCAAGATGGCAGTTCTAGATTGAGATTCCTTCCCTGCACTCCACATAGACTTCCTCATCACCTGGAAACCTAACAGCATAGCTAGTCATAATAAGGATTTGTGCTCCCACCAAGGAAAAAATTACCAAGAGTAGTCACATGCAGAAATCTAGGCAATAACATGCAAGGGCAGGGTGGGGGGCAGTTTGTTAAGACAAACATTTACTCCTAATACTTTCAGCTGTCCCAAGCCTCATCTGACCTGTCAGCTTAACCCTTGGTTGACTTTTAAGTACTGATCCATCTCCTGCTGACTTCACAGGCTTTCTGCACCCACAGCATCCTATGGCAAGGAGTGCCAGCAATTTTGCCACCAGTTCTAAAGACACCTTCTTTGCTTGCAACTTGCCTCCTTTTAGCTTTATCCAATGAGCACCTACTTCTTGCACTGTAAGAGTTAATCTGTACAAGCATTGTTGACATCGCTTATGATTTCACAGATCCCGCTATGTTCCTCCCCTCCTCCCCTTCTCCCAAATCACCTCTTTTCCCAACTGAGAAGTCTTAGCCAACTTCACTTACAAGACCACTTTCATATCTTTGACCCTTGCTGCCCTCATCTGAATCTACTTCAACCCTAAATTTTGGGGGGTTTTTTGTTTGCTTTTAAGATCAAAGGACCAAAACTGAACAGAGTATTTGAAGAACAGGCAAACAACCTATTTACACATTATCACAGCATGTTCTGTTCTCTTACTCCAACACTCGATTTGCTGCCTGCCTGCCTGCCTCCCCCCCCCCCCCCCCAAGATACCTAACATAGAAAATCATCAGTTCATGGAACTGACCATCGCATACTCAAGGCCTTGTTTCCAAGTATACAAATATATAATATTTATAATATATATGAAGTTCACTCCTCCTCTCCACAAAGGAGGCCTCACAGGCATCACTGAACATTTATCTACACTTCAGCTTGTTTCATTATTCATTCATTCAGTTTCATAAGGCCCTCCATTACTCTGTGTAATTCACCTTTATCCCAACTTGCTACCAGCAACAAGTAGTTATGTTTCATTAGGGCATCTCATACTCCAAGAAATGCAATAGACAAGATCCTACAATCCTCCAGCACCACCCAGAACTATAGCTTCCACCATATGAATTCTCTCCAGGAAAAAGGTCCTAGCAATGACTGCTAACTGGAGGTTTGGTCAGATAAACATCCTCTCACACTTTCTTCCAGACTCCAAACTTGTCCACTCCTTACGTGGAAAAGCCATTTAATGCTATTTAATGCTATCACAATATTTGCCTTTTTTTTTTTTTTTTGAAAGCAAGAGGAAAATTGGGGGTGGGGAGTCAGGCACTAAGTATCACAGAAGTCTGAAGAATTACTGCCCATCGCTCCTGCTTCATTTCAAAATCTGGGTGTTATCGATGACACAGCAGCATAGTCTCTTCCATCTAGCCACAGACTTGCAAAAACATGGGTTTGTATTCCAGGAGATGCACACCAAGTCCAATAAGTTATATGGTTGTTGTTTCAGTACTACCACATAATAAACTTGCCGTTACATAGACTAACAGAAATACAAGGCAAGTGCAAATCAGAATCCAAAAATGCAATACAAAGCGATCAGTATAGGACTTCTGTCATTGCTGTTTGCCATCTTGCATTATAAGGTAGAAAGCCACAATTCTGCTATACAGCAACAGATAGGTACGCTGCCATACTAATCATAAGGGTAACTGCAATGTGTATCTTGCTAGATGACTAGAAAGCTCACGTCTATCCCAGAGTATAAATTACTAGCAGCAAGACATTCTTCGTGTAATCATTCTGACTTCACCTGTCAGGCCCAAGCATTCAGAGCGCTCAAGTCCCAGGAATCACTATTTATCAATACCAGCTCATAAAAAAACACATTCACAGAAAGTCTGCGATGTCTCCAAAGTGTTCAACAGGTCATCTCTGACACAGGTATAAGCTATATTTATCATTTCCAACCAGGACACCCATCAATTGCCACAAACATAAATGAACTCCTAGGTATACGTTTCTTCATAACGCATTTCTCACTGGCAAAGGCAAACAAGCTCTAATATTGATTTAGAGAACAATGATTTCATGTAGGTAAGAGGCAACGGACCTCCAGAGGCCACCCAGTCCTGCTCAAAGTAGGTCCAGTTATATCAGACTGCTTGGAGACTCATCCAGTCAAGTTCTGAATATCGTCGTAGAATGAGATTGATTCCTCAGCTGCTTTGGGCACCTGCTCCAGTGTCTAAACTCCCTCCCTAAGTATTTTTTCCTTACATTGACTCCGAACTTCCCACATGCCAGCTTGTTCCTATTCCCTTGTGTGGTCCACCCCTGAAGAAAGTCTTGCTCCACCTTCTTGACATGCTCCCATCAGGCAGCAACAACGGCTCCGTCCCCTCAGCCTTCCCTTCTCCAGGCTGATCAAGCCCAGCTCTTGCAGCCTCTCCTCACACACCCTATGCTCCAACCCCCCACCAACCTGGTGGCCCACCACTGGGCTCGCTCCAGTACCTCAGTATCTCTCTGGTACTGGGGAGCCCCAAACTGGACACAGCACTCCAGTGCCAAACAGATACGAAGGATCCCTTCCCTCAACCTGCTATCATTGCTTAACACAGCCCAGGATGAGGTCATCTTTCTTTGCTGCAAGGGCAAACTGCTCAATACATGCTCAATTTGTTGGTCACCAGGACCCCACATCTGTGCCTGCCAAGGTGCCTTCCAGCCCGCTGGACCACAGCCCATGATGTTGCATGGGGTTACTCCAGTCCAGATGCGGGACTTCACACTTGTTATTGCTGAACTCCATGATGTTCCAGCCAGCCTGTTCCTCCAGCATGCTGAGGTCCCTCAAAGTAGCAGTCCTGCCTCCTAGCATATCAACTGTACCCCAGTTTACCATCCACAAACTTACTGAGTGCACTGTATCCTGCCTTCAAAGACATGAAACGATATTTGTCCCAGTATCAGTTGACAATTAGCTACCAGTTGGACTCTGTACAACTGAATTCCACCCTTCCAAGCCTTCCCAACCACCTATTTTTGTCCTTTGTGTGCCTGGAGAAGGCCTAGAGGAGGATTTGCTCCATAATCTTTCCAGGGACTGAGGCAAGTCTGACCAGGCTGTAGTTTCCTGGATCCTCCTTTCTTGAAGATGGGTGGGATGTCTGCCTTTTTCCACTCATCAGGAACCTCCCCCAGTCACTACTTTTCAAAGGTGACAGAACATGACATCAGCCAATGCACTCAGCACCCTCAGAAGCATCTTTTTTGGTCCATGGTCTTGAATATGTCCAACGGCTTAAGTACTCTGAAACTGTATCTTTCTCTACTGTGGGTTATGCTACATCCCACAGATTCTGCTAATAGACTCCAGGAACCGGGAAGCCACGGGGCAGACCTTATCAGTGAGAATCAAAGCAAACACAGGATATTGTACAGCTCAGCTTTTTCCATGTTCTTCCTCACTAGGTCCCCTGCCCCACTGAGCAGTGGGCACACATTTTCTTTAGTTTTTCTTTTGCTGACAGTGTAGTTACAGTAGCCTTTCCTGTCACCTGTAACATCCCTTACTTGTTCCAGCTGCACCAGAGCTTGAGCTTTCCCAGCTCTATACCTACACTTTCAGATACTATTTTAGGTACTCCCCCAGCAGTACAAATACCAGCTAGTAGCCAATAAGTTAGTAAGTTTTCTTAAATAAAAAAAAAAAAAAAAAAGCTATCACAACACCTCTCAGTTGACACCTTTTTGAAAGACATCAAGGTACCACTATGCTGATAGGCCTAGCAGATACTGCTGAATGCATGACCTACAGAATTAGCAAACCAAAATTTGATCCTGCATGTTACCAAAAGCAATAGCTGACTGAGGCATCTTCATAAGCAAGTCTTTCTGCCATTAGTTCAAGTAGAATTATTACATAAAGGTCCAGAAATTAAAAAAAAAAAATTTCTCTCTGTTTCATTTAAAGTAGCAAATGTTTCAGTGCCTAGCAAAGTTATAACCCTACACTGCAACTAAGGGAAGCCTACAGCAGACATTTTCCAGCCAGTAACACTATATTAAAGTAGCTGGGCTGGGGTCTAACTGCTGAAGTCTTAGTGCTTGTGAATTATTACCTGATCCTTCAGGTATTTCCCAGTATTTACACCAGCCAGCACAAGCAAGACGCGACGGTCAGCCAAAATCTACGTATTAACTGTAAGACTGCACGACACACTTGTTGCAATGACAGTCAACTCAGCTGGCTATGAGAAGCAATAAAGATCAAAACCAAGAATTACTGTATTTCCATGCCTATAAATATAGGCATGTGCAGTACTACAGCAGTACTTAATTATTTGTTATACAGTAACTTAATTTTCCACACCTATGGACTTTCTGTTCTTCCCCTGCTACACTGAACTTCTCAGACTCCACTTCTCCATACATTATTAATCATAGCTTAAGTTTGCCTTAATCTATGGACTCTGAGAAACAATTAACCATCAATTTCTGGATTTCACAATTACGGTTTAACTAGAACTAAACTGTATTTTACCTACTCAAAAGTAGGAGTAGGATGGAGAAGGATTTCTGAACTGTTCAGTTTAACAGCCAATAAAGCCAAAGTGAAGACTACACAGATTGCTCTCCTTTGTCTTAGGCAAGCAAGTTCATTCAGTGTAAACACAAGATAGTTTAACAAATCAACAAAAACACCCCAAACAACTTTTAACACATACTACCAGAAATGCTGGCTGGTATGACAAGCCAAAATGATGGTCATTTAAAGGTGTGCCATATTGAAAAGCAGTGTCTGTGAAATTCTTATTAAACTTAACCAAGAATGAAGTTTTAAGCACAAATAACATCTCCTGACCTACGGTAACTATAAAAAAAAAAACAAACCTATGTAGGGCATTTCAGTCATTTTGGGGTGAACAAGACCAATGGAAAAATACTGTTATATTAACATGTTTAAATGTCTTTAATAGGATATTACTTTTACATAGGAAGATTAAAGCAAAAATTTAAGTGAAGCAGAAATGGACATTGTGCCAACTTCAAATGGAGAAAACGTGGCACACTCAGAGACACTGCCCTCTGCGTTTGGTGTTGTGAGTGTACACAGTCCTTACAGAAAGCTCAAGGATAAGCTAGCAAAAAATTCTGTCCAAGTAAAAATTCTGAATTTCTTAAAATAAGCACTCAGGTATCAGGATTTTGGAGGGGGTTGGGTTTTGGGTTTTGTTTTTTGTGAAATTAATTTTAAGGAAGGACATGAAATTCTGCTAAGCATACAGCAACAGCTGTAAGAATTCAACATTCCCCATCCCAACAGCTGCACCTCCTAGACTGAAATTAGAAAACCATTAAAAACTGGTCAGGAACACTGGCATGTGTGATGTCCTAGATGAAGGAACAAGACCTTCAATCCCTAGGAAAGCCCCTATTCCCTTAAGCAGGCCACTCCTTCACTTTTTATAAGTTCTCATCCCATATGCCACCTACTCTAAGAAGAACTGAGGTCTGGGGGAGGAGAAGGGAGGCTGTACTTTGCACTACATAAAGTAGCAAAGTCTCAAGTTCAGGAAGACAGCTAAACATTAACTTAACATTTTCAATTACTTCTAAAGTTTAAATGTTATCCGCCAACATTTAACAACTGCAGCCATATTAAGAAATATAGTATGCACCTTGAATACTGTGTTCAGTTTTGGGCCCCTCACTACAAGAAGGACACTGAGGTGCTGGACCATGTCCAAAGAAGGGCAACGAAGCTGGTGAAGGGTCTGGAGCACAAGTCTTGTGAGGAGCAGCTGAGGGAGCTGGGGTTGTTTAGTCTGGAGAAGAGGAGGCTGAGGGGAGATCTTATCACTCTCTACAGCTACCTGAAAGGAGGTTTGTAGCGAGGTGGGGGTTGGTCTCTTCTCCCAAGTGAAAAGAGGAAATGGCCTCAAGCTGCGCCAGGGGAGGTTTAGGTTGGATATTAGGAAAAACCCCTTCACTGAAAGGGCAGTCAGGCACTGGAACAGGCTGCCCAGGGAAGTGGTGGAGTCCCCATCCCTGGAGATATTTAAAAGATGGGTAGATGTAGTGCTTAGGGACATGGTTTAGTGGTGGACTTGGCAGTGCCAGATTAATGGTTGGACTCTATGATGTTAAAGGTCTTTTCCAACCTAAACGATCCTATGATTCTATGATAAAATGAACATATTTTGTCAGAAGCAGCAAATCATAAAATATGATGCCTGAATCTCAGCTGTCCATGACAAGATCTGCTGAGGTACCAGTTACATTACAAAGTTACACGGATGCCTGCTGCCCCCTGCATTGCTGACACTGCAGGCTTTTTTTTTTTTAGCTCTTAAGGCCACCCTCCACTGCAAGCTATTCCAGGAAGTTAACCCTTTTGGTCCAGGAATTGCATCAGGACACTAAGTCTAAGTAACCAACAGCCAAGTAAATTAATGCTGTATAATAGCTGCTCTATTTACTGCCAAACTACATTTTCAGTACTTGTCACACTGCCACTCAGCTCTGTGCTGTAAGGGACTGGTTTTACTGGCTACTTACTGAAGTAACAGAAGACAGGCAGGCAAGTCTTTCTTTAAGAGATTTTCTAGAAGTTATTATTTACATTAGGAGTTAACAATGGGATCCAATTTTAAAGTAAGCTTTTAGCAGTCCAATTCCTTTATAGGAAAATCTTGTTTCATACTTTACTTAGGCATTTTCACCTTAATAGAAAAAGACTTCCAACTTCTACTTTTCTTGCAGGGATAGCAACTATAGCATACTAGCTCCTGCCAACCCATGCACAAAATGAGGCTCATTTAGACTGAAAGGCACTTCTGGAGGTTATCCAATCCGATCCCCAAATGAAAGCTGGGCCAACTTTGAAGTCAACTTTGAAGTCAGATCAGGTTGCTCAGGGTCATACCATAGTCAGGTTCTGAATATTTTCAAGGACAGAGATTCCACAACCTGTTTCAGCACTTCATTCTCTGTGTGGGAAAACATATTGCTAACGTTATTAGAATTTCCCTTCCTGTAGCTTGTGTCTGTTGCCTCTTATCCTTTCCCTGTTTGTATCTAAGGAGAGCCTGCCTTCATTTTCTCTCTCATCTCCTAGTAAACAGTTACAGCCAGCAATTAGGATCCCCCGCTTCAGACTTTGCTTTTCTGAAAGCTGAGCAAACTCACTTCTCAGCCCCTCTTAATACATCATGTGCTGCTGACTCCTTATCTTAGTGGCCTTCCACAGACACCTCAGCATCTGTCTCGTACTTGGGAGCACAAAACTGGGCACAGTACTCCAGATGCAGTCTCACAAGCTCCGAACAGTAGAAAATAATTGCTTCCTTCAACTGGCTGACCATGCCTGGTATGCTCTTCACCTTTTACACCACAAAGGCACATACTGACCCACAAGGACCCTTAAGTTCTTTCCTGTAAAGGTGCTTTTCACCAATTAGCACCACATCTATGCTGCTGCACAGGGTCATTCTGCCCCAGAAAGACTCGGTATTTGCTTTTGTTGAATTTCATGAGGTTTCTATTTCTCCAGCCCGCAGGCATCCCACTCAATTAGCCCTAGTCTCCAGCATATCAATTGCCCCTCACAATTTGGTAGCATCCACAAACTTGCTGAAAGCCATTGCTGACCTGGAAGAGGGGTTGAAATGCAGACAAACTGCCCCTGCACTGATCCTTAAAGGCATGCCACCAGTAACAAGCCTCCAGGTGGACTTTGTACAGCTGACCACAACCTTCTGAGTCCAGCAGCACATGCAATTTTTCACCCACTTAGCAATCCACTTACCTAAACCATCTCTCACCAATTTGGCTACAAGGACATTTTACAAAACCTTGCTAAAAGTCTCAAGGTTAATAACTTTCACTGTTCTTCCTTTGTCCACAGTCTTGTCCTATGTACTCACAGCAATCAATTCAGGACCTCTTTTCAGAGCAGTCTCAGATTGTGGAGACACCACAACTCCTTTTCCTCATTTACTTCAGTTTTCACCTTATTTGCAGTCACATCAATTTATCACACTTAAGCCATGCCTCTTGAGTCTTGGAAAACACAGCTGTAGAGCAGCTCTCAAAATACATCACCAAGGGAACTTTCACTAACAGTTCCATAGAGTCCCATAGTCCTCACCTCTTTCTGTAAGGCAGAACTCTCTCAGCAGAATCTTTAAAAGATCCTACATGAAGCTTACACAAAACTATTACTCGACAACAGATCACATTCTGATTTGTCAGAAGGTAACACAAAGTTACTAAATGTTCATGTGAAAACACTGATGCATCAACTGTGATAATCTGGTTATAGTCAAAAGCCTTACTATTTTACAGTCACTGAACTTAACAGTTGTCTTACAGAATCATGGAATGGTTTAGATTGGAAGGGACCTTAAAGATTGCCTAGTTCCAACCCCCTGCCATATAAGCTACGCACAGAGGCTTGAACTACCTCTGATACCATGAACTGCTGTAACACAGCTATGCATAACTTATATACTCCTTCCTATAGACGATATCCTGGATAAATGGGTATATCGCACTTGCTAGTTACCGGAGGTAACTATTTTATGCTACCTCACCTATCAACGACACATTGAAGCTTTCAACAGGATGCATTTAAATCTCCTAAGAAGTGATTAACGGTATGGTCACTACCATCAAATTCTCATGGTTGATTTCCTTAGCTCTCTAGTACCTCTTTAAATGTGAAGTACCTTAATGAAGTCATGACAGCCTTACTTCTGTTTCAAGAAAGTTTACCTTTCGAAGTCAAAAGGGCATCAAAGTGTTTAAAGCACAGAAGTAGCATCACTGGTAAAGGGCTGAGCAGTGGCTTTTATAATGCAAATATAGTCAATGTTTACAAATATGTTCAAAAATGGAATTAACCTTAACAGATCTTGATCTTTGCTTCTCTGACCTCTAGTAATAATCTTTAGCAGAGTTGACTAAATATATTTTTATTGTGGCAAGGGCCAATGGGTGATATAGGAGAAATTAAAGAAGGAATTTGGGGAAAAAAGATTGCCCCAAATTAATACAAGTCAAAAGTTTTGCCCCATCAGTTACTCTGTTGTTATGAAGAAGTTGCTTGCATTTGATGTAATTTAACTTACACTTGACTAAACTTACTATTGTTCTACCAGATTATGTACACTGAAAAGAAATTAAGTAAAGCTAGTTACCCAACTTGAACATAATCTCAACTTTTTCACATTCTATCTCCAGCATCCCTTCCTCCAGTAGACTGTTCTTAAGTGTGCTTGTCCCAGCAATAATTAGTTTTCAGCTTAACCATATGCAGCATGGGTGGTATTGCAAGTAAAAAAGAAGCAACAGAAGTGGGCAAAGAACGCTCACACAGAACAGGATTAATAAAAAAAATTTTAAGTCAAACGCTAATTTGTAATCTTCTAACTCAAGGGCTAGTGAAAAGAACAGATCCAAAAGTAACTAATAAATTCACCCAACTAGCTCAGTTTGTTTCTTCCACTCATCTGTATGCACATCAAATATGGAGACCTGTTTGACTAGCCTTCACTCACCTTTTAGCAAGTATGCTTTCTGTCAGGAGATTGTGATTTCAATGACTTCAAATTCTGCATGCACCACTGCATTACAGTGATAGCACTAGCACCTTGTAAGTATTTAAAACAACAGTCACTTAAGGAAAACATTCTCTTCTGTTCAAACTAATCCCAGGAAGATACTAAGAACAAGTTTAAAAAATATCATGTTATACCAGCCTTGACTAATAGAAAAGGAGAAAATTATGATCCCCTGTAGACATACAAAGCTATCTTACATGCCAGATAATGAAAATCTGATATGAGATGGGGGACGGGGTGGGTGGTGGAATCAGCAAGAGCTATCTACTGCTGCAGGTAATCCTAGCACACCAGTCAACTCAAGAGAAGCTACACTTGACTAGCCTTCGTGTTGAGAATGTGAAAACGTGCTATTTTAAGGTATTACAAAATTAAAATTGCTTTTACTTCTGTACATTGCTTGAAAAACAACTGAAAAGAGGCAAAAATATTGAACAGAAGAATGCAGTAGTGATTAAAGAGGATCGTCTGGAAGCTTGTTACTTTTCACTGCCTGAACTAGCAGCGATCTTCTTGGTAACATGCGGATATTCAACTTTACCCGCTCAGTTCCCCACATGTGGGAGAACATAGGTAAAAGGATAGAGATTGAAGTTTCAAGACTTTGAAAGTTTTTTTATTCTTGCTGCTAATTTTATTTTATTGGTAACTCATGGACAGAAAGACCAATTTTTTGAGTTTACTTTTGAAACAGTCCGAAGTCTAAAAGTTAATTACCTGAAAGGAATGAGAAGAAAAATAACTCTTGAAGCATTCATCTATTGGATAATAAAAAAAAAGTTTGTTTGTTTGGTGGTTTTCTATGACTTGGAAGTTGTTTTACTGTGACTTGACGCTCTTCACCATGAGCCTGCGTACTAAATTGTGTAGTAAGCAACCACTGGCCTAGCGTTTCCAGAACCAAGGTAAATATTGGCCATGAACCCCCTCAAGAGTCTTACTCATACATACCTACACCTCATTTTAACCCACTATTTTACACCCTCGCTATCTTTTCACATCCAGGGGAGTAAGACAAGCTCTCACCTAACAGCTTTTTCATCTCTCCTCACTTTATAGATGGGAACACAATAATCATCTTCCCTGACACTGCCTTTATTGCACGTTTCTCTGTTTAATTGCTTCTCATCTATTTCCTTGTATTTTATCCACATTCAACTATTCCCACCTTTTCTTTCTCAGCTATTCTTGGGATTTCTTCCCATACTTACATGATATTCTTTTCAAGGCAATCCATCTGCTTTCTAACCAGGAATAGAGAAACAGTGTTAATGACCCCTTTACCTCTAACAAGAAAGCTTGAACAACCTCCCTCATGCTTAATCCAATAATTCATCATCTTCTCCATCCTCTCTATAAAAATACGCTACTGCATTTCAAATAGCTATTATCTTTGAGGCACTGAATGCAACTGTCCTTCAAATAAGTACTTTTCAAAAATCTTGTTTTGGATAGGCTAACCTTACTAAAAAAAACCCATACAAAACCCTATGTAGAATCATAGAATGGTTTGAGTTAGAAGGGACCTTTAAAGATCACATACACCTCCTCCTCTTCAAACAACAACAAAAACCAACAACACATGGCATAACAAAATAACAATAATAAAAGAATTGCACCTATAGCTATTCTTCACATAACTAAGAAAATCTGGCCATTCAGTTAGTATCCAATTATCAGGTCCCTAAGAAAACTCCTCACAAGAACTTCTGCATTAGCATCTATATACCAATCAGTATAGCAGTCATCAGGATACGAAAAAGTATTCAATACAACACATTTAAAGTTGGAAACAAGAAGTCCAAGTACAAAGACAAACAGTGCTAGAGCAAAGTAATCTGTCATCACACATCTCATCTTTAAGAGGCAGTGTACCAGGACTCCAGAGCAAGCAGGCAACACAAGCAATCTCAGCACTCTCACTTCTTTGCAGACTTATCTAACCAGCCTGTAGCCATACGTTCTGATAAAGACCTCTGTTTGGACAAGGTTGCATTCAACCACAGGACAGCAGGTCAAGCTACCTCCACAGCAACAATGTGGTGTAACACGGGATGGAAAGTAGTACTCTTCAAATTTATTGCTCTTCAACAGATAACTGAATCAATACTAAAAAAGGACAACATTTACTAACAGCACTGCAGGTATTTGGCACTTAGCAAGATTACCTTCTAGAGTTTGTATACCAGGTTTTGTATTTCTCTTACCCTACTTCCATTCACTACCGATTTTGTTTCTAAAAATTGCGATTTAGACTTTCGGTTCTAGAGCTTCTAATTCAATTTTTCTTTGAGTTCCACAAATGCTACAGAAGCCCCCCACACTGTTTACTGAAGCAACGCACCCCCAACTCGTTTTCCCTTTTCTCAGCAGATGCATTTACATCTGTGATTTTGCATGCCTTAAAAGCTCTACCACCAGCACCTGCAGGGTAATCAGCTGGTACAGATGCTCTGTAAAGACAACAAATTTTGGCTTCTCCTGCTACAGAACAGTCCTTTGTTTCCCAATATCATCCTGGGAGCAATACTACATGAAGGGGGTGGGAAAGAGAACAACCTAGATTTGACCATATGTCTAAGCAGGATACCTGACTCTGTAATCTTACAAGAAATAAATCCTGCTAGAGCCTTCTTTTGTTCAATATCAAACAATCTTCATATTCCAGGACATAAAATTAAGTTATTTAAGGAGGCAAGAGAGAAACACATTGTTTAAATCAAGAACCTGTATGTAGCACAAGTGGCTAAACAACCATCACCATTCTTTTATAATACTCTAAGCGTTCAGATCTTAACAACTCAAATAATACTACACTTCACCTGGGAAGTTCTTGCACACCGGAAGCCAAAATGTTAGTTGGCATCCTCGCTTTTCATTCATCCTGAAATTTGTGATTACTGTAACCTGCTCTCCCCCTGTCCACGCAAGTTTTATAACCACTTCCTTCAGAGCAACTCCAACTTGTACTATTTCCATGCAATGCTACAGATTAATTTATCTGTCTTGTCTAAAATTTAAATAGCAGTGAAGAATTAT
The DNA here is from genome assembly GCF_965183815.1 of Platalea leucorodia. Taxonomy (NCBI): domain Eukaryota; kingdom Metazoa; phylum Chordata; class Aves; order Pelecaniformes; family Threskiornithidae; genus Platalea; species Platalea leucorodia. The sequence goes on from NC_138824.1 coordinate 119,494,155, forward strand.
AAGCCTATACAATATATTTTATTAAAATGTTAGCACCTACATTTTGTTATTTTGTATTTATTTTACATGAGCACCACAGTTTAACAATGCTCTTGAACAGGACAGACCTACCACAATGAAACAGAGCTAAGAACTGTTCCATAACAGCACACTGCATATTATATAGAGTTATCCTGAAGTACAGGCTTGACAAACTTCTGGCCTCATTTTTTTTGCTAATTATCAAACAATCCAGGTTTAACTCTCCCTCTATTTGAAACTACTCTGTTCCATCTACCAGTGCAGTTGCTCTGTTTCTTCACACAGCAGTTTCATACGCTGCCCTACCTACTACATAGTTCACCAGCATTTCATTCTCTCCAACTTTTCAAATACCTTCTATAGTATTCCTACTCCTTCTCTTACTATTGTCATATTGGCTCACCTAATAGCATTTTTAAAAGTGCATTTCTCTCCACACCATTTTCAAAAAATAAATGCATATTCAGACATGAATTTCTAAACTGTCATCATTGCCTTTTACATACAACGAAGAGAAACTACATTCTGTTGTCTTTCTGAACACATGACAACACTTTCCCATTTCCAAGGCAGTAACCTGGGTTGCTTGATCTCACATTTTTGTCACAACTTCACCTGAAAATCATAAAAAGGCTTTTAGTCAAATAGACTGTTCTGGTCAATAGTTACCTGGGATTTTTTTTTCCTTATTTGCAACTCCATTATTGTATCTAGTACACTGTATAGTTGTATTTATCCACATCTTTATAATCCCACCCTTTCAGCTCCACTACAGTCTGGAGTTCTGTACTCCCGACTGCTTTAAAAAAAAAAAAATCAATGGTAATTTAAAAACATATGTCCCACAAGCACTTTTTTCCTAGTCTTACTGAGAAGCCTAACATAACCAACAATTCAAACTGAAAAAAAAAAAATTACTTCCTCAACAAAGTCCCTGAAAAAGGCATCGTGTATGTTTTTCCTTTCTATTCACCTCAGTTTACAATTTTGCTTAGTTTTTAATGCATGCTTACATTCCAAAAAAACTTATCACTGTGTGCAAACTAATGAGGCACTGAAATTACAAGGAATTCATTACTATTAAGCACACAGGTCCTCATATACAGCAGAGCTGAAAAATATTTGCTACAATGTATACTAAGCTATTTTATAGATTAAAGGTTATGATAATGTTTCTTACCAATGCTATACATCTCCCCTAGTTCAAAGCTACACTAAATTTGATCGTATAAGTTTAGTACATCATTGCATCACGCACTGTTCAACTGAAGCAGAAGAATTACTTGTACATGTGAGCTGACCTGATAGTCTCGCTTTCCTAAAAAGAGCACTATTTACTAAAGCAGGTCTATCCAAAAGTTGCTGTTATTTCAGATTCCATATACATCTTCTCTCTTCCTTCCTGTTTCAGTTTTTTGGTTTGTGTGTTGGGATATTTTTTTTTTTTTAATATTTGTCTGAGGAATTATAGATCAAATAAATCATCGTTTCCAGGTGTTAGTCAAAATGATTGCATAAAAACTGATTTGTTTTTATACTGAAGTTTTTCTTGCTCCGTGTTTGGTTTTGGTGGGTTTTTTTGGGTTTTGTTTGTTTGTTTGTTTTTGGTTTTTTTTTGTGGTGCCATTTTCAATTTTTCCCTTTGCTAGCATTATCAGAATTAACCAACCAGTAAGAAGTATGGTGACCAGAAGTAGGCAGCAGTTTCAGGTTCCATCAACATCTAATCATGCTCAAAATGTATTTATGAGCACTCTTAAAAGCTACAATCATCACATTATTTTTCCTTCACCCTCACCTGTGACAGTTACAGAGATAAGGAAAACAATTGTGTGAAATTTCAGAGTCAAAAAAAGTAATCTAAAACCTAAGATATTGACAAAAAAACATCTTCCCCTGCTTCTCACCTCACGGTTCAGAAGTCACTAGTAGTTTCTTAAGTTTCCCCTTATATCCCTAGATTACGCTTCAAAACTTTGCACTTGAAAAAGAACATTATTTCAACATAATATTCCCACTTTTGGCAGATGTTCTGAAGCATTATCAGTCAAGTTCACATACACCAAAAGGAATCTGGGAAGACTGACACCTGAATTATACTCATCAAGACTAAAACAGTAAACCACCGCATGACACGGCATACGGATGCTCTTAACTTCATTGTTACTATTATCTTCACATTTACATGTAAAAATAGCGTGGCAAGGTTATGTCAAGTCTGCAACTTCACCTTTTTAATCGCAAAAGAGCGGAAGTCACCCTTGAACAAAGAGAGGGGAAAAAACTGCTAGTGCAACAAGTTTGACAACCCTATGAAAGCTAAGCCTTCAAGCCTTAAGGTTTTCAAATGTGGTGCCTTCTTAATACCGAAAAAGTCGATTTACAACAAATAAAGCCAAATACTGTCTAATAAGTGTTTCGTATCAACTAAGAGCTCCGAAGTTTTATGTGTGGGAAATTAAACTGTTGGATGTATCTTAAAGAGGAAGAAAAATAGGTCTTTAACACTTTTTAAAACATTCAGCCAAGTAGCTCTAGAGAACGTGCAAGAAGGCAACAGATCTTGTTTCAGTTATTTCAACAGCAACTTAGTTTAACAGCTGATGATCTATTAAAAAATAAGAAAGCTGTCAATTTAGATACTTAATCCTGTAGCTAGGGCGTACTCTATGCAACACAGCAAAATTTCTGAATAAGCAATTCAACTTGTAGACCTCTTCACTGACATGTAGTTCATCTTCTCTAATGAAGCATCCCAGTAATCTCTGGCTAAGACGACAGTCACCCAGTCCCACGGAACTGTTGTGCTGTAACAACTATTGCAGTCGTTACTCAGCTTGACTAGGGCCAAATCTGTCCTCTCAACAAAATTTATGCAAGCACACTAGCTCTCAGTAAACTGAAGCAGTAACAGGTTCACCATCAGAACAAGGAATGATGGCAAACTACTCTTCCTCCTCTGAAATAAACGCTATATATATGAATACCCACCCTTCTGTCTTTCCCATAGTTGCCTTTATTTAGGGACAGCTAGAACACATGCAATTTAACAGGGTTCTCTTTCAGCAAATGTGTTTAAGCTTAAATTAGTAATAATCATCTTTTCTGAAAGCTACACCATTGCCAGAGGGGGGAGACTATTACATGCAAGAGCACAATCTCACAGCAGCAGTGCCTCAACTCCCTCCCTGAAAAAGCATTTCTCGGATACTATACAACTGCCTTATGGTGGCATGGCTTGCAAGTTCCTTGGTATTTTTATCACATGAACCTCCAGAGACTACCTCCTCTAACTTGTTCCTCCTTCCTTCAAGAGGGAAAGGACACGATGTATCCTATAATAAAATATCCTTGCCAACTATTCATTACTGCATTGGGAATACAACAGCAGGATGATAGTTTTCAACATGCTCTTCCCCAAGTCCACTTTTTTTTTTCCTCATCTTCCACTGCTGTAAAAATGACACCACACACACTACACTGCACGCAGTTAAAAAATAAAAAATCCTGCTCTGATTTAGTTTCCAACTGCTACGTCGCTTGCTTGTTTTCCACAGGAAAAAGCAGGGGGTGGTGGTGCTGGTATGTTCCTCGGAGCGGTCACGCCACGCCGGACGGGGGCCCCGCACCGCAGTGCCCCCAGCAGCGGCGGCTCAAGGAGAGGGTGGCCTGGAGAACGCCAACCCGCTCTCGCAAGAAGAGATAAGCGATCTAAAAACACAACCCTACGGTAACGAGCACCGATTTCACCATAAGGAAGAGGAAACAGCGATGCGAGCCAACAGCTCCGGGAGCAAAGGGCGTACTCTTCCCCCCGAAGTACAGCCGGAGGAGAACGCGCAGACCCACCCTTCTGCCCTTCCCGCCGGCTGGAGGCGGGGGGGGGGCGAGGAAAGGAACAGTGAATTCCCGCAAACAGGCGGCAGCCCGCCGGCCGGGACGGGAATCGGGGCGGATAACCTGCCGCCCGCCGGGGGGAAGCCCCAGCCCCGCCACCCCGGACCCGCGGCGGACAAACTTCCCCCGCCCCGCCCCGCCGCCGACCGCCCCACAAACTCGGCGGAGGCGCCCGGCGGGGCGGCTCCCGCCACCGGCCCCCCGCGCTCGCGCGAGTAACGGTCCCCGCCGCGGCCGGCGAACCCAACGGCCGGCACGGCGGCCCGCCCCGCCCCGCCGCGGCCTCCCGGCACCCGCTCCCACCGCCCAGGCCGGTGGCGGCCTCCAGGCGTCTGCGCGTCCCGGCGGCGGCGCTAGCGGGGGGCTCCTCGGGGAGGAGGCGGGGGAAAGACCCCGGGGGTCTCCGCGGCGCGGTGCGGGCTCCGACGCCGCCTCGCCCCCCCTCGCTCCCGGGGGAAGCTTCCGCGATCCCGGCTACGTCCCACCCGCCTCCCCCGTCCGCAGGGCGGCCGGCTGGCAACCGCCACCCCGCCCCGCCGGGCGCGCACACAAAGTTTCCCCCAACTCGGCCGAGTCCCCCGGCGCTGCCGGGGCTCGGGTTTCTCTCCTCCTCCTCCCGCCCCCTCGCCCTGCCCCGGCCACCAACGGGAAAAAAGTTTCACTTACTGCAGCAGAAGCGAGAGAAAACCAGCCCCAGCAGCCCCAGCCCCGGCCCGGGAGGCACCACCGAGCGGAGCCGCCGCCGCTGCTGCTGCCTGCGCCGCTGCCGCCACCACCACCACCACCGGGGGGAGGCACCGCCGCCGGCCGCTGGAAAAAGTTCCCGGCGGGCGGGAGGAGCCGGCGAAGGGAGGAAACCAGCGGCAGCCTCCGCAGCGGCTTCGGCCCCTGCCATGCTCCGGGCTCGGCTCCCAGTCGCCGCCGCTACGACGCCCGCTCCCTCCCTCGCTCGCTCCCGCTCCCCGAGCAGCCGCCGCCGCCCCGCGCCGGGAGCGTGTGTCACTGAGCGGGGAGGCGCTGCGCGCCGCTCCCCGCCCTCCTCGGAGCGGGCCACACCACCCCGCCGCGGGCAGGGGGGGAGCGGGAGGCGCGTGCCCGGCGCGCCTGCCCCGACCCCCGCTCCCCCCCGGCTCCACCCGCCCCGGGGCAGGTCGCCTCGCCCCCCGCCTCTCCCGCCCCGCTCTGCGGACTCGGGGACGCGCCCGCGCGCAGGGGGGGGGGGGTTCCCCTTGGCAACGCGGGCGGCTGGTGGGAGGGGGTGCCACCGCGTCCTCCCCCGGGGGGGCAGTTGGTACGTCCCGCCCCGCCCCCTCCCCCCGCCCCGCCCCGCCCGCCACCGCCCCCAGCGTGGTCGGGGGCGCCGCGCGCCCCGGCCCGGCCCGGCTTCGCCGCCCGCCCCCCGCGCCCCCCTGCCAGCCCCGGCGGCCGCCCCGGCCTCCTCCGCCTCCGCCGGGCCGCTTCGCCCCCGCGGGGAAGGGAGGCTCCGCCGCGCGTCCCCCCGGCCGCTGTCCGGCGCGCGCCGGCCGCGGGCGCCGCTGAGGCAGCGGGAAGCCGGCGGGAGAGGGGAGCCGTGCGGCCGGGCCGGGCCGGGCGGCGGCTGCCCCGCGGCCTGGGGACCGGCCAGCGGCGCATGCCCCGGGCGGGGTCCGCCGGGGACGGCGGGGGACTGGCCGCAGCCCGCTCCGCCAGGCGCCGGGCGCGGTCTCGGGCGTTCCCCGTCGCCCGGCCGCCGCGGGGGCCGGTCAGGGCCGCTCCCGGGCTCCCCCGCAGGCGCGGGGGGGCGGCCGGCGCGGCTCCCTGCGCGGCGGGACGGGCCGTTCCCCCCCGCTGCGGGGCCGGGGGGCAGCGGGCCCTGCGGCGGGGGGCTGGGCTGCGGCCCCGTGGTTTTACCGGCAGTAAACTTTCCCGCCCTCGTCCCCTCATGGCTTACTCTGCCCTTGGCGGACCCCCGGGGAGGGGCGCGCACCGTGCCCCCCGGTCGCCACCGAGGTGCCGGGCAGGGGCACCCCTCTCCACAGCACCTCCCGGCGCCGCCTGTGCGGGCACCTCGGCGGCCGAAGGGGAGCACCGAGCGCACGGGTGCGAAAAAATGCGGGCCCCGTCCTAAGCCCGCAAGAGATGACGGCATCCGAAGGCCAACTCCGGCAGAGCTAAGGGGTCTGAAGCCGTCCGGGCGCAGCGTGAGCCCTGCACAGAAATCGCCGAGGAATACCAAATATGGCCCTGTGCAGCCCTGGCAGAGGGGCCTGCAGGGCTCCGGGGGCAGCAGCGGGGGCCTCTGTCACGCTCGCGCCCACGGGGACTCTTGGCTGTGGCGCAGCGCGTCATGGCTTTGCTCTGGGTAAGGCTGTCCTCGATGAGGGCAGAGCTGCTCCGCGGGGAGCGATGATGCCCCAGCCACAGGTGGAGGCCATTGCTGCAAGTAAGGTGGCAGGGCAGGGTGGCCGCTCTTGGGGTGAAGAGGGGGTTCATGCCTTTGCCCGAGGTCCCAGGAGTCCAGCTAAGGGCTGTCTCGCAATTAGAGCAGGCTGTAAGCAGGTCACAAAATTAAAGGTGACTTTTCTAGCAAATAGAGTTTCTTCGCTGCATCGCAGCACCGATCTGAACGTCAATGTTGTGGGCACCATGTCAACGGATCTATCCCCACAGCAGATTTTCAACAGCAAAATACAGAAGCTCAAAAGAATTGGGTTGAGAGTCTTGCTTCTTTGCAAGCTACACATGCTTTTTCATTCCAGATGCATTATCCTTGCAAAACTTCAAGGGAAATACTGAATAGCTGTATGTACCACACCATACCTGCTGCTGAGACGTCTACTGGGAGCAGGTTCCATATAAGCCTCACATTTTCCTCAATACAGTGTCATATTTGATAATTTCCTTCAATGGTGGGCATGAACAGCAGTTTCTCTCAAAGCTACGCATGGCTAAGTTTATCAGAAGCTCACAATAGTATGTTCATCCAGTCTTCAGCTACACTGAATGTTTGCCAATTAACTGGCCTCATTAATTTGTAACTGTGAAACAAAACAGAATTCAGGCGAAGAGTTACTAGAGGCAAACTGCTAGCCATGATGGACGTTCAACGTTCATCAACATTTTGCTCTGCAAACCAACATAACTGAGAGGACTCTCAAAGTTTTGTGAAATCAGTCTCATTCCGTAAGTCTCATCCTCAGCTAGCACAAAACTGTTCTCATGCCAGTTTGCTCTGCGCCTGGGACTCAGGATTGCTCAGGTGGTACACAGGATCTTGTCCAAAAGTGCGTAAACAGATTTGTACGACAGTTTGTTTAAAGGGGAAAACAAGTGGCTTTCCCACTCTGCCGATACTTTTGAAGCCTGGTCCTTTACTCTGTTGTTAGACTGCCGTTTTGATTCCGTGGAAACCGATATATTCCACCATGCCAATAAACCTGCATAAATATAATACTGAATTAATCATTAGAGCCCAGTTTTTATTTATGCTAAGAGCCTTTTTACAGGGGAAAATTGATGAGCGTAATTGTAGCAGAATAATTTATACTGGTATGGCTTTGCAGATGTAACATTCCAGGTAAATGTTTTAATTGGGTGTAATTATTCCATTTCCCTGTATAGACGAGTCCTACATAGATAAATCCCCTTTTATAGTTAAGAGTCGAAGCAAATTACATCTCATAATTACATTTACACCAAGTTTAAGGCACTCTTAGGATGGGCAGGAAATATAATGTGGCCATAGTGTAATTGAGAGCGCAACCCTTAAAATCCTATTTGTGACAGCTATAATCAAATTGTCATCTGCTATAATATTTTCATTTCTTCTCATTCCAAAACAACAAAAGGCATTAAGTCTGTTTAAAATAAAATGTTTTGAAGGTCTAGCACCAAAATACGTACATCGATTCGTGCAGGCTAAAGAAGCAAATGCAGTTTGTCATATTTAAACAGAGCTGTGCCCAGTCTGTAGGTAACATCTTCCAGTGCCAGATTCAGCACTGTTGTAATCAGGCATCCTGGGGACTTTGTGATACAAAAGGAAATTTGACTTCATGATATCAAGGCTAAATTTGGCTCCCCAATGCTTAGAACACTCCTGAAGGCATGATGCTCCAAACAATTAATCTTGCATAATATTGAATAAATGCGTCTAGGACACACTGGCTCAGTTCTTGTAAATCCGTTGTTACTGGCATAATTTTTTCCATAAAAAGAAGGTTTTCCACAGTTGGCAGCAGTCCTGTTCAAAAGCATCTTTGAGCTGTAGAAATACAAAAGACTGTACTTTATTTCCAGTCCGTATTTCCCTCTCTTTCTGGCCATTGTCCACCCACCTGCCCTTCCCCCCATGAAAAAAAAAAGCCCTTACCCTTCATTTAGACGGGGGTGTTTGGCAAGCATCTACTTCTCTGTTCTTAACCCTTTTGGTCATTTGAAAACAAAGTCCTGAAGCAGTGTGAAATTAACTTATATGCATAACATTTGAAGCGATGGCACAAATTCCCGCTGGAATGAAGGGCTATTCACTTCAGTGGGAATCGGCAAATAGATTTGAGGCAGAACAATGCGCTTTTCTGAAAACTCTCGCTTCCATTCGAACGGATGGGACGGGGCCTCCCTGCCGATGCTTGCGCACCACCACCCCTTATGACCCTTTAAAATAAAACCACACCTAACCAACCCCAAACAAAACCTGCCTTTTTTTCACGCGCTTCCAGCTGGATGAGATATTTAGCCGCTTATTACACAGAGTTTCTGCGATTTGCTAACAGGTGGTTGTGTTTCTGCATCATTCCTCCAGCTAAAGTCAGAATAGTTGTGTCTCTGGCCGTGCCTCAGCAAAACCGCAGCCAGAGTTACTATTTTCTGTGCTGTATGGAGAAAGGTGCCTCTCCAATTCCTTGTCTGGAAAGCCATGGAAAAGCATCTCCGTAGGCTGTGCGGCAGGCGTGACTGACAGCGGTTTCAGCAGGACCAAAGAACGTGGGCTGCATATTTATGTGCATGCGTCTCCTGACCCAGCGGTGGACTCGGTGCTCTGATCATCCATGATCGTGTTTGGGAAAGGCTCAGGCAGCTCACCACAATGCACAGAGTTTGGCTTATCGTTGGTAAATTATGTTTTTAATAGTGTTGGATACACTTAGGAATTTTGGGGAGAAGGATGCTCTACAACCATGACTGTTATTAAGAAATGACTAAGATATTAAGAATATATTGTAAAGTTGGGTTATTCTCATGTTTCCCAGCTCTTGCATACAGTATAATGCAAAATGATCTGGGTTGTCATCTCGTAGAAAAATCTATCATAATATTTTGATTCAAATCACAAGCAAGCTTAGCCAAGAATAACATACATACCATCGCATGGTATATGATATTTTTAAAATCCATTTGCCCAGTACCTTGCTCATTAAAGGTGACATACTAAAATCTTGTTTCAATCAAAGACTATCCCTTTAAGGAGAAATCTGAGTGACCGACTCCCTCTTCATTGCAAAGTACAATTAGAAAACTGTGGTTCTCTTGCACACAGAGTGGCCCTGCTCTCACATGTTTGTGCAGGAACCATTATGTGTCTCAGAAAAGTCCCAAAGCTCATGCTTTTTTCACAAAATGGTAACAGCTACTGACTACAGTCACCCCCAACATTATGTTTCATACCCGTGGTACGTATCACCCAGTCTATAATGCAACTGAGATTCCCCTTGTCCCAGCCAAGAGGTTTAAGACTCCCAGCCAACTAAGTAAATTCCCTATGCATTTCTGACAGACAAAAAATAATAGGTGAGGAAATGGTACGGTTTCCAGTTAGATCTCTCTGGTTGCCACTTACCTCATTGAGAAAGAGGACAGAAAACTTAAGGATTCCTCTCGGAAGAATATTTGCAAGCCAGACAATGCTTCCTCTGTTTTCTTTCTGCTCTGCTTCCTCTTATTGTAGTCTCTGGCTCTCCTTCTGTATGCCTGTTTTCTTGCCTTTCTCTCTTTAACTATTTAGGAATACTTATATAGAATCGCGATATTATATACTAATAAATATAAAACATCCTTTTTTCATATGTATCTGTATGGACAAATGCATGGTTTGTGTATTTTGTTCTAAAACTACCACTTTTCTTTCTAGGCACAAGCATTAGATACTTAAGATGAGCAAAAAGAGAGGACAGGAAGGAGAGACAGAGAGAGAAGTGAAGGGAACGGGTGGAAAAGAGAGGAAAAAGAGAGAGTGAGCAAGCGAGGGCCGTTACCATGACGCTTCAGAAGCAGGAGTGTAGTGGTACGGTTAGAAAGAGAGGAAGAAGCCCAAAGGACCGTACCCTGATCTATAGCTGGAGAGTAGCTGGTGTAGCAGAGGGAGGGTGCCAAGTCTTGCTTTTCGGGTCACTCCCCCCGGGGCTGCTCCCTGGCCGTAACTGTTAGCCAGAAGCCGAGAGTGTTGCCAGTCTGCGTGGGTGCCAACGGGACATCCCCGCACTGCAGTCCCACTTCCCTGCCCTTGGCAGTGGTCTCTCCAGTGGCCAAACAGACGCCCCCAGGCACACCTCCACCCTCTGGCTGATTTCCCTGCGCAAGAGAGAGCCGCTGACCTGCCGCTTCATCCAGCCCCGGCGTGGTATAGTGGTGGGGGAGGGATAGTTACCCAAGATAGTCCCGATGCAGCTCTGTAAGAGGAGTCTTGCTGTCCCACTAGATGTTCCTCTTGTGACTAAAGAAAACCGAAATGAATCTGCTTTTCTTACAGGGTCAAAAAGAAGAAAGATGTCTTCCTGAAAAAAAATTTATATCCCAATGAGGTCATGATTTTATAATGCATACCTACATTTCACGATGATATTTTCATTGTCCCGATTCACTGACATGATCCCAGCCCCAGCAGGAGGTTAGTTCTTGATTCAAGGAAAAAGGAGTTTTAACATTCATTTTAATGGGAACCTTTATTCATTTTTAGTAACTGTTACACCAGCTTCACTTAATTATGGGAGAAGAAGCAGGTTTAGAATTCCCCGAAGGAATTTGCTGTTTTTTCTTCTCAGACTTACTCTCTTCATCTTCTCAACTGCTCCTCCCTTAGTCTTTTTATTTTCCTTGAGAGTGCTTATTCTTATCCTTAGAAATGAGCACATCTTGGCGAGATTTGAACTACTATAAATGGTGTAATCTTATTACTTTGCTTTTCTTCTTTTCCACCGTCTTTTCCTCTGTGGATTGATTGTTAAATGGGTATTCCACAGTATGATGAGTACACGAACCCAAAGGTGGTGCTTGCTTGTGTCCTAGGAACACCACTTGGATATGTAATATATGAAAGATGCATCAAGGTGAAATCACAAGGTAACTGCAGTAACATGCTGTATTCCTGCTGCTTACATCCATGTTTTGTGCTTGAAACCATATTAACTTCTGCAGATTCAAAAACCAGCGTATGATTGAAACATGTCATGGTTCGCTAAGAAGAAATCACCTTGTTATACCTGTAGGTTTCTGCTGTATGAAGCCCGTGTACATTGCAGTTTCTATTATGCCATTTTTGAATGTCTATAAAAATTAACGTTGGCCTGAAACTAAATGAAGGTTTCAGTCTCTGCTTTTTGAGCACATTTTAAGTCACTTCCAGATCAAGGTTTTTAAAACTGAGTGGCAAAGAGAAATGCATATTAATTTTAGACAGCTGTTTTTATGCTTTTACATATATAACTGAATTCAGAATTTGCCCTTCTACTTTCAACCTGAAAAGAGTAGCCCAGAATGCACCTACACACTTTTGATCCTTCGGAAAAAAAAAAAAATTGTAAACTGAAGGAACCTTATTAAACTTTAAAAACAAGCCTCTGTGCACAAAGAGTGCTTCATTTCTATACAGCTTTTTAACAGATGCTGTTAGAAGCATACAGAAAATCTCTAAAGCTCTGCTTTAACCTGAGCATTCACCAGTCTGTCCCAAGCTGTGTCTTTACATGAAGAGAAGTACGCTGGTGCACATGGAAAGCATTACTGAGGTTGAAGTCTCCATCTACATAAATATCTTGCACCACTTCAACTATTCCCATATATGAGAGAAAGCTGCATTTATAAAGCAATGAATACCCCTGTTCCTGCAAGGAGAAAGAGCACCTTTATTGATAATAGCTACACCTAAATTGCAGTTATATAACTGTTTTACCTAGAAATCACCTCATGATCAAAATTGTTATATAACGAGGGAAAAATCTGTGTAGATTAAGGGCACACGAGTAGTGGATTTTTTTTTTTCTTTGGTCGTCCAGCCAAAATATGGGAAAAATGACATTTCAGTTGTGCCAAAAAAATATTGCTCAGTTTTTTGGCTTTTATAAACATTTCTGACCCCTTCACACTAGGTCAGTTTCTAAACAAAAGTATCATTTAAATGTGAAGTACCAATGTTTCATTTTGGAAATATTTACCGTTTCATTGTTTCGGTCCTCCGGGATGAGACATTCTGCTATTGGCTGGAAATTGTCCCAAATTCACAAATCTTTTCAGATTCTGAAAAAATGAGGTTTGGAGTAATATTATTTTTATCGGGGCAGGGGGGAGCAAGGGTACACCTACACCTTATTTAAGAGTTCACAAGGCCTGAGATTTTTTTCCCTTAATTTATAGTAATCCACTCAGAAAGGATTAAGTAATCCAAAACAGGCCACCCTGCAACAGAAATACAAAAGTCCTCTTTTCAGCTTGCATGAAATAAATCAGTTTAAAGGAATATTCTATGTGAGGTGTACAATACTGAAGCATGTGACGTTCTTCTAATGTCATCCTTTAGCAGACACAGTCAAGGAAGAATACCGACTCAACTGGTAAAACACACACACGTGTAACTTTATGAGAAGAACCCAATTAAAAGAGAGAAAACTTGCTCTAAGTTGCATGTACATGTAAATAACTTAAGAAACAAAGGCTGTAAAACATATTTCTCCTGCCCACAAACTCACACCTGCTAATGCCTTGTAAAATTAGTTGCATCCTCAATACTATCCTTCAACTGCAAGTTCCAAGGCCTCATTATATATTTCATTATCTATTTTTTGTCAGCTCATTTACATCCAAGTACATTCAACAGCATGTCATCTGGGATCAATTCTTCAACAGTGATTTTATTATAGTTTCTATATAATGTTACTTTGGTATATCCACCCTGTTCCCACCCCTGAGCATATGGTGTCTCTTTTTTTACTACATCTGAACTAGAGAAAAGTACCAGCATTAAATATGAATCTCTTGGCTTTCGACGGTTGCCAATCCTAGAGTTGTTTGCAAATGTTTTTGATATCAGTTTCACTTCTGTACCACAAATACTTTGTTAACATCTGTCCTGCAGCAGATGATCATTTTTATTTACTGATTTATTTATGTATCTATATTTTGGTGTGAAAACATAGTCGTAACTCTTGAGCTTTAATCTGCGGAAGGAATAGAGCAGAATGAAACGCAGTCAGTCACGCTTTGTACTTGAAAGGAACAACGCCATTATTTCTTTGTTTTCTGGGGTAATCCTAGGTATAATAGGTAGAATGGCAAAAATAAATGGAGGTCTTTGTTGCGGTTCTCCCTCCCTCAGCCAAAGAGCCATGCTTTCTCTCACGTACGTCGTCTATCAAATGTTGTTTAAGGATCTTTTTGCACCAGCTGCTATCCTGTTTCACTTTTTGCTTCAGCTAAGCTCTCTAAACAATTTGATGAGCATGAAGAACGATGCCAACCTCACAAATCCTGTTTTTCGGATTTTTCTCCCAGAGTTACCCGGTAGTGAAGCACCACGACGGTGGCTGTGTTCACTTTTGGGGCAGCGAGAGCCATCAGCCTCGTGGTTCTGCAGGGCTAGAAGCAAGTTTGTGGAGCTGGGTGATTTTTCTGTTAGTCTCTTCGTTTGTTACATGTTTATAGTTATATGAACACAAAAAATTGTTAATATTTACAATTTGGTCGTGTAAATGACTTGACTTTACATGGCTCAGGAAGGGCAGCAGCCCGTTCATGAGCTGCGTTTTCAGAGCAGACTCCACGTTCCCACTATAGACTTCTGCCGTTAGCCTTGAGTGGGCTGGATATTTAACTTAATTGTTTCAAGCCGAAATGGCCATTTTATGTTAGTTTTAGAACTTCTGTAATTTTATCAGTTATGTTCTTCCTCTTCTTGCAATCAACTGAATGAAACTCACAATAAATAAAATAGGAAATACAGAGAAGTAACATATAGTCCCCATCATCCTTAACCCCGGCCACCCCAAGCCTGACTCTTTTGAGCATTTCAGAAAATGATGGTTTTCCATGAGCTGAATAACGGTGCAATGCTTTAGAAACGTTTTACTAGCACAGGGTTTAAATAAACTGCATAAATAGTTGTGGTTATATGCGTAGCATAATGATTCTAACAGAACTTGTTGGGGAGAGGGAGTGTGTAAGAATAAATGCCAACATAAAAATTAGCCCCCACAACCATGTAGAATTTCAATGAGAAAGTAAGCACATTTTCACCAGGACAGAACATATTCAGACTTCGATAGCAGAAAATGTATGACCAATTGTAATCAAATTTTCCATGGATCCTTGGCTGAAACTGATCTAAAATACACAGTCCAAACCCTGACACCCATTTTTAGCTGCATCGTTTGTTGGTTATATCACTTCAGTTTCCCACGAGAAGCCTTCATCAAGGTCATAAGCTCTCAGAAAGAAAGACAAATAAAAAAGCCTCTCCAAAATCTGAATGACTTGTATTCTTATTGATAATCTTCTTATAATAATCTTAGAAATGATGAAGGAAACCAGCTTACGTGAGACAATAGTAAACAATTGCACTCACAAGGATATGAACCCTGCGTAAGAACTGGGGTGTTGGCGTTCTGGCAGGTTGTATGAGAAGAAAAGGTAATTTTGGTGCTGTCTCTGCCTGTTTGGTCGATAAACAGAAGACATTACACTCTGTCTCATAGGTATGGAAAATAGTATAAATTATAGACTGTGCAACTCCTTTCCAGGAGGAAAAATGCTATAGTCCTTAATTTTGGTGTATTATGAGCAGAGATTTATTCCATTAAATATTTATATGTCCCTGACCAGTAATACATAAGTATGTCTTTTAGGAGTTAAGGGCACAGAGGTAGAAGACAGACAGTAATTTATGGTTTTCTAGTTATAAGCTACTAGAGGAACATTTCTTTTGTTCTAAACAAAATAGAATTATGGTTGCAACCCAGCCATCATTCTGATACGTAGCATTTATCATCTACCTATGTATGGATATATTTATCTAGATAGGTATGTTAGATGCAACTTGTCTTATGAGTGACCTGATCCTGCAAAGACTTATGCATACGCTTTATGTTATATGGCAGGTGTGACCAAAAAAATGTCACTGACACATGTAGAGTTCAGTCTGTCTGTTAACCTTAGCAATATAGAAGCCCTGATCTGACTTGATTACAGTGAGTCGGGAAATCTCACCAAAACTATTTTTCAATCAGAAAATGTAGGTGAATTTAAATCAGACTTTCTCACAAGAGAGTATATGCCATTTTCAAAAAGGCTGGAATTTCTGGTGCGAGTGAGAATGTCCAAGACTAAAAGAAGTTAGCTGAGAGATGTAAAACCCTATTTGCTGAATTTTGTTTACATTAGATATCTTCAGTGGACAGAGACGATGGCACAAGCACTGATAAAGAAAGAAGTCACTAAAGTACTGATGCGAGGATAGGCTATTGGAGACCCAAATGCAGAATCTAACTCAGGCAAGAGAGGAACCTCAACCTGGGAGATGAAGGAATGTTTTACGTGAGGTGCTAGCGGGCTTGCTTCTAGATATAGCTATAGACCACTCACGACTCTTAAGTGTAGACAGCCTGGAAAATGCCTACTGGATTACTTTCATGAAACAGAAATGCTGTTTCTTAGTCAGCTGTTATGACTGTGTCTATTGTTCCTGCTCCATTTTACAGTGAATATTTTTACATCCTTTATTGTTATAACAGCAGGGATAGATAATTTTTTTTTTCAATTACTGGAAAAGTCGCTGAAAGTACAGTTCTAAAGTGACCGAAATTGTTCACACCAATGAGTGTAATTTGGCAAATAATTACGACTGAAAAAATATGGAAGCAGTATAAAAAGACCTGAAATGTTTCATTTCAGGAACACCAACTGCTTATTTTGACATTTTTTTAATGAATCATTTTGGCTTTTCCTTTCAAACAACATTTTTCATTGGCGAGTGGTCTATATTTTTTTAAAGACAAAATAATTAGAGGTACATAATCTGAGAACAAAATGCGACATTTCAATGAAAAATACACAGAAAAAGTCCATTTCAATTTCAGTGTAGCAGAAGATTTTTTCCGCTTCTTTTTTATTGTAATTATTTAACTAAAAAAATCATAATTTGCTCTGCTGTATTGGTAATGACTGTAGGTGTCAATAACCCAGTGTATGCGTATCAGTTTAGATCCAGTTACATTTCAGAAGGAAAAAAAAAACCATAACTGTGTGACAATGCAATTAATATGGTTTTTCAATGTTCACAGGTAACACAATGAAGTAAAGGTGGCTGCACCGTGTGTGAATGCATGACTAGCCTAACTAGGTCCTGAGAACTGAAGTACATTAGAGCAAGAAATGAGGCCAGGGCTCTGAAGAGGCCTGGCTTAATTCACTCCGGCCTTTGAAAGATGTACAGGGTATGATGAGGCAGCTTTGCAGGAAAAATACTGTCATGGTAAGGACCTGATCAAGAGCACACAGAGTTCATTGAAAGACTGGCTTAAGGCCATCCTGTATAGATAGATATAAGGGACGGCGTGGGCTTGCTTTATTTCCTCAAGTCTTGGAGATCTGCTGAAGAAGCAGAATGGGACAGCTACAGGAGCAGAAAGCTTGTTGCACTCAGAAGTGGATATCTGGAAGACGTGTCTGAAACACAGCAGAGCCCCACTTCAGAGCTTTGGCATGGAAGTGCGACACGCATATCTCATAAATTGAGCAAAGAAGAGTTAAGATGCATGGCACAATTCCAGGGTGTACAAGTGTTAACTATTAAATAAGCTGTGCTGATGCAAAAGAAAAAAAAGGATTTGGACCATGTTCTTTCACATATTTTTTTCTGAACTGATGTAAAGCTGATCCAGTGAAACCCCACCAAGCATCTGTTGGCTCCTGGTTGAAGCACAGAAATCCTCAGTACAAAATTATCCCCATAAAATGATGAGCTTCAGACCTTTGTACAGAAGACCTCTGTTCCACCAGTCAGTTGAGAGCCACCACACTACAAAGTTTAAACCTTTTCTCCTCTATTACAGCAAAAATATAGTGATTTTGTAACTGCTTATGCAAGCACCTCTGTAAGTTGAAATGGCTCTGTATCCCCTTGGGTTATCGCTAGTGAATTAAAGTTTGCATGTGCCAACTTTTTCACATTTGTGTGAAAGGAAAACAGAGGGGAAAACTGAAGGGATTAGTCTTAATACCTTAGAGCTAAATAAATATTTACTAAGTTTGATTCTGCCATCATTTCGTGGCCAATGCTAAGTACAAGGTGACTGCAGGACTGCTGGAAATGTACAAACAACATTAATCTGCTGGGTTTTTCCCCATCTTGAAATGTAACATAGAATCCAATTTCATGGCATGCTTTGGTTTTGTATGTATGCCTTCCCAGGTGAAATAGCCATTGTTTGTCACTTGTAGCACTTTCATTTCTCATATGTGTTTCTAAAATATAACGCTCAGTTTCCCCATTTAGATATGCCTTTAAGCAAAACTATGGCAGAGATTTACTGCTGCAGCAGCTACTTTTTGACTCTATCAGGCAGCCAGCTATTTTCTACAAAATCCTTCCTGTTACAGGATTCCAGACTACCCATAGATCACTCCAAACACGAATGTGAACATTCAAAAACAGCTCTCCTGCTAGCAAAAAGAACTTCTTCATTGCTCTCCATATAAAATTCAGCTGGTAGTTAATCAGATTCATTCAGAGCAGATAACTAATGATATTAAAATACCCATGTAGGTGCAAATGTGTAACTTTCTGATATTTTATATGAGTAAAATTCACTAGACTAATTAAAAAAAACATAGAACAATGGGTTTTGCACTGTTCACCTCCATGTAGGGTTACTATAATTCACAGAATTTGCAGCTGTAGGCGAGGATGACAAATTCATGTGTTGTACAGTGTAGCACCTTCTACTGACTAGCTTCAGCCTTTTGCAAATGAAAGAGGTTCATGCCTCTTTCCTCCTTTTGGCTCCAGACCATTTCCAAAGTCAGCTGGAGGCCTTAGACATAATCCTCGGGGTAATTAATGGATGGAGCCCCAGCAACACAACAGATCCAGTTTCAGCCTTTGAATGGCTGAGTCAGCTTCTTCCTCCTGGGGCGAAGCAGAGCACGGAACTAGAGCAACTGCGCTTGCCCACCTATGGACTGCATCCCTACGGCACATCCAGCTGCTGCTAGGAAACCTTGCAAAGGTGCTTGGCAGTGCGGACGCAGCTTACGGCTAGCTTCCTTTCGGAAGTATATTATATGGCTTCATGGAAGTCATGTAACAGGTGGTAACTTCTTAAGAAGTTTAGCAATTTAACAAGGGGTGCCCCCCCCCAACATAACCCTCCAGGAACAAAAATTCACAACAGGATAAGAGAAACCCAGCTAAGGCCACTAAATTGTCACATGGATTGTACACAAAGAGTCCAAGGCTCAGGATGGCACCACGGACACGTGGAGGAAGTGTCTTGTACGAGGTCTTCTTGGACTTAAAAAGCATAGGGGGATTAATCTGATTAAAATAGAATTTATTATTGCCGGTCTGGATTTCCTTCATGGACAGCGGAGAGGAAAAGGCATTTCTGTGGTGCAGTTCATCTCATCTTAAAGTGGATAAACTAAAATAGGGTAGGTGAACATATGCTCAAAAGTGTCTGCTTCTCACTTTGAACAATTAGAAAGCCTGAGCTAACTAGCTCAGGTGTAGGCATTTGCATTATAGGCATAAAAACTAGGGAAAAGGAAGTCCAGTCTTTGTGAATATATTTTGGACTAAGACTCATCATAATTTGTGCAAGTCATTTACATATGAATTTTACATCTTTTTCTAACAAGCAGAGTATGCCCCTGAGCAGACTTTATGTGACTGGAGAGAGGCTTAGTGCCCTCTGCACAGGTGTGAAAAGAAAATTGAAAAGTGTTTGAGCATACTTTAACTGAAAACTAGTGCAATAGCTTACAAGGCAAAGGGAAGAGATATTGCACTCTTTTAACTATGTTACAACCTCTTTGGTCACTACCAGGTACATGCGTTGGTGACTGTGCTATAACGCCAGTTGTAGGCACCGTGCGTGTAACCAACCCAGACTCAGAACAGCTGCAGAAGGGAAAGTGCAGGATTTCATTCCATCTGGTTCCCAGCGCTGAATCTTCGAGCACCTCCGTAGTGGAGTACCAACTCCACTAATTGACAGCAGTGACTTCTGTTTTCTCAGATGCACAAGCAATGCAGTAGCTCTACTTTTTGGAAGCTCTGAATTTGCTTACTTATTTTCACTTAACTGAAGTTAGATTCCTATCAGGTTTTTTTCTTATTTTGCTGTCCTGCTAGAGCATAAACACCATTAGCATCCAGGGAAGCTATTGAGACCAACAATTCCATGGACTGCACAAGAAGTGACTAGCAGCCTGGTGTTGAAACCTTGGAGGCTCTAATAACCATCAGTCTTCTTTCCATGCTGAGGTTTTCTCTGACATGAATCCCAAACATAACTATATATATGCAGCTTTTGTATGTGCATCTTTTAAAATGACACACCTTCAGGGGTGTCAGGCTCTAAAGGACACACAGCCTTCTTCGGATGTTGGCATAATGATGTGTGCTGTTATTATTCTCTCCATGGGTATAAGCATACACGTGCACATGAGTTCATGTCTAAAATCACTCTTTCCTGAGATTTTCCCTTAATTAATTATAAAAATGGTGCTACAAACCCATTTTCCACTCTAAGACTTCTCCTTTCAGAGGCATCCATCTCAAATGTGAAATCTGGATGGTGTTTTCTCTCTTTTCTGGCACCCCACTAGGGAGGTAATTTACAAAACATACGCCTACATTTTTAATCCACATGACAAACCCTTTAGTTCCACTGGAGGATGAAGTTCATGAGAGATTAACATTTTGGAGTCCTATGCACATTGACATACAATCACAGTAATTTTTTATTGACCTTCTACTGATTTCTTTTCCAGCTTAGTGCCATACACAAAAACTTCTGGCATGACACTGAGCTGTAGTTCCTGAACCTGAGCCATGTAACACTTGTCAGGTTATTATGAAAATTTTGTATCCGTATCAAAGAGTAGTGATTCAGTATCAACTGACTTCACTGACTGTTTTAACATCTTTTCTGGATTTGCTGAAGGGGAACATTTTCCCCATTTTACGACAATTAGGATTAATATTAAGACGAACAATGGTATGTCGTGACATTTTGATAGAGTGCAGCCATTTTCTGCTGAAGAAGAGCTGGCTACCAAAGAAAATAACAGGAAGCAAAATAATAACTAAGGAACTTACCAAACTACAATCAAACATGGTGACGTTTCACAGGTGTCTCATTCCTCAGCAGTCTTCTAAGTTATGAGATCTACTTAGCAGACTTAAGACTACGGTGTTGGAAAGGGTTGCATGGCTGAGATATTTTAAAAGAGGTAGTGAAAATTAAAAACACAATGTAAAATTTGAGAAGACTTAATGGAAACCATTTTTTCTAAAATAGTATTTGACCAGAATATTGAGATTTATGCTTGTAATTAATTTATTAGGTACTTTTATGATCATTGATTTCTTTGGACAAGTTTGTCTGGAGAGCCTGGCAACTTAAGCAGGAAAGATCTCCTGTTGCCATGATTAAGAATTAATTAAATATTGGCTCAGAAAGACATCTTCGTTGAATTTCTTATAGCTATTTAAGTATGCTGTAAAATTCTTTACGCCATTACTACTTATGGTCACTGCTTACTCTGGAACTTAAAAGGTAGACCTAGAAAAAAAAAAAAAGACAATACTGGTGTTTAAATAGTTGCCATATTCCCCCCAGAATTGACGCTAAATCAATATCGTGATGAGGTACGTTAAAATCATTGTTATATGCATCACCCCAGATGCTTAATTTTGTTATTGCAGTTTGGGTCATTACTTCTCATGCATAGCAGTTAAAATCTTTATTATTTAAATGATATTCATTAAAAAAAAAGAGAATTTTAAAAATGGTTTCTTACTGTTCAGGGTACTGACTGTACAGAATTGCAAAGTTGCACACAGTGATGGTAAATGAAAATAAGAAAGTGTTTTAATCATAAATATTATGGTGAATAACTGTGTCAAAACTGTGAGTCTAATTTATGTTCCTCATGATGATGTAGTATGTGGCCAAAAATTACAAAATTACCAGTTTGAAAATGAAATTCAGTGTCTAGTGTGGCTTAATGCCTGTCTGTATGAGAGAAAGAAGGCAGTTCAAGAATTCAGTTTATGTTCTTTTTGCAATCCTTGTGCTAAAAAGGCAGACTAAAAAGCCATTGCAGGCATTAGAGTTTCAGTGTTAGTCAGTCTTGATATTTAGCGTACCTCTGAAACCACACTGATATAATTTTGAAGCCACATCAGTAATGAACATAATCTCTATCTTGGATATTTTAAGTTCTATCCAGACTGTAATTTACATTGCCATCACCATCAGTTATATCACAGTTCTGTCCAGGACTTCAGAATAAGTGTAGGAAATACAAGCCCACACTCAAGCACTCTATAGAAAAACACTTTATTATCTTGCCATTCACTGAGACCCAGGAGATGTACAAAGCAGCTTACGCGGTGTGCGGCAGCAATAATATTTGCAATATTTCCTGCGGCATGGAAGCGTGGGAGTTTGTGGCAGGTCGCCTTACCCAGCGGTGCTGGTGGGGAGGAGGGGGTGCCTGACACCCAAGGGCCGGAACAGAGACAAAGCTTCAGACACCATCCTTTGAAACTCTCCTATAATTTTGGGAAACACCATCCTTTGAAACTCTCCATAAATTTGGGAAACAAGCAAAGCGGGGAGATCTAGGACTCAGCCCTACAATGGACCGTATTTCTGAAGCACTCCTACAATTTAAAATAGTCACAGAAAAGACAGTATCCCCCCCCACACACTGCAGATTATCATTTGAATTATGTTTGTTGCAGAACTGGTGCCTACAGAAAGTAAACCTTTTAGATAAATTCTTTGCTAGATGAAATCACTCCTTTCAGCTTAATGTGAGTGGATTTTCTTGACGGAACTTCCTTTTCCACTTTTCTGTGGGAATTTGGGGGGGAGCACAAAGTGACCCCATATAAGAAAAAGTATAAGCAAAAGAGTATAAGAAAAAATAAATTATGTTTAAGCTTTTCTGTGCTAGAAGTCAGGGGGAGGGGGGCTGCACATGATGCACATACACACATACTCACATTTATTTATGCAGATAATGTTGACATAATTTGAGATTTCTCTTTCACCTAGTAACATTTGTATATAATTCTCACATTTTCAGTATCCATGTCATTGTAATACCATGCTAATTCATACTTGGTCTCTGTGTTATGAGTCACTTCATTACGTCTTACTGAAAAACAAGACTGACCCATGTTTGCGTTCCCATGACTGAAATAGCTTTGGAATCTGCATGCAGGCTTCTCATTGTCTTTGCTTGCTTTTGTCTTCTCAAACTCGTGGTAAAGGAGATTTTTATAAACTGCTCATTGTTTCCTCTGTGCCTGTACAACGTTGTACCAATATTACTCGAGAATTACAGACAACTTTAGTGAATGCATATGTACAGACCTCTAGGAATTTCTGATCTTTGTCTCCTGTTGCAATTTGAGCCTGTACAAGTTTGTCTGACATGTGAACTGTGCAAAATCTTTTCTGAGCTTTTTTTAAGCTCTGGTTTTGTCCATGGGAATGCACGGCATTTTATTACTTCAATGTGAAGATGTTTGTTATAACAAGGACAGAAAAGCAGAAACAAAAAGCTTGGTGAAAGAATGTTAGTTAAGACAACTAGCTAGCTAGCACTCTGATCTCCTTCACTTATACCAATCTTGAGTATAAACCATATAATAATATGGTTTATATAATATACTATAATAATATAAACCATATAATATAATAAGAAAAAGTTTATTCATAGAATACAAACACTGAAATAGTAAAAAAGTGTCTTTTCAGATACAGATTAAGGTCTGCTGTGTTTTGCTGATATCATGTTTGTTCATTCCAGCAAACTTCATCTTGCTACCTGACGTGATTTAATAAATCGCTGAATATAATTAATTCATAGTTGGACAAATGCAGATGTTTTTAGAAGGGGAGGTATATAGCTTTAATTGATTTCTTCTTGTATGACTATGTTGCTGATGGTTAAGGTGAGATAAGAATCACTTCCAATAGGTTCGTGTTTTTAGTGAATGCATGGATCCCATCATATGGTGTTGGCAATAAGTAAAAACAAGAAGCTGACGTCATGATCTGGGAAATCGCACGTAACACTGTGCACAAGCTGTTGTACTGCACAGAAGGTGATGGCTGCAGGAAGAAGGAATGGAGTTTTATTTCCCAAGAACTGTATCAGGAATCTTTTCATCCAGTCAAATGACACGCTTCTCACTGAAGTGTGTTCCCCTAGAGAATTATTCATGCTTTTATTTTGGTTTCAGCGATTTATTTTAATACTTTATTAGTTAACCATAGAGTAAAATATCACTAGTCTTCTAGGAAAACTATTGGACATTCTGATGACCATTCATGAAAAAAGACAAAGCTGTCTGAATGCCTACGGTTAAGACTTTCTAAGTAAACATTTTACGTTGTTTTGATAAAACCAATCATATAATTTGGAAATAGGCAATGTTATTTGGCTACATCTGTATTACTTGACCCACTTTAATATTAAAGCAAGGTATCTGATTCTGTAAGCTGCGGATTGTTTCCACCAGGGAACCAAGTGTTGTACGTTCCTGTGTCAATCAGTCAATATTGAGGGTGTTTAAGAGTTTGCAGAATCCGGATCCAAGGGAAGAGTTTCAGATTATTTTCCAACTCACTACATGTTTCCTCTCGTGTTAGAAGGTGGCCGTCCCAAAGAACATTTATTGGAATATCTACAGATAAGTGATAGCATTGCTGGTAGCTTTTGGTGAACACTGCCATTCTACAGTAGAAATCCTGTAAAGCTAGGTTAAAAGCTGCGAAGAGAAGAAAGATTACCATGGAAATGTCATTATTTGGAGAGGAAGAAGTAAATGTGCTACCGGTAAAACCTTTAATGATTGTTTTACATACATGCATATAAAAAGAGAAAGTGCCAGGATCAGTGGGTGCTCTGCTTTTTGGGGTTTTAGTTACTGAGTCCGGGATTTAGGTACTGATTTAGTCATGTCAGTTTAAATTCTCATTCAGTGTAAAATAGTGTAGTTTTGCTGGAATAAGTGATACTACATTGAAATATATAGAAAATGCCTTCTGCCTTCCCTTCCTCTCCCTCTCCCTCTTCTCCCCACTCTCCTCCTCTCTTCAGGCCATTTTCTGGATGGCTCTTTTTTAGAAGTGTACTCATTATGAAATATGAGTGTCAGGAGTCATAGACTTTATAGGATACTGTAATTCTCAAATAGGAAGCCGCTAACTTCATCCCAATAAATCGTATTTCCAGGAGAAAAATGATCAGACTGAATTTGAGTTTTCTTTCAGCCTTGCTGAGAATTGAAAGATTCAATATGTTTTTAATTAAAGCAGCCTAATGGAAGTCCAGATTGTGCTCTCAATTCTTTCTTTTGTCAAAGTAGAGGAAATAATAACAGCTATACTAGAACTGTGGCCTGCTGGATTATAAGAACTGAGCAAAACAGTAATTTGAGGGGTCTCTCCTGATCCAGCTGAAGATGCTATTGCAAGGGCCTGTGCAAGTGACACCCCCATCGCCATGGGGCAGCGACCCATTGTCCCGTTTGGAAGATGTGATTCCCCATGCAAGCCCAACCCTATGCCAAGATCCCAGTACATAATCTTTCCTTTTAACAACTATGCTGTCCAATGCTCTGTCTGTGCATTAGTCAGGGTCTGAATAAAGATGAAAAGAGCTGATTTGCTGAAGTCTTCTGGCTAGTGAGGACTAAGAAGTCAAATAAGCATCGCTTCCAGCCGCACGGAAAGCAAAATGAGTGCTCTTAAGTCAGAGCTCCTCTACCACTCCCCTGCTTGCTCGGCTGGTTCCCTTCTGCCTGCCCTCCCACTGTCTTCAAACCCGCCTGCCGATGTGACTTTGGAACCAACTGTAAGAGACCTGATTTGATTATGCAGCTTCCGCTGGCTTGTAAATCCAGGACTTTGACCACTAAACAGCTTCCTTAACTTAACATTTTCTTAGCCACTTTGATCTTTGTAGGCTTGGGATCCCTTTGCATAAGGAGCTAAGTTGTCCAGAAACGTATGTCTATTTGTAAGGAGATCTGTTTTCAGTCTTCCAACTGAAAACACAAACACGGGATTTAATGCAATACAAAGCAGAATTATTTTCTATTTAAAGGAAAAAAAGGAAAAAGAAGAGAAGCCTAGGCAGTGAATGCAAAGGTGGTCAGAGGGCATAGGCTCTGTTAAACCACTTCCATCTTTTGCCAGCCAACACGCACAGGCCGGAGCTCCAGCACCTGTGGTTCGTATTGCCTTGCTCAGGAGCCTTGCCACTGCGATTGCGGGCATTCGTAAAGAAACACGGTGTGTGATTTTTCACAGCTGAGGGCAGAGTAGGCCCCCCTGTAGACGGTGATTACAGGTTATGCATAACTGCAGTTGTCTAGTACTTGAGGCCATTGTGAAGTGCTTTAAACTTCTATTTCAGGGTCGTACTTTCCTTTCAGAGCAGTCTCTAAAACAAAAATATCAAGTAGCCAAAATCAATAACAGGAATTGTTCTTTCTAGTTTGGCCTCTTTTTTTTGTGTGGATCATAATACTGTGGTGCATTACAGTGCTGACAAGGCGGCTGAAATTGAGAAGATTAATATGGTAGCAACTAGGCTGAATCCTAAGAAATACCAAGCATCTAAATGCCTCAATTTCTCCCTCTAGAACAGCAAATATCTGCAACCCATGTGGGCCGTCCCAGCGTATTGGGTCACTACTGGGGAGATGAGTCAAGGGAAAGCTAGAAGGTTTGCTTTCTACTCTGCTGGAAACTACGGGCATGCTAGTGTTGAAGATATAGGAGTTTTGGCACTTATTTTAGGAGGAAGTAGAGCACTCATGAAGAACTATGTACCTATGTCACCAGAGGGGTTCAAAGGGGACGCCAGAAAGACGTGAAGTCAAAGCAGTAGTGCTTCCCCTCCACCAGCTTTAGCACCGACACCATCTGTACTGGGGACATAATAAAGCAATTGCTATGATCTTCCAGAAATGATTTAAATAAAAAGGAATCAAGGAATAAAATAGAAACAGAGTTAAAAACAAATCAGCTGGAGGAAAAATCACAGAGGACCTGATTTCCAGTCATGTGTATATTCCACTCCTTAACAGCGTAAAGGGTCCTCAGGGTAAACGGGGGTTCAGCGTGAACAGTGCATGCATCACGGCTCACGTGTATTATTTGAGAGCTGGTCTTATGGTCTTCTCTGGCCAATTTAATAAATAGTGAAGTGCAGAATGCTTGGCATAAAATGTAGCACCATCTGTTCTCAAAGCATGGATCCTTGTCTCAGGGAAGGGAGCTGCCGTTCGTTTTCATGAGAAGGTAGTTAGTTGCCTCGCTGGAGGTGAGATTAACCTGGAGTTCTCAGTGTATGAAGTACGGTAGCAGTTTTATTATTCTCCACACTGTTCCTTGTCCGATAAGCCCCAGAAGTTATTTACAGTTCAAATCACTCCAAGGTCGCTGGCTATTACAGTAAGAGAAGACATTGTGAGGCAATGCAGATTGCACAGCGTAGCAGCAATTTGCTACAAGTAAATAGAAATTTCTCCAGGTTACTGTCCTGTGTGGGCCAAATTCATTAAAGCGAAGGCTGGACCAAAACTCCTATGGGGCAAAGGATCATGCGCTGAGTTCAATGGTGGTATAAGTAAAGTAGTCAGCATTCTTGGAGGGCATCTGCACTTATTCCGTCTCATCGCTGGTGAAAAAATCCTTTCCTGCCACTACTCAAGTACTTATCCCTTTGTGGGTACCAATTTAATCACATTTTGTATAAACAGCGCTTCACTGCATTCACTCCCAACCAATTCCTCGTTTGCCTGTTTGATCTCCATTAATTCTTCCTCTAACATCACTTCTGACAGTTTGTGCTGCAAAAAAAACCAAAGAGAAACTTTGGCTTGCAGAGATCACGCGAGCCTCAGAGGCCTGTACGTGTCCCCTTAGCCACGCGGGCGCATACCAGCCTGGCTATACGGGCCAGCGTCAGGGCTCGCAGGTTTCCTCCTCTCCCCCCATCCGCACCAGGCCTGACTCCAGCACTTTCTATTTCTCACCTCATCAAGGTCATGGTCCTGGAACATACTTCATCTGCACCACTGGTATAAAATAGGCCACTTAATTTTTAGCTCTGTTTCCTATGGAAACAGGATAATATAATCCCACTGCATTTTTCCCTCCATTGAGTAGATTTGAACTAGTCAGCCAATATCAATAATCTTTGATAGAGAGATACAGGTTTAAAAGATAGTTCAATTCCTACAAATTTTAAGAAAATAAGTGGTCACAGAAGTGAACAAGACCCTGTTTGTGCCTTTTTATGGTAAATACTACCAGTTAAGCCTGTATCTTATTGTGAACATGCGAATGCACACATCAGAGAGTGTGATAAATGCCCATCTATGGCAGAAATTTCACCTTGACCTCAGAATGAAAAAGCCAAGGACAGTCAGCCATGGGACAACGCTTCTCAAAAAATGAAGCTTCATCAATCTGGTGCTTGTGGAACCTCCTGTGTGATGGATTTCTCACTGGAGACCCTCTTCTACCACTGTGAATTACATCTGATTTAACCATCCCATGGGTGAATAACCATGAATAAATGGAAAGATAGTAAGACAGACAGCCGTATGTAAATGCTGATAACAACAGAATAATAACTAGTGCTAAAATTTATCAGTTCTCAAGTGTTTTTTTTAAACTAGTAGCTAAGTTAATAAGCCTCAGTGCTGTAGTCACTATCTACACAGCATAATTGAGTGGGACTTGTTTTGCCACCTAGAGTATCAGAGAGGCTGCGCGTACCATTGCTTAAAGCGTTCAGAAATGTACCAATTACTATGCTATCAATTGCACTAGAAGATTAGCAAGAGCCTTCTATCCTGAAATTTTCAGCAAATTAATTAAAAGATCTGAACCCTCATGAGTCCAAAAATTCTTTATTGTTTAATACCATAATCTTCTTGTTATAAATAAGGGGTCCAGTCATACAAAATAATCCAAAGCCTTTTGCAATGCATAATCCAGTGAAAAGACTCTGGTTTTGGCTCAAAGTTGGCTAAGCTACTTGTAGCAGGTAGGGACAATAGCGGGATTTTAAAGTGGTCAGCTGTTTGAAAGATTCTTGGATAGAAATTTGTGAAGGAGAGCAGTAGTTCACTGTCTAGGGAGGACTTTGTGAAAAGAAAGTTGTTCACATTTGTGCATTTAACAATAAGCATCTCTGGAACGAGGATTTAATGGGCTGCATGTCAGGGACTGCAACACCGTGTCCAGTTTGCTCCTCCATTTACATAAATTTAAATACAAATAAAATCCCAGGTCATCATAACAGCAGCAGCTGAGGATGAAGCACAGATAAGACAAGGAAGGGTGGACAACTGTCATTAATATTCATTTATCTGTGTTGCCAAATCGCCACTTTTAAAATAAGGGTGGAAAGTCAAACAAAGATGTTTAATTGGCAAATAACTTCACTGCTTCCTTATGCTGCTGAAAGGAAATTCAAAGGATTTCCAGACATTAATCTTTTAATTAATCCAAAGGAAATCCTTGGATGATGATAAACAGCTACAAAGTGGACCTCAGGGATTGCCTCGTGTAAACTGCAGGACTAATCCAGGGATTCGAACATGGATATCACATCCTTGCTAACCGTCTATTCAACTGGTACTTAAATTCAGCCTGCAGCTAGTTACACTGAAGGATATTCAGCGTGGCT
Organism: Platalea leucorodia; assembly: GCF_965183815.1. Lineage (NCBI taxonomy): Eukaryota > Metazoa > Chordata > Aves > Pelecaniformes > Threskiornithidae > Platalea > Platalea leucorodia. Next base: position 119,523,276 of record NC_138824.1, read on the forward strand.
TTTAATGCACTTGTGTGGACAATGTAAAAGCCTCTGTCAGCTATTTACAGGACAATTATATCTGCTCTTCGGACTTCTTTGTTCTCTTTTCCTGGTGCTCTTCGCTTTCTCCAGCCCCTTTCACAAAGAGATGTTCAAATGCTGATATGTAAAAGCAATATGTTAACCTGGACCATTAAAGGATTGCAGAAGATGTGCCCAAATGCAGCAACACCGGTACAATCCGTTGTATGAAGGCTGCCAGCTTTCCATTGATCAAATACATCATGTTCAATAAGGCAGTTCTGCAGCTGGCTTCATAACTCCCATGAGGTCCTTTACAGTGTTGCTAGGAACCTGTAGGTAAGGTATTATCTCAATTTGGCAGAGAATAACAGTGTGTACCATGCTCCTTGTCTACCAAGGACCAAATTTTTTTTTTTTTTTTTTCTTTCTTTATTTGGTCCCTCAGCATGCCTACTGTTGACTTTTAACTGGCTGAATGTTCTTTGATGATTTTCAGACTGATTTTAGTATTAAAAAGTTTTGAACTGGACACCGCTTTCAGATAAACCTTCGAAATACCTTTTAAAAATGCTTCATAATTTTTTTTTTTTTCAACTGAGGGTTTGTGCCAATCATGTCAAAAAGTCGTGAGTCAACAAGGAGTGATAACCTAATTTTTCTCACAAATAGCTGCATCCTAGGTTTTCAACAAGCCAAAGTTTAGTGGGGTAGAATACATTAAAGGCAGTTGTCTCAGAAGAACTAAATGATACTTCCTCTATTCTGTTTGTTTGGGGTTTTTTTTTGTTTGTTTTGGTTTTTGTTTGTTTGTGGGTTTTTTGTTTTGTTTTGTTTTTTAATATTTTCACTTAATTTGTCAATGATTCAATACTGTAACCGACTTTTGCCTGCTGATTAAGAAGGAAAGCCTACAGGAACTTTTATTCTCCAGATAGCGGTGCAAATAAAATGAAATTCAGGAAATAAAATAACCATTTAATTTACTCCCAGAGCTGTTTGTACTTCGCCTATGTAGAGACAAACAGAGGAATATTTAAGGGAATATATTAAAAAGAAGCAACATAGGCAATCCTAGGATTTGTCAAGCATTGTGTTCCCAGGGACACAAACTTCAAACAGGTGAAAACTTTACAGATCCCTTTGCTTCACCCCTCTCCCACCTCCCCAACACGTCTGCCCATGCTAGACACCACAGAGAGCAAGGGCAGTGAATAATAAGGAAGTCATTTTACAATGTCTCAGAGGAGAAAGCATTTTATGGGTGAGTTTCTCTCTTTACTGCTGACACACCTCAACGTGCTTTACATGAGGAGAGGGCAATGAGAGCTGTGTGAGAAGCAGGCTGGGCTGGGGATGGAGCCCCGTACTGGGGAACACTGGTCCAAGGCTTGCGTTCTCTACCTGGCATTGCTCAGTCACCTGCATTGCCCCCACTGCCCTGAGGCTAGCTGGTGGGGTTGGACCGCAGCATGGTAGTGGCTAATTTTTCTCACAAATAGATGCATCCCAGGTTTTTAACAAGCCAAAGTTTTAAGGTGACTTAGCGGGGGCTGAGAGAAAACCCAACTGTTCAGAGGGACTGAGAAAGATCAGAGTTTTGCTGCACACCCACATACTGATACAGAGGTGTAACACACGCATAAAATAACTGTCTAAATCAGCCCAGCTACTACAACAACAGTCAAAAAGTTGTTGTGGGTTTTTTTTTCCCCAAAGCCTTGCTCTAAACTCTTAAGGCACTCACCCAGACTCCACCAGTAGATTTTGTGGCCAGACTTTTTGTACTTGGAGGACTACGGCTGGACTCCTAAATCCATATTTTGGCAGCTAGCTGGGAACTGACAGGGCACCAATAAACCTCACTGAAGTCATCGCCTTTGAAAACCAGGCCTCCTTCATTTCTGTGCTGAAAATGGAGTTAAAAGCCTTCATTTAAGCACCTAAGGATGAAAATATTGTCTAAAGGTTTTACATTAACCATAGATTAAACAGAACTGTCAGCCAGCAACGAAATAAATGAAAGTCATTCCCTGCCCTGCCCAATGTTGCTTTTTCTCACTTAAAGATCTGATTCATTGTTTCGCATGTGCTCCCTGAGAAGTTCATGTGTTTTCAGAGCCCAGGCTTGTTTTCCTCCTGCACCTTTCACAGTTGCGTTGAAGCTGTGCCATCAAGGGATCAGCCAGGACTTCTGCACTCAGTGGCAAAGATAGGCAAGTAGAGTACAGCAAATTTTTTTTTAATCCTCCTGTCTTGTCATCAGTGTAGCAGCTTTTTCAGATCCTCAATTGTCTGCATTCCTGTGGAAGGCACACCACAATCAGAAACCACTTTCTTTCTTTCTTTACCTCAGTCCAAACAAACTCAGCCTAGCTGTTCATTTTCTCTCTTCAACCAATATTAACTTTAATGTACATTGCTGCCTCCTCAAATCTTTGTTTCACTTATCATTTCCTTTGTGTTATACCCCAGAAACATGAACCTCTAATCTACATCTTGCTTTAATTCTATTACACTTACTTCTTTACACAGATCCTAATTCAGTGCCCTTATTTTTGGAACTTTCTAACTTTCCCATGCAACTCATTTAGATGTCATTCATCATTTTCTGACTCATTTTTATTTCCCTCTTTCTATCCTCCTTTCCCTATTAAGAGGAAAACACAAGCAAAGAAAAAAAAAAAAAAAGACAGTTATTTCCATCAAAAAAAGCCAGTAATTTGTTTTCTAGTAGGTCTTCATGTGAGGCAGTCAACAGAAAAATGTCTGTGGTAAGTGATGGAAGCATAATACAGCATTCATGCAAGTGAAGTGGTGTGTTTGCCTTGCAGTTGTCTAATTTTAACCTTTTCTTCAGTCTGGGAGGACAAACAAAAAGCTGTATGTGAAAATGAGAATAAAAAGCACCTTTTCCTTTAAAGTCTTGTACTGGAATGAATGACAAATGCCAGTTCCCGTCTCCTAAAAGCAAGCTTCTAGCAGGCAGACAGCCATTTCAGAGCACTGCACGCTTTGTAGCAGCAACAGCAAAACTAGGAAAGTTCCCTGCAGCTCAAAACAACATAACAAAACCTCTATCTGTATAGGTTTATGTTAAAGTGATGTTGTTGAGAACAGCCTGCGCCACCTTTAGCTTGCGGGGTAACACGCCTTTTCCACTCACTGCAGAAAACAATACAAAGAATGAAGCGGCAATACCAGACTGCAAACAAAAAGACCCAGCAAAGCACGGGGAAGTGACTGGCTGAAATTTTCAGAAGTGCCCAAGGACTGTTTTGGCAGAGAAACACACATTGAATGTGGTGACACATGAAAGAACTGACTAAAGATGAAGCCAGTGCCCGTCTTCTCTGTTTTCTCTTGGGACCTGCAGGGAGAAAACATCATTCCTGTGGCAGAAATACTTATCCTAAGGGCGGCGATAAATTAGGCCTCCAGTGCAGCGACTGCTACAGGACATCCCCAAGGCAAAGAATTGCTGCAAAGCGGTCTCTCCGCGGACATTTCCCTTACTGCTAATGAGTAATTACCCCTCTGCCCCTGCCTGCCCCAGCGCGCTGTCACAGGCCGCCGAGATGCCCTGGCAGGAGGCTGGTGCTGCCGGAGCTGCAGAGCCAGCTTGGCACGGATGCTCCGGCAGCAGGAGAGAGGCGGCAAGCAGCCTCTTGGAAACAGCTGCCTGGGAAATGATCTCCAAAGTGCGCGGCGCGATGAAACAGAACTGCGCTTCGCCTCTCACATTTATTTTTTCCAGTCCTGTGGATTCATCAGCTTCATGTTGGAAAGCCTCTTGGTACTCACTGGAGGTGGTACTGTGCTGATGTGCCTCCACGCCAAATATGCTGAGAGAATTCCTACTGTGAAAAAAATGAGCTAAGGAGAGGACAAAGGAGCACACATATGTATTCCTAATAAAAATATAAATGCCACAAGTCTGTGGGCTGATACATTTGAATCATATTGATTTGACAAGTTCCTGCTGGCAGTAAGAATGAAAGAGAAGTCAGTGAAGTGGCATGTGCATGTGCTTACAAAATATTTTTTAACCCTGTCAGATGGCCTCAGGCTTCTTTTCTAAGGACGACTATTTTTTTAGCCCAAAATGCGTCCAAAAGGTTTGGCAGAGGGGATCAACTTAATAGCTTCACAACTTGAAACTGTGCTTAACAACTGTCAACGTATTCAGCAATTTCAGTCACGGACAGGAGATCCTCAGACTTCTTGCTTGGTGGGTCACTTGGCCTGTGAAGACTTACAGCTCCTGCCTGGGGACAGGGCTGTTTCTAGGACTCATTTGGGTGTTCGCACTCATGCCTGTTTTGCCCTGCTGAACAGAAACTTAACTCAATTTTTTAACAAAACTTATAGTCTTGATCCAAAGCTCAGCTATTTAGATCATTACCAAACCATTTACCTGACTCATGCAATACAATTATTTCACTTTACAGCTACTGCAGACTAAATTTTGAAAAATGCTGTAATTTCGTGATTCGTTTAAACCGCCATAAATGAGCCCTGTAGCTGATAGCAGCAATCCCACCTTGCTCCCAGCCTTGGTGGTATTTCTGGCACATGGAGTCAGCATTCATAGCTCTGCTGTTCTGGGGTAAGGAGTCCGAGTCTGAAGCCTATTCAGGCATAGCCTTGGGTTCAATGATGCTGAGACCTACTTTTTGGCTTCACAAAATTTCAGACACGAAAGCACATGTGGGGGAGGACAAGATGAAACCTTCTCTCAGATTCGGATTCCATTCAGAATCCACTTCAGATGGCAACTGATAGAGAACTTCATTTATAACTCCAGACTTGGATCTCCATGCAACTAAGGTGCATGCCAATATTCCTTTGTATATTTATCTCCATTTATCTTTTTGAAAGATTTGTTTACATTCACCACTGATGTAATTCATGTCCAAAATCCTTTGTGATGACATACATCATCACTGACACAGCTAAACATAATTTCCCATACTTGGGTTCAAAGCTCAAGCATAAATTCCCTCTCCAACCTCAGAAATGAGACATACAGTCACCCAAAATTTAGAAAATCCTGTCATGGATGGTTTTGTTACTTTTCATCTAAACATCTCAAGGAAGCCATCAGCCATAAGCATATAAATACTTCACAAGCCTAAGGAAGGAAAAGTGAGTAGTGTCATCTTTCCGATGTCTTTGCAAAAGCCTCACCAGTGGATCCAGAGGAGGCTACATCAATACCAGTGGTTTAACAGACGCTGAACATTTTGCACGTGTTCAGCCTTTGTTAGGTTGGATTTTAGGTCTCTCTTGAGCTTGGTATGAAAGAACTAGCAAGCTCAACAAGTTGCACAGCAAGCGTTAAACAGCTAGGTGTTATTTGCTCTGATAAACAAGCTTTCTACAGGGAAGTCTTCAGTAATGTATACGCTTGCTAGAAGTCATGGAACAGGCTGTGCTTTTGGGTGCTAAAGCAAGCCGCTGGAAAGGACAAGCAGGCATTAAGTACTCTTGTTAGCATACTGAGCACATCTACTACCTTTTACAACATAAACAACAGAAAAATGAGAAATTAAGTAACACTAGATGAAACCTGAAAACGCATTACATTTATATGACATTTTTTTCTGAAACACTTGTTGCATTAGAGTGTTATAGGCCAGATACAGACTGCTTTACAACCTTCTACTTGTGACTCCCCTGTCTGGCGTGTCTGTCTCCTCAGAGCATCTCCCTCCACTGCTGGATTTCCAGGTGATTCAGAGCTATCACCCTCCTTCTAGACTGTTTTTCTGTTGCCAGCCCAGTGGGCACATCTTAAGTTAGCAGGACGTCGCCAGTGAGGCTAGGTTCACTCCTCTCAGCTGTGAGCGGCTTATGTTAGCCGCTCTGAGGCTATTCTGATGCACTAGGGTCATGATCAGTGCCCCCCTGCACTAGGGGCAGGTCACAAAGTAGGTTCAGACCTGCTTCAAGTAGGTTGAGACTATTTTCCCCTTCCTGCTGTTCTGTCTTTGGCACTTTGTAACTGGTGTGGAGGAGCTCTCTGCTCTATTTTTCAACCTCTCGTCCCCATTCTAATAAGTACAGCTCATTGTTACTGTTGGCAATATTACTATTCATGTGTAGGCAACGTGCGACTACTTGGAATGCAGTCCATAAATGTTCTGGACTGGCCCTACAGATAATCCTGCTTCAGACAGCTGGAAACAGCTGCCCTGAAAACAGGACCTTATCTGACAGTGGTTGCTAACCGGTGAGTCAGTTAGTGGATGGTGTTACATCAAAGAGGATTAGGGAGGAACAAATCTAAGGTTTGCCGATAGGAATGGAGATGAGAGACAGCAATAAAAATAGAATAAATCCAGAGAGAATGTATATCCACCTCTGGAACAGTGAGCAACAGGCTGGCCAGGCACACTGTGTAAGAATTAGCAGGCTGGCTAGTCTTAGAGCCAGAAGGTGTAGAAACCCTATTTTTTCCAAGGGGATTAAGATAAGATAAAGTAGTTAAGATAAGACCTTGTAATATTTGGTGTTTCTCTAAAAGAAAACAAGTATGTGATGTTGCTTTGCAGCTAGTAAGAGTTATGAGCCCTACGTGTATCCCTGATAAAACACCACCGCAGAAAATGAAGTCCACCCATGCGGCTGGGTTCCTGGTATTACTTTATTATTGGGTAAAGGACACCTCCAAAAGCACACTGCTTCCTAATGCCAAATTAAGGGCTTAATGCAATACTGACTCAAGGAAACGTGACACCTGCTGAAGCAAAAAGACTATATAACGTGCATTCATAAAGATCTCCCATCCAAGCTCGAAGCGTGCCCTAGGCTGCCAGGCTTTGAGATCACAGCCCATCTCACTATGGGGCACAGACAAAGCTATTGCAAAGCTTAATGCTGCTGCACACAGCGAATGAATCACACATTCTGGTCATTTGAGTGGGCTGAATAAGGTTTGTTACATCAAGATATGGATCTCATTCTTCTGAACAAAGCAAAACATTTAATGAAAAACTGACGTTTTCTTAATATAAATGAGTAAGCAGAGTAATTTGCGCTTATATAACTCCTTTCATCTCCTCCAGAGCTCAGAGCTTCTTAACAGTGAAAGGTGATTTTTTTCTTTACTTACATTTTAAAGGAAAAATTGAAGCACTTGTAAATGACTTGCACAGAATTGAGTCAGAACTCAGGTCAGTCTCCTGCTGTCATTGTCGCATGTTGCTGCATCCTCCTCACTACCCATTTAATAGTTTATTGTTTGGGTTTTGTTGTTTGCATACAGAGGATAAGTTTACAGCAGTTGCAGAATGATTTGTTACTTCATTATATAGATTTATCCTGCGAGCTTTAGAATGTAAAAAGCATTTCTGTACTATCCCGTATAGTTAATTTATAAATACTTAGAGCCAGCTTCGTCAGAACTAGTAGAGGACGAACAAAGAACATGGTAGCACATATTTTTCTTTTGGCATCAGCACTGGCTTACATAGCTCTCACTTTGTTCTCTTGTACAATTTTTTCACAGCACTCCAGTTTTAAATCTGGTTCACTGCACAAACAGTTGTTGATACACAATGGAGGGAGTGGGATGGAGGGAGGGAGAGGCAATGGGCAATGAGAACTGCCCTGGCCAGCTTTGCTACTGAAAAAAAAAAATCCATGAATATATCACCAAATTCACTGTGTCCTGGACATACTGAATATAAAATAAGCACGTATTTTAAATGCTGAACCCAGATATCTCAAAGGTTCAATAAAAGCCTACAAAGTCTTTATCTTTAGGTCACTAGTTCAAATCACACGTAACAGATCTGAGGTCCATTTCTTAGCGGAAGAGTGCTAATAGCACTGATTTTTCTCTCTTCTCAGTGCTCTTATTAAAGAGGCAACAGCAGAGGGAATGCATTACCCACTCTGCCCTAGAGGCGGGTCAAGGCTGAGCACATTGGCAGGTCTGTGTGTAGGACGCTGTTGCTCCCTTTGTCCCTGTTGAATAACTAGGAAATTAATCCCTTGGGTAGTGAATGTGACACCTTCCGACACCACAAATTCACACAGGCAGATGGAGGGAAAGAATGCAAAGTGCCTATAGATTCGTGCTGCGTAAATCAAAAGCCACTCAGAAGTAATTTGTATTGGACAAGCATAAAACTGATCCTTAAAACCCAGAGTCATGCCAGCTCCTAACTGATCGATAACAGTATTCAGTAAAGCCATTGCAAATGTCCAGCTTTTAATTGGCGCATAAAGTTTTATGAAACCAGATCATCACATAAACAGTAACAGCATGTAAAAACTGCAACAAACACACCAACAACAGCTTAATAGCAATTCTGACAGGACATATTTCATAAGAACCTGTTTACCACTGATATCCTTCATGAACTTATATTGGAAATAAAGGCTATTAAATTGCAGTCAACCCATGAAATTATTACTACAAACATTCATTATTTTATGAAGCAGCCTATTGACATTCCTTAGCCTGCAGAAAGAATTATGAACTCTTGTTACACTAGTACACCGTAGCTTGGCTTTAGATTATAAATTCATCACTGTGTTCATAAGCTCTCACCAGTTTCATTGCTTATGTGTAAAATGTGTACACATTTACCAGTCTTGCTAGAATCACAACTAGATAGAAATGATTATGTTAAAATGCCAGGGCTTGGCATTCGTTCATGTGCAAAAACGAAGCTGTAGCTCTGCTGAAGATGAATTACAGGACTGCATAAAAGAGGGCATACTTTTTTCCCTATGTTAACAAATAAAGTGAAACTTAGTGCACAAATAACTGTATTGTGCTGGTAAGTCAATCTATAGTCTTACGAGGTTTATTCATGGGTCAGCATTACTGCCTGCGAGCTCAGCTCCCCCAAAGGGCTGACTACTGAAGCCTTGTCTACAGACACTCATGTAGCTCCGCTGAGAGAACCTCTCGGGTAGACCCAGATCAAGCAGATAGGAGATGTTTACTGTTGGGCAAATTTCTCTGGCAGCTCCCTGAATTATATAAAGATCTTTTATTTTGGAACAACTGCCCATAGTATGATTTTGCTGGCATCATGACATCCACCAGAGATTTCTGGTTTTCACATTGACTTGAGGGTATCAGCAGAACGTTCTGAATGTACACCTAGCCTGACCTAAAGTACTGTAGGATATATGCACATAGGGTATGAACCAAATCATAGAATGGATTTAATGCACTGATGTTCTCTTTGGCTTGTTTTTAGGTTTTTCTAGTCAATGGAGTTTCCATTGTTTCCCTTGGCTATCTATTTCACAACTGCACTTGGCTGAAGGACCAGGAAGTTCTTCCTGGTTTTTAGCTTAATTTTTACTTTCTGTTATTTGAAGCTTTTCTTTCCATCCTTCAGCAGTTCTTTGGTCTCCTTGAAGTTTCAACCTGTGTATACTTGAAGGGCTCTCAAGCTGGTGATGTTAGGCTTTCAGAAGTTCTCACAGTCATCAGTAAATAAAGTGGCTCTAAATATTAATAAGTGGAAAAACAGAAAATGTCCTAAAGATCATAAAGATTCACACTGGCTCTGGGGATCACCTTGAGGAGAACTGAAGAAGGAAGCAAACAGTAATGGAGGTCCTGCCAGCACAGACATTTTCTTTCTGTGTTCACCCAGAAAAAAAAAAACAAGACTCTTCCTAGAGCTTGTGAGTAATCCCACAAGCGATTATCCCCTTTAGAAAGAAGTATCATGCTCTATCATTCACCTCATCACTGAGTAGCAGGAGATGGTGCTGACCACTGCGTTAAGCATCTTCCTGTTCTACAAGTTGTTTGGTTATGCTTTTCATTAAACAAAATTTCAAATTAAGTCTACTTAGAAGAATCAGCTTTGTTGAATAATCTCTTTGCCATGCTTTTGCTGCAAACAGATGGATCATTGGAGATGTACAGTAGTAAAATACTTTTCTCATCTTGAGTTTTGTGAGATACCATATGTGCTCACACAGATAATAAAAGACAATACCTTATTCCAAGAGTACTGGAGACTTCTCTGATGTGAGCTGATAAATCAGTCCTGATAAGACCAAACAGAGCTTCAGTCCAAACGGACGTATTCAATTACATGGGATTTTCAGTTTTCAGTGCATTCTGACAGACCCATTTAATATGGCAATATCTTTTCAAAATGGAATTGGACATTGCTGACAGCATAAATGACATAAAAACTCTTTTCTGATTTGTGTTTCTTACTTGGTCTATGTAAGCCTTTTGAATTTAGAGAGCTCTGCTTCTGCTAATTTGAGAAGGATTTTTGTATAACATTTGCTTTGCATGTTGTTAATCCACGGCATTAAAACATGGTTGTTAACCTGCCTGGGAGATTTCAGCGTGGGGTGTATTCAGACAAGCAACATGATACGATCCATGTGTAAATGAAAACTTGCTAGCTAGTTCAGGGTGGAGTTGAATAGTATTCCTCCTCATTCAAACCAATTCCAACAGAAATGTGAAAAGAGGGATTTGTAAGCTCTCATTGCTCACACTTGACCCCTACACAGTGCAAGAGAGTGAGTGCAAATTTCTCCAGTGTGACAGGGGAAAACAGACCAGCAGCACTGACAGTGGCGGCTGCCAAAGTTAGATTCCACCTTCTCCTGCTCATAATCTGGGGAGCCAGGCATGAGCCCTCTCCTAGTCTCTCCAGTGGTTTGAGCTAAGCCCTGCTGAAAGGCACCATACAACTGGGTTCAGTAGTGCAACGTGGACTTGCCATATCTCACTAGATGTGAAAGCAAACTTGCATGTTTGCTTTGCATGAGGGCAGGGCAAGGTCCTTTCTGCCAGCATAATACAACATTGCTATGCTCCCAGGTATTAAAAAGGGAAGCAGAAGAATTTTCTTGCTTACAAATAACGTCCCACATACAAGGTCAATTTTTAGATGCTAAGGTTTTGCCCACAGTTCTAGATTTTGTTTTAAACTACCCCTTCATCACATTCTCCAAGAAAGTTATCATTTTTATTTGAATGAGGTATCCCCCTCCCATTCCAAATTATTTTGTGACAGAATAGCCCTCTTTCAATTTCTTAATTTTTGTATTTTTTCCTTCAGTGCTGTCAATGAATGTAGTGTGTGCACTGGTTGAAAGGATCTGTGTTTCTCCCCTATGAAAAGACATATTGCCTATTATACTTGTGCTCAGGTGACTTTCTCCTCTAGTTGCACATGTTTAAGTCCAGCAAAATTAAAGGGCCAGCACATTTGACAAGTAAAATATTTTACTAGTGAATAGTTGGTGTACTAGCTTTTGAGAGGTAACTGTGTATGACCTTTTCTTCCACAGCTGAAGATCACTGGCATAGTGCTACTGGCTTACTATGTGAAACACAGAATCCCATGTTGGTTTTGATGTACAGTTTTGCAACCTGTAACTGGGGATAAAGAAACTTATCTTCTCCTGGGAATCACTTTGAGCTATTTGTACAAAATGTACATCATTAAGATGTTGGCTTATAAAAATTTCAAATAAATTTATATTTTTTTATAAAAATGTGTTTATAATGTATTTTAGTTAAAGTTTAAGTCACCACATCATTTTTACAAGCATACAGGAAATTCAGGCTATCAGAAGTGCAAGGTACTTTCTTGTGTATCATCGAGACTCCTGGAGCGTGGGGCCGAGGTGGCTAGCTAACAGTGCAGTGACAAGCACATGCTGCCATGGCTGGGGTGGGCTGCCTGCCGTCCCCACTGGCACCCATGCTGGGATGCTCCCTGAGGTGCTGCAGCACGGCACCCTGCAAAGCGTACTCAGCCAGGCTGAGCACTTGCGAATGACTGACACATTTGAGGTGGCTCATGGAGACAACGGACATGAAATCATTGCTTTCCCTAGAAAACCAGATCAGCTAAAACATAAATGACTGGCAGAGAATTCAATGATGATATATTTGCAGAATTATTTTTAATTGCTGCATTAATCAGGAACGCAACTCAGTTTTCTGACTTCACTTATTAGTTATGCAGCCATATAATATAAACTGGAGGTGAATTAGCTGGCTCCATAGTTTGGCTTCCAAGATGTAAATATTTTGAAATTTTGTAGTGAGAACCTATGTTCGCAGTCCGAGTTTGTTTGGAAGGTATGTGGTAGTTTGGGAAATATATCCTTCAAACAGACAGTAATGTTACCAGAATCAGAAACATATGTAGTTTTTTGCCCCAAGTTAAGCATGTGTTTGGGGGAGTGTGTGTGTATATTTCAAAGACTGTCACAAAGACATTATAATTGATTACCTTCTAATATGTTTAAAGCATTTTCTTATGCTTTGTAAATTGTCTTATGAAAACAACAAAGCTTCTGGTGAGATGACTTCTACATTTGAGCAAACAGCTAACAAAACAAAAAGCATCATGCTCCACTGGAATCAGAAAGCAAAAGCATATGTGCATACGTCATTCTGAAAATATTGTCTAATTCTCATTAGAAGTCAGATAACATTAGGGTCACAAAGTGGATCCTAGGATGTGCTCTGGGAAGCTGTACCTGTATCACTAAGTATCAGGCACAAAAAGAACACTTCTTTTTCAGTGAGGACAGGTGCAAAAACCTTGTTTGGATATAGCAGGGCAGAAATACACTGATGACTTCTTGTTCTTTTCCTTAAAATTAATGAAAAGAACTTGTTTCTTTGTTTCCCCTTGCCTAGAAGTTTCAAAGCCTCAGTGTTGAAACTAAAGCTGTGGTGAAGACATTTGGAATAGGATTATTTTATTTCTGGAAGGGTTTGCATTTTTTTTTTTTTTTTTTTTTCTCTCATTTTCTAGAGATCAAGATTTAAGACTGCTCATTTACTTTTCTTATCATTCTTCCTCCAGAAAAATGAGGTGCATTAGGTTTAGCAACCTGGCCACCAAAATCTTAATTTTTCACCTTTGTAAATTTTACAAAGCTAGACCATGGTGGCAGGCCTTTCTAATGAAAAGATGTTGATTTATTTTCCTCTTGTGGCCAATGCTTTTCTTTCATTTTCTCTTTTTCTGGGGTGATGTGCAAGCCAAAGATTCTTATTCATATACCATATTATAATGCAAAGAATGAGGTGAAAATATTTATATTGGAAAAGAAGAAAAAGTTTTTCTGTTATTTTTTTATTGCTGCATGTAAACAAATGCTAATGAAATATAAAACCATGCAGTTATTCTTTTGGGATGAGGGGTTAGGTGTTTAATGTGAGTCTGATGCGTAGATTTATCTCGTGCTCCTCAGAACTCTGCTGAGATAACAGAAAGAACTTTGCAGCTCCGGTCCTATCAGCTTCCTAAAGTCTTCAAGCAGTTCCTCATGAACGAGCCTACAGCTTGAGTTCATCTGATAACTCACACATGCTGGCATTAGCTGTACAAATACTTTGCTAGTAATACAGCTTCATTTGGTTGAAGGGAAAACGATGCCCATTTTCACTGTAAAATGCAACTTTGTATATCATACTTCAACAGCTGACATCATATCCATTAAAAGGCTAGAGAGGTACTGAGCCAGACCTACAGAGTTAGCTGTATGTTTTGTGCAGAGGTGAGGGGATAAGAACAAAAAGTTGGTTTCCAAAAGAAACAGGAAGAAAAAGGAAGGTAGGCATGTATTTTGTGTGTTTGTTTTTTTCTAGCTTTGACAGGGAATTATCTATTGCCATTTAATTGCTAGTTGTTTTAAAAGTGCTGAAATAATACCTCAAACTTCAATGCTTTATCACAAAATGACTGGAAATAAATATTGCAATACTATTCTTGATAAAATGCTAGTTTTATTTGAAAGTTGACTATCTTACTTGGTGTGATGGATGACATTTAACTGAGCAGTAGAGATTTTTACTTGAAACTCCCTGGCTTTCTTAGGCTTCCTACAAGTAAAACGTACTATAGCTTTATGATAACATATAAATATTCAACAATAGATATTGTTTCCTTGATTATTGATGAGAACTGTGAACTATGAGAAGACTTTCGCAAATTTCCAGGTTAACAAATCCTAGGGAAAATAAAGGGTCTTAGTAATAGATGCCCTTCTACCCTTCTGGTAACGCTAGTTCTTTAAACTCCCCTAATCTGTACCACAATGCTCCACAGTGTCACATATTATACACGTGACTTTTACAAACTCAGGTATTTTTCCAGTCCTTGATTATGTTGATAACTCTGAAATAACAATAGTTCTCTTCTTAAATGAAAAGCAGTGGCTTTGTCCAAAGCATGAGAGTTAAATACTTTCGAGCTCTCACTAACGTGTGACATGAAACCTAAGCATGAGTAAACCCCAAAAGAGAAAAAAAATCAAGAGGTAAAGTGGTCAGGCAGGTACTAGGCATTAGGATATGCCAATTTGCACTGCTCACCTGGAAGACTGTTGAAGCCGTGTCCGCTTTAGTGGATGCATCCCTTTGATTCACCCGTGGGATAACAGATGACAGCACAGCAGATAAACTGACAAAAATTGACAAAAAACCATCTGCAGGGAGAAGGTAACTACAGCCTGCCAAAACCTTTTTGAAACAACAAGGGCAACCAGGTGGTTTCCAACCTGCTGCAGTCTTAAGCAAGGTGTCAAAAGGACAAAACACCATTTTCTGTCTATTTAAGAAGGACAAGGAGCCTTGGTAAACTTGTTTTGATGGTTGAAGAGAGGTTGATTGGCAGCAGCTGGAAGAAAGAATGTGCTAAATGATTGGCTTACCAATCACTGTATTTCTGCTGAGGTGTAATAGGCCACAAACTGCAGAATGAATACACTTTCTAACAATCTTGGAGCCCACTACAAAAGAAATTTCACTATTAATAAACACCCCTTCCTAAAAAGTCCCCATTTCTTCTTTCGAAGCAGGTGAGGAGCTTGTTTCCTAATGGTGGAAGCTGAACTATCATTACTTGCATTCTTTTCACAAGACTGGTGACATGCTATAAGCATAGCTATCAACTGGCTCAGTGATATTTGATGCAAAGATAATCACATTTATATGGATGTCTTTAATGGTCACTCTCAGCTCACATTGTTGATCTGGAGCATACCTAATGTTGATAGCTAGGTTTGATTAAAGCGTGGTTAGCAGAAACAGCTGGATGTTAGTCAAGAGCAGTAAAGATGAAGCCAAGCTGAATGGAAAAACAAAACTGAACCTGTAGGATTGTTCATAGTGCCACTGTTTTTATGAAGGGAACAAGCCTTAATAAAAGACAGGGGCCTTTGCCTCCTAATTTAAGGAAACTTGAACTTCACCATATAAGTTTACCTCTGTGAAGACAAGCAGAGTTGTATCATCAAGAGAAGCTTTATCATTTCATTTATTGGAGGCAGGGGAAGGGCAGGATGTGTTATAGAGTAAAACAGTTAAGATTACTCTTTGATTACACCCAGTTAGCACTGGGTGCTAATATGAAGATATGAAGAGGACTCCTGTGGTCTCCCTGGTGCTGGCTGACTCTTACTGTGACTGACTAATAGATACACAGTTTTACCACACTCGATTTTTCCTTATCCTCTTTATGGGCAGAAGTTTTGATCCCATAAAGTCAAAGTGGATGTTAATTTTCCTAGCAGCTGATCAAGATAAAATGTACACTTAACCTGTTTAGCCTCTTGCTGTTGAGTTGCCAAGACAGATTTCTTAGAGACTTGGTGTGGTCAGAGCCAAATGGAGGTTAGCATCATGTCTAATCACAAGAAAATATGAGCTCATGTTGCTATAAGCTACAGGATATATTGCATTTATCTGTATGCATCCTAGGAGTATGATCAGTAAGCAACACAAACGAACTTTCATTAGTAAGCTTGTAATATGTCTCAATAATCTCCCTAAAATTAATTCTGTCTCTTGTATCAGTAGTCAGGCATCATTCTCACCAATATGGCTGTTTGCATTTAAAAAAGAAACAACTTTGCACAGACCTACAATGGACTGTGGAAAAAGAAAAAAAAATTTCCCTTTTCAGGTTTGTCATATAAGATGTATGTAAATATTTTTAAATGTAGTTGACCATTGACATGACTGTCTGAAATTCAAGGACAACTTTCAAAACATAGCTTAGCTTAAGGTTGGTTTATGAATATCTCCATTAATATAACACCACAAAACTATTTTGGGATAATTTGGCAGTGACCTGAAGGAGAAGGTCTCATTATTCTCTACCAAAAGCTTAATAATCTTCCAACTATGAAGTTTAAGAAGAATTTAAACTGAGCAAAACCTCACTTAAGTTAATGCCTGTATTTATACCTTCTTGGAGACAACCCCTAATGATCTCCCTAAAGAGCAGAAAGAGGGACTGTGGTCATGTATATACCTGACTACTCCAGCTCTACGGTTATTTCACTGTGAATTGCCGGTGCCACAAGCCTGTTCTCGGAGTAGGTTCCCAGGATCCTCAGTGAGTTACAAGCCTGACATAAGACATCTACCGATGCTGCATAAGATGTGCCTAACTTTCCTGCAATCAGATTTTGTTTGATTTTGCTGTGTAGACATAAATTCCATTTGGGTAGGAAAGCCTGTGGCAGGGAACAAAGTGACTCTTTCTTCTTCCCTGAATGGAGACGGCTTTTTTTTTCTTTTTTTTTCATGGTTGAGAACTGTGGCTCATTTGTTTGAAAGACATTGAAAACAATTGGTTTCCTATCATGCTTCTCAAATGTGAGAGTAAGTTGTGATGAGGTAAAATGTAAAATATATACAACTTTAAGTAAAATTTTTCTGACTTTTTTGTTAATTATTAAAAGCATACATCTGGAAAATAGAGATCTCCCTGCCAATGACCAAAGAGCTTTAGAAAATAGTACTCATCTTTGTCCATGCAGAAAGGGTACCCTGAAGCTACTGATGGAAATGAGCCACGAGACAAGTGACTATCAAATATAAGGGAGGGTTTGTTGGCTCAGGTTGGGCTGTGGCTTAGGAGTGCGATGTACGTGTTACAAGTTGGTCATAGTTAAACAGCCTAATAACCTGACACTGCCTGTTCTAGGACTAGCAGGGCAATACAGCCTTCTCTTGCTTTTTAAATTTTATTCTTGCTAGGAAATCAGCTGCAAAATACATTAGTTTTATTAATAGAGGAATGTAATTCTTTGCCAGAAGGCTAGCTTCAGCAAAAAAAGATATTACAAATTTAAACTAGCTTCAACAGGAGACAAAAGCATGGTAATATGATGATACATCCCAAGTATGAACAGAATAAAATAATCTGTGCAGATAAGGTTTTAATATAGGTAGTAAAGAAATAAACTTCACAGTATGGTCTTGGTATTTCTGCAAACATTAAAACATAGTACTAGATAGAAGTTCATGTTAATTTCATTTCATCTAAGGCTTTCTATGGCCCAAGAAGGTAACTGTGATTAAGAAGAAATGGGATGATGGATAAATTACATGGAAATGATGTAAAATTTAATTGTTGTGACTTATAACCCTGCTCAACCCTAGTTCAGATTCACTTATAGTTCAATGCCCACAGTAGTGGCTTTGGTGTAGAGAGACAAGCTTAAACTTGCTCATTTCGGGTCTGAATACAGGGAGGTGAAAAAAACCTCTAGGGCTTTCCAGTACTAGAGCTACTCTGGAGCTCCCACCAGTGCAACTCAGTGATGGGAAAAGGAGAGGATTCCTCATAAACGAAGCCACAGTTGATTCAAGTATTTGAGCTATAGTATAAATAAGGCAATCGTTTAAAGACAGCACAGCTATTAAACAGTAATGAAGAACTGAAAAGCAACTCTGCATAATCACCATTCAGCTAAATGATGATTTCACAGATGGAAGAACAGATGAAATTCAGCCAAACCATTTTAGGGGCAAATGAATAGGCAATAATGTACTTAGGAAGCATTAGCCTCTCTCCGTTCTCAGAGACAGTGACCCATTGTTCACAATTAATAAACCCTGAGGCACAAAGGGGACAGAGATAGTGGCTGCCTAAGATCCGTTCAAATCCACACAATAAAACAAGCATAGAAAACCGTACGTATGTTACACTGCATCTTAACATAAAACAGAGCCTCGAATTATTTTCATATATTCAGATTAAAATGCAAACCCTGCTAAATTATGATGATTTACAACTCTCCTCCTGGATGTGATGAAAGTCACTTTTGCTATAAGTTAAAGGATCATTGGTTAGGTAGCAGGTTAGCTTTCCTTTGCTCACAGGTTTTCCTAGGGCTGGCGCACAGAAGCATGCAAAGGAGTCACCAGCCCTTAAATGCCAGCTTGTCCTTGAGAGCTGAAACTCAGAAATAGCACAATATTATCTGTTAGTAGTAAAGCAAGTTAAAAATGAGGAATGCATTGCATGGCAAGCACCTGAGCCAGTAAAAACCCAAACTGATGACTGCAAGAGATGAATGACTCTTTTCATTTTGGTAACTACCATATCAGCAACTTTGCAAAAGGAAAAAATGTCTGACTGTAAATAGATAATACCGCTGTGAAGAAAAGCAAATGCTCATAAGTCCAGTAGGTCATCTTCGTAAATGACTTTAGTGACAATTGTTACAACTTTTTTTCTCTGTGAAGCCCAAAAGAAATTGTCTTGTCTTTTTTTTTTTGGTCACCTAGCAGTGTAACTATTATTTTTGGCTTGGAAAAATAGATAATCACATGCTCTTTCTTTTGAGGATATTTTACCCGCCAGTATGTGTCAAAAGTTAGTTTTCACACTAAGGCTATCAGGTTAGTGGTCTAAAACCTGCAGTACAAGAAAAGGACAAATAAATCTTTGTAGTAGCTGTACTGTGGAAAAAAATGTTTTTGTAAGTGACTACCATTCAAAATATTTTACATTTCTGTGTTAAATTTGATGCTGCAGGACATAATCAATGTAACATTAGAAATACTATGATATTGTAACACAACTAGCCTTGTCATGCAGAATTTCTTCCTCTGCAGTTCTCCAGTTGTGTCTGTCCTATCTCTACGGAAGTTCAGACCTGTAAAATTACAGGTATCATTGAGAAAAAGAATACGGAATTGATGCTTATTTATTTGTTAAATATCAGAACTACAGGTCATCTAATTAAATCATCAGGCAGTGTGTTTAAAAAGCAATCCAAAGGAAGTACTTTGTGGCACAATAAAACTGATGTATGTAAGTCATTTGCACAGGATACTGTAAACAAAAACAGTACACCTAGGTGAGCTCAGAAGAACAGCCAAAGTCATGGAGGATAACTCTGCTGGACAGAAGGTCAGGCCTTCTGAGGCAACCGAGCACTGGGGGACAATTGCTGATTGCAGTTCTCTGGTTAGGGACTGAATCTAGGAGGCTACAACCAGAGGGAGTATTGTGCTATACTTGGCCTTTTATTATATTCTTTCCCTTGATGTCTTCTACTTGTCAGTGTCAGGTGGTATACCGCATGATGGGTTTTTAATCCCATGTTAGGACAGGTTGTCCCCAGATTTGAGGCATGTCATCTTGCTGGTGACTTTGTGCAGTTGTTGCATTCACAACGCAGTACATGATGTCTGTTTTCTGTGAGAGATTGGTCCCACCCTTAGAAGCAAGGAGGAGGCCAAGCTCTGCACTTACGTTGCACTGTAAGTTTGAAAAACATGCACTAGAAAAATCTGTCCCCATCATGCTAGATACCTAAGAATCACCCCTGGGGCACAAGCAAAGAGCTAGAAATTAGTGGTCTGCGTGTACTAGCCCTTAAATAGCACGTGACATCCAGTCTCTTTCCAGACATGAAAAATCTCCACAGGTAAGCAAAGCAGTTTATGGGATGGGGATGGTGACAAGACAGTTTAGGAAGATGACTCCTGAATTGCCAATATAGGAGCAAAGAAGTAAGAAAATGAATGTGTCATTGCAGCCATTACACCTGACGTGCCTCTAGCAAAGCTAAAATGTAGAAATACTCTTTGAGTTACTAAGACCTGAAATGTGATCTAGAGTTGCAGAAGGCTCATGCAAATGTTCTACCTTATTGTTTAAATGTGGGAAGCGGCAAGCCTGTGACTAGGAAAGCTTCAGAGTGCCCATTGTAGTGTTTCTAGATGGATCATGGTGGAACCATTGCTTGAACTCCAGAAGGTTTCCACAAGTCATGAAAGAATTTTGATGGAAAAGGGAGGAAGGTCTTGGGGAACACTTGTGCAATAACGAGTTAACAAAACTAAACACTAAGACTAATTAGCTATATTTCACATGCACAAAACAGATTTCTGAAATAAGTACCCTTTTTTTGCATAGTGACAAATATAGCGGGTCATTATGTGGGTACCAAAGATGGAGCAATACTGAATGCCAAGATACTTAGTGTATGTTTTGCTGGTTTTGAGTGATTTTCATCTTAAAAAAAACGGAAGAGCAATGTTGGGGGGGAAGGTATCAATATTTTTGGCTTATAGACAAAGAGGTGTCATTTTTGTAGGACTTAGAAATAGTATGTAAGTAGCAGCAGTATGAGCATGCAGATAAAGAAAAAAAAATCTCTTTTCAGAGAGAAAGCCTGTGAAATGAACATGACATGTTAGGCATATTGTGGTCTAGTTAGCACAGCACTGTATTAAAGATTAACCAAATGTGTCAGTATGTGTTCAAACTTTTTGTTAAAAATTCTGGTGCTGTGCTGTAATGCTTTAATGAATGCTCAGTACCCAAATAGCAGACATTTTGTAAATAAAACTTTCTGTTCCTGTTTTGGTAATGCTAGCATACCTCACTTTCTCTTTGTTACCTTCTCTGATCAGAGCATGTCTGAAAAAACTAAAACTTGAAATTATTGTGTTCATTATGATTTTTTTGAAGATTTTTGCAACTTAATATTTCCAGTATACTTTGAGAGAATATCCCAATTAGAAATCACAATTTCACCACAAACTAAATATCAGAAAAAATTAGTCTTTCCCTCCCCCAGATGACATGAAAAACTAGAACTTTTTTCTGTATTCTTGCATCTCTAGAAGTAACAGAAGAACCATATGGTTTGGCTTTTCTGTTACTTAATAAGAGCAAAAAAATGGCTGCTGCTGCTGCGGTGAGGGGAAAAAAATTGTATGCTTTAATGCCCAACAAAATGTGATGAAAAATGTGTCGTAATGCTGTAAAAGAGGTTAAACTGAAAGATTAACATACATTGCTCTCCCGTCCCACAGAGCTCTGAAACTTAAATGTGACTTTTCGTGTAGGCAAATTCTGGGAAATGTTAAAAATAGAGCTTTGTGCAAATTGACCATATTTTAAAGAGCAGGATAGAGCAGGAGAGGGCAAACATTTTAGACTTCAGGTGACAAAGGAGGAATTTTTGTCAAAGTTAAATTGCCAAATTTTAACTCTTGAAAATGACATACCTGGAGCAATGCGCACTTAAAAGCTACTAACTCTGACAGCCCTAAAAGCTCTACAGGGAAAAAAAATGTGCCTCTAGCTTTTATGCCATTAAGCACATCTAAAACTAAATCCTGCAGTAAAAACTTTGTTGCATATGAATAACAACTTCTTTAACATGACTCAGAGGGTGATAAGAAATCTATAAGGAAAATTAATGAGGGATGACTACTGATGGGGGTAGGTAGTTGACCATCTTTGGTAACGTTAATGTCTAGAAAAACTGGAACGGAGGAGATTGGAATGGGAAGAAAATTTAAATTGTGGGTCCATCTGTGTAAGCACTAGCCCAGGCTTCTGGGAAGATATGACTGCCAGGATCCAGAGGCAAAGGAGCTCAGAGAGCTCACCATGTCACTTGTCTTCACACTTCGAGGATAATGGGAGCACCTTTGTGCAGCACCAGCATCCTAAGTTTAGCTGCAGTCTTCTGTGTCACTTGTTAGCCACTCGGGCAGAACCCCTGTGCTATGGCATGGATCCAAGTCCATCCCAGCCTGTCCCCTCTGGCTTGGATAGCAACACGGCCTCGCTATAAACCTGCTCAGAAAAAAGGAAAAGTAAGGAGTCAGGCTACATGTGGAATGATCCTATATCATTCAGGTTGCCAGAATATGCCAATTATTGTCATTTAAGGCTTGGCATGAAATCTGCGGGCTGGGACAAAAGAGAAAATTAGACAAGTTCCAAGATGATATATTAAGATCTCCACTAAAAACTACAGATCTGCATTCTGCAAAGAGATAATAGCCATTTATTCCAATTTGAATACTAAATTCATTGTTCTAGAAAAGCATACATGATTGTAGGGAGCTTGATGCAAAAAGAAGTCATGGTCAGGTGTCAGACCACCAAACAATGCATATTCCACCATTATCCTCCAGTTTATTCAAGTGTAATCAATCCTATTGCAAAGTTTAGTGAGCAAGAAGACAGAATAATGTGGCCAAAAAGCAGGCTTGATCCTGGCTTAGTAACAGAAAAGTTAATCAGTCGAAGAAACTGAAAAACTAGCTGAACAGGTTTTCCAGGGCACATTGTGAACCGAGAAAAGTGAGAATGAATAGAAGGGCAGTCCTGGGAGTGGGAAGGACAAAAGAACTGGAAATGCAAATGTTCAGTGTTTTATCACACACAGAGACTGCATAATATGCAGTAAGATATTTAATACATAAATTATAGTATTTGTACACAAAGTACATAGATGAATATGGCATGCCAGGCAGGGGGGAGGAACCGGGCAGAGGGCATCAGTGGTGTTTTCCTAGCGTGGTAGATGGGGTTACAAGAAGGGAGCCTCACCTGTAAACTGTGCCAGGAGGAGTGAGAAAGTACACCCTTTACTGCTGGGTGGTCATCGATGGCATGAAGGAACAGGTGTCAGAGCCACAGTTCTGGTCGTCTGGAAGAGTGAGGAAGAGTTTATATATCCTGCAGGGTCCTGAGCCTGCCATCACCCTTGGATGAAGGAGTTGAAGCCTACAGAAAAGGTGGCAGGGCTGCCGGATGAAGGCCACTCAGTCAGTTCTGCCATATAGTGTTTGGAAATTCAGTAAAAATTGAAAAGGTGCTAGCAATAGGGGGAAAACTGCTTATTTGGTTTCATGCTTGCTGTTGGAAAAGTGTGGCTCCACGTTCATCCTTCATACAAAATGCTGAATATATAATCCTGATAGATTTATGGAAAATCCACTTCTACTGAGTGAGTTCAAATGCAGACATGGTATGTTTCCTGTCAAGAACAGGGATCTTGTTGCTCAAAGGCAGGCTATTTTCCATTGACCTTGGAGACCACAAAGGGACAGTAGAGAAAGTTTGAAAAGGAGGTTACAAAACACAGCATTAACTTCTAAAATGGTATACAAATTTGTGGAGTCACGATAAACTTTTACGGGAACCTTTTCTCTTTTTCCCTTTATTTTAAGGAAAAACGTGACAATTCTCGTTCAACAGGAATCACTCATTTGATTTCTATGTGACACATCAATAGTTAACTTGTTCAGGACAGTGTTTTGCTTAACAAGTGCCTACATCATGTGGGTGAGGTCTATTTGGATGAGGGATCGTCAGGTCCCACCTGGCGAGGAGGGGGGAGGAGCGACTGAGGTTCGCAGGTCCTCTCGGTGTGGATTGAGGTGGGCCAACGCTCAAGGTCCGTACACAAACACCAGCTTCAGTAGAAAGCTTTTATAGAGACAGAGATGGAGTACAAATATTCGATACCCACCAACCCTCTCACGATTATATCTACCCCAGGTATGAGGCTAAGCTATGCGGCTTTATGGAAAATGAAGGTAGGCCGTGCAGTACTCTTAACTACAATTTATCAACTTTGACGACTTAATTACCTTAGGAGAAGTGAAAAAAGAGAGAGGGAGAGAGAGAAAGAGGGAAAAAGAGGAGAATCACCAGTCCTGGATCCAGCATTGGGCCTGCCAAGGCGGGTATTTGGCGGAGAGAGCCCCCGAGAGAGAGCCAGAGTCCCTATTTATCGATTTCAGTCTCTGGAGTTCTGGAACCTTCTCTCGTCCCAGTGCCAGGAGTGGCAGAGGTACCGGTGGAATTAAGAGGGGCGACCAGTCAGACCAAGGGGAGCGATACCAGGGCTGTCCCCGAGGCAGTAGGTGTGGGGGGCGGATTGAGAGGCTTCACAGCCCGCGGGGGTGGGGATGGGGCGGAGGCAAGGCCGCCCTGTCTCCACAGGGCTCCCTCCCTCGCCCTCGCTCCAGGCACCGTCCGGCCCTGGGTCCGAGCGACCCTCCCTCCGCGTTCTGGTTTTAGCACCCAGGCTGTTTGAGAGATCTACAGGGATACCTAGAACTAATGTTATAATATACACCAGTTTTACACAAAACTTTACCTCAGTTAGTGGAAGCAGGCAAGGTAACCCATGCTGCAGGTTGGGATTAAACAGGAAACTCAAATAAGGAAAAAATGCTTGATAATAGCCAACTATGATACCAGGAAAGTAACTGGTATCGGTCTTTTAAGAAAATGTAGAATTTGAAACTATACACTAACATACACTTATGTACTTCGATTGACTAAGCTTCACTTGCTTTTGACAAGTCGTGAAGTGATTGACAGAACGAACCGTTCTTTAAAAAGCAGCAGTTTCATGATTTAAACAGGTTTTGTAGCTTAAAATAAAGGTTTCTATGTTAGTGCTTAACTAAAGATATGACGAAGAAGGCAAATGGAAGGATAGCCTGGCAGTAACCTTCATATAGCCTTGGACTACGGAAAGCATTAAAGTGTCAGGCAATAGGCCATGCAATGACATGACACAGGAATATACAGTAAGTTTTTCCTCTGGTTACTTTTCTTTAAAGACTGAAACAGTGATCCACATCAGAAGTTTTAAATTGACCTATCCAGTTCCTACTAACTCTCTAAACAGGACACAAAACAGTTTCTTGGTCTATTTGAAAAGGAATCATTGGATGTTCATTATTTCTGTTGGGAAACATGTAGCTCGCTCAGAGGATTTGCTTTTTTACAGCACCTTAATGTTGCTGAGTTGCATGGAGATTTTCCTTCACAGGCATCAAAGACCATTAATGAAGCACTTTTTTTGTGAAGTCTTGTATGAAAGAAATATAATATACAAATCTTTTTTTAGAAAGTACGTCTACCATAAATTTGAGCGCTGTTATCAAGAGAAAATCTGCAATTCTTCCTAAAGAAACAGTAAAGGTTAAAAAGCCCAAATCTTACCAAATAACCCATTGTCTTTCCAAGCTGGGTAAGAAATTAGGTGATGAAGCTGGACACTTGACAGCAAATTTTTTCCAAGCCATTTTTGTGCTGCAGTAACAAAGTAGTGAATATGGGTTATTGCTAGCACAGGGCAGTTGTCAGCATACAAGAAGGCAAATCAATGAAATCAAAAAGGTGCAGGGTGGGCAAAGATGGAAATTAGTGGAAGAAATACAGAATAGGTAATCCTTATTGATGAGAATAAAACGGGACATGTTAGAAATGTTGGAGGGAGTTAACTAAGTTCGGCAAAAATCCGTGATGGGACCTTTAGTGAATATGTATATTGAATAAATTTGGCAAAACGACTGGAAGCATGGTGATAAAATGCACTAAGACAAAGCTTGGAGGCATCTTTAATAGAAAACAGAAGTGGAATATTTTGCACAAAATTGATATAGCAAAAATGGAATAAAATTCACAGTACAAAAGGCAAGGCCTTGTACTTGCATCATAGGCAATATTGTAAGCTGATAGCCTCAGTCTATTATGGCATAAGAGGAGAAAAGCCTGGCTGTAGCAAAGGTTATTATAGACAATTCTAGAATTTGCCAAAGGTGATCCTTGTGGAGAATGAAGCGACAATGGCACTGTATATTGCAGTTAGGAGACTTCTTCAACCTTATTTAGAGAAACATGCACTGTTGCTTCAAAAGGTTGTTCATTTACACAAGGATAGGGATGACCAGCATAATACCTGGGAGTTTTATTTGATATACTAATGAAACCTTGCAGAAATAATAGGATTATATGTCTCTAATGTGCAGGTACATTTAAAAATATACAAGAGAGAATACAGATGAGATGAGAGAATAGGAACATTTTCTGTCCTGTGTATATGATGGCATAAGCTGAATTTGATGCCTGTTTTTTTTTTTTATGATGAACATGTTGTAGATCATAATTTTTCCCAACAAGAAGCAGATTGAAAATAATGGAAACACAGAAAACATATCAGTAATGATAGATCATCTAGTAACCTGGGTGCCACTCCCAATGTACTCCAATGTACATTGGTACTGCTTATTCCTTATTTAATTGCAAAAGAAACAAAAAAGCAACATGGTCAGTATGAAAACTGTGTTGTTTTTAACACTGGAAATTTAGAGGACTTACCCTTTAGCAAAGTCATGCTTGTACTCCATTTTGAGGGCAGGGGGACAGATCTAACTGAATCCTTCAGCCCCTTACAACAGTCAACTTTGGCTTGTTTAGTTGCAAATGCTAGAGATGCATTTTCAAAAGCCATAGGCATGGACATAGCATTCAATAGCAACGAAGGAAAATTCTGTAGGTTTAAATTTGGTTTCAATTAGGATGTGATTAGGGCTGAAATATACAGAATAAGTTGAAGCAGGGTCCCATTTTTCAGACAGCTGTTTGTTCTTTAGCATCCATGCTGCATGCTTCAAACAATATGAGGTTTAAGTTGATTGATTGAAGTGTTCATTTGATAAAATACAATAGAAAATGAAATTACAGGCATCCGAAGGCATTTAGGCACCTTTAACCATTAAGTGAGAATTAACACAAGACTATAAGATAAAAATAGGAGAACCATGAGCAGAACAAGAGTAATTGGTATTTGTTGAGAGGGAATAATAACTGGAATTGAGTAGCCAGAGTAGACATGTATTGAGGTGTGCCATAACAGCTAGGATGGAAGTATGAAATAATAACCAAGAAAGCAATTGCTTTTAAGGAGGATTGTTCTTTGGTAGATGCTTGTTGCTGACTATTTAAATGTTGAGTGTCCTGCTGAATTGCCACCTCTCTACTAAGGATTGCCAAACTGGGAATGAAGCAGAGTGAATTTAGAAAAAAGGAAGGTAAGCTCCTGGAGGGAAAGTGATGATTAGAAAGGTTAAAATACTCCTCAAACAAATCTGTTATACTGACACAGCTCTATGATATAAGGTTCAATTGTTCTGATTACCATGTTCTTGCAGACCCCTACGGTGGAAGGAGCTATGTGAATGCAGCAGCTTAATGAACAGGGAGAGGAAGGAGATAAATATCAGGGCAAGCACTGCTGGTGTTCTGAGAAACTAATTACGTCTGGGGGGGCTGTAATCCGGAATGGTAAAACTCTAAACTAGAGAATACCAGATAGTCATAAAAGTTGTGCTTCATACAGGAGTATATAGGAAAGGAACCCAAACCATCAAGGTATGGGAAAGGGCTATAGCCATATCTATCTGAGACGTGAAAACTGGGGATCACAGTTGTCAGAAATGGAAGTATACAATGTTTAAGAGACAGCTGAAGAGACAAAAGAGGAAGTTACTTGAAATACAGCCCATTAAAAGTTAAAGACTTCATGGTTAGTTAAATTACTCTAAATTACTGAAAGATTAAGAACCATGTTTAAGCTGAGTATTTGTCTTTTGCACAAATACATTAACTATAGCCAATTCAATTTGCCTAATCAAGCTTAACAATGCTACATGCTGTTTCTCATTAGAAAGTCACTATTTAAAAAAAAAATTGACTACTTGAAATTTAATGGTAAAGAGATTCTGTATGGATCTCCAAGGGTGCAGCCATCTGACTCTATGGCTTAAGAGTAAGTTGATGTCATTGCCTAGCATTTGTCCCAGGCAAAAGAAATTTTTGCTGTTGTTATTTTCTTTCTGCAACTGAAAAGCATAAGGAAAAGAACATCTGCTTTTTGTGAGACTATGAAAGTGATAAAAATATCACAGGTAATACTACAGCATTTCTGCTCATGTTCAGTAGAACCAGGGCTGCGACTCCAGCCTTCTTATGGCAGGTAATACTTAAACCTCAGAACAAAACTCAGCTTGAAACATGAGGGCTGGACAAATACTGCAAAACCTAGTGGGAAATCCAGAGAAACACTAACCAGACTTGGGATTTCTGAGCTGAAATGAGCATGACTTAAGATGATACAGAAGTTACAGCTCTTTTTAAAGGCATAGGAATTATTATGGTCTTTATTTCAAAGTGCCCCACTGCAAACACTTATGGATTAAGACTGCAGGATACTTGCTAATGGCCTCAGGCATGAGGCTGCTTCCCAAGAGCATGCTGAGTTGAAGAAAGATCTATGCTTATTGCTGAAATATAGCTTGCCAGAAAGGCAGGTACCTTCTCAGATATTCTTTAGAACTTTTACTGTAAATATATAATACAAACCAATGAAGTCGGCAAAACTGATGTTACTTACTGCCTTCATATTAGGAATGCATCTATGTTACTTCCCAACCTCACTGTATGAAATTACTCTGAGGATCAACTCCATAGCTCCTGTGAAGCAGGCTGGTGAAGGGCAGGGGCAGATCTTTCAGGAGCAGCCCATCGCTCTTTGCTTGTGTTCTGCCTATTCAGAGTGGGGAGGAGGAGGGACATCTTTGGATTTTGCCACAGCAGAGGCTTCCTGGAGACTTCCTGGCATAAGTGTTCCAATTCGTGATCAGTCTTTTCAATTTGGTGGTAAAGAAGAGGAGGTGTTTTAGGGACCTGGGAAGGTGAGCTGCTCCTTGTGCCTCTCAAGGGATGCCTTTAGGGTGCATGGCTGAGGGCCCAAAGCAGACCTTGTTGGCAGGTGTATGAGAAGCACCCACCTGGGGAAGGTGATCCCAATGGAAGACTGGATTTAGAAAGAGGACAGCTAGTCTCCATAATTTGATGTAGGAAGGACACAGAAGAATGACTTTCATAGCCATGTATATGAACAGAAAGCAAATTTACAAGCAGTGACAATAGCATAAATTAGCACCTCAACTCCCTA
Source organism: Platalea leucorodia (assembly GCF_965183815.1). Lineage (NCBI taxonomy): Eukaryota > Metazoa > Chordata > Aves > Pelecaniformes > Threskiornithidae > Platalea > Platalea leucorodia. The sequence goes on from NC_138824.1 coordinate 119,552,127, forward strand.
AAATCATAAATAGCATTCAGTCCTAACTAGTGTTTTTCTTTTCTTGAGCATCAGGTGCCTCTTTCAGTTAAAGAAAAAACAAAACAACAAAATCCAGACTCTAAACCCTGTCCTTCTTCATCTTCACCCATTCTAGCACAGTCTAACATGCTGAAGGTGTATCTTAGGTTGGACTCTACAGAGGAAATAAATATGTGGCCCAGAAAGCTAATAGGTGGAAAATCCTTCCTCGCTGTCTCACTAGTTTCAAGCTTCTGTTGTGACGGCAGAAGTTACTAGAGATGATACATTAACCCTAGCAAAAACACTCTTGGACTAGGAGGGCTTATTAGCATAGAGCTGAAAGGAGGTATGTTGACAGAAATAGCTTCTGACACTATAAGGTGGAGCCACCAAACAAGTCATCCATGAATATGGTGCAGTTCATAAGAACACATCCCTCTTTGACACACCTACTCCTCTGCTCCCACATTTTGGAAGAAAATTCTGCCTGCAGCTATGCTAACAGTCCTCAGTAGCCCTTTCTATCCTACTCATTCAGTGGGAATCCCAAGCTTTTAATGAAGAACCAACTGAACAAAAAGATCAGGGGCTGCACAACTGTCCAGAAAGATCTGAAAGGTGGAATCTGAATCCTAAAATACATCCTTCCCAAACGGGTTTTGAGCACTGGGCTACATCAGAGGAGGTGCACAAATATGGTCTTGATACCCTAGAAGAGGAGAACCATAAGTGTTTTTAGCCATGCTCCTGGTTACACAGCAAGCATGTTCAGTGTGAGCACCAATGGACAGTCCTTTAGGTGGTACCTAAATGAGCTGCAAAATTTAAAAGTTAGTATTTTAACAATTAATATTTTAATAACATTCTAAAAGTTAATAAAAGAGCAGGTTATGTTTCTTCTGCAGGAAGAGTAGTGCTCACTTTTTGAGATTTTGCCCCAGTGATGAGTAAAGAGTTGAGCTGGAGATCAGAATTATTCATGAACTTTTATTTCAAAATAATTCTTGTCCCTTTCTGGAGAGACAGACCAACCTTTGAGAGCCTCTAATTTGTTTTGAGTTGCCAGTCCTTGAGGGTTTGCATTTTGTAGCGTTGGGAAAACAGAATGCTTACTGCCTGTCAGTTTTATTTTAGTCCGTTTTACACATTTACACAAGCTTACAGTGAAAAACCTCACATTTTATACTAGCAAAGAGGAAGGATTAGATTCTTGATTACACAGATTAGAAAATATTGTCCTTCTGTTATTGTGAGTAAAATCATCACCTGAGGCTCGCCCTTGGGTCTGGTGAGCAAATGAATCATTTTCTGACCTTCCCCCTGCTTGATGGACACTGGTGTTATTCCATGGCTATTTTCCTGCAATATAAAATTTACACAAAACTTTTGACTGTGCCTGAAGTTCAGTGATGTCAGCAGGCTTCTCTGGTAGCCTCCTGCGATAAATCTAAAGATGACCATCCTACTGCCTGTGGACATGAAGTCCTCTCCTTAATCTATTTAGGTCTTCAGGCCTCAGAGACCCTATAACCCTTTTGGATAATTATCCTGGTGCAGCTCTTCAGAAGTCTTGCTTGTTAAACCACTAAGTTATTTCTCTGGAGCCACTGTATCAAAAATGACCCTGTTGACAGCAGTTGTGAATCAGTGGTAAGCTCAAGTGAAACTTGGAAGTAAAGCAAAGTCTGCTAATGTGGCAAAAAGTCAAATGAGCCAAGAGTTGTTTATTGGCAATTAAAAGCTTAAAAGCTTAAACTAGGCTTATAATCTGTACTTTTCACAGAAAGCACTGCAGGTCATACAAAATGAAGTACTTGTTTAACAAATTGAGGATAGCTAATAGAAGTAAAACTTAGAAAGCCATGATTTTGCACTGCAGTCATGGATGCTTGGCCACTTGTACTTTTAGCCTAGGCAGCCTTTCATGATAGTTCATAACCTCTCCGGGCTTTTATAAAACTCACTTTGCCAACTGAAAGCAATCTGAATATTGGACATGTTTGAAACAAGCTCCATCTGTTTTCACTTTATGTCCATGTTGTTGAATAAAGATAAATAGGTAACTTTTTGTTACATAAAGAAGCTTTAAATCCATCTTGTTATACAAACAAAGCCAACTAGACTGGATTTGGAAAAGCCTGAATAGCCTTCATATAAGAAAGCCAAAGGCAAGAATAAGTTCACTGCTGCTAGTAGTACAGACAGCATCAACTGCCAGAAACATCCTGTGGTAAAATATGTTCATATAGAAGAAGAGTAGACAAAACAGAGAATGTCCTATTGATCCTGATCACCTTCAAAAGTCTGTGGAAATATGAGCTGCCCTTATACTGTGCTCATCGGATAAAATGAGAATGCTTATAATAGACATTTTGATAGCCTTCATTTAAAAACCTGTAACTATTAAATGTACTAATAAAAATTTTAAAGTACTGGAAGCAAGCAAATAAAGTACATGTAAAGAATTGGAAAAAAAGGCTTCAGTCTGTGAATTATAACATATAAATAACTCTAGACCAAACGAGCAGGCACAGAATTGAAACTAAGAAAGAGTTGACAACAGCTCTGTTTATGCTTTTACAGGACTGTAAGCAGGCTTGACTCAACTTAAATTTTTAATGAAAATCTCCTTAAAATCAGTTTCTGTTTATGCTTGCCAATGTCTACTGCTAGTTATAATTTTTGTTAACTTCAGTCTCTCCCTCCCTCCAGTCTCCTCAATCTGCAGCATTTGCCAGTGAGGTAAAGAAAAAAGGAGGCAGAGTAACTTGGAGAAAAACAACTGGCATAGCATCTCACAGTTCTTCATTCAAATGTTTTAATGGCTGCTGAGGGGAGACCTTATTGCTCTCTACAACTACCTGAAAGGAGGCTGTAGCGAGGTGGGGGTCAGTCTCTTCTCCCTAGTAACGAGAGATAGGACGAGAGGAAACAGCCTCAAGCTGCGCCAGGGGAGGTTTAGGTTGGATATTAGGAAAAAATGTCTTCACCGAAAGGGCAGTCAGGCATTGGAACAGGCTGCCCAGGGAAGCAGTTGAGTCTCCATCCCTGGAGGTATTTAAAGAACGGATAGATGTGGTGCTCGAGGACATGGTATAGTGATGGACTTGGCAGTGATAGGTTAACGGTTGGACTCAATGTTCTTAAGGGTCTTTTCCAACCTTAACGATTCTATGATTCTATAATTCTATGATTCTAACTGTCTTAATAGTGGAGTTTTAACAAATCTCATAAATAAAATACTACCAAGTGTTTAAACAAAATGAAAGAAATGAAATCTACATGCAAAACCATACATGCAGGAAAGGCCATGTCCTGTATATATCTTTTAATGATGAATTGTTTTAAAAATGAGCTATATTACTATCATTTTTTTGCTATAGTGGTGGTGAAACTAGAGGTTACTTGTTGTTTAAAGTATTTTTCTCTTTAACAATGCTGTGATAATCTGGCCTGGTCAGAATAAAACCAAAATATGACTGTTTTCATCCATGTTAGAATAAGCAATAAGGAGAACAAAGGCTCTAGTAACCTTTGTAGAATACAAGTGAATCAAAGGATATCTTGGATCAAAATGGTTTCTATGACCTTCACTATTAATTTATATTTTATTTGGAAAAAAGCTGGAGTAATGAAAGGAAACAAAAGTACAGACGAGCACAATATAGAGCTATGTGGAAATGCACTTTTGAACTTTTGACTTCTCTGATGCCTTTTGTTTGATGCTAATCTGTGTGTCAGAACAGCATCCAGGATTTCTGGGCAGAGTCCTGGGATTTAGGCACACCTGACTGACTTTTGGTCGCTGTGACCACATGCTTTGCATGCATGGCAAGTCTGTATCTCAACTGTTTTATTTAGCACTCCATTACACTGTGTGCAATGGTCTTTGGAGGGGTAGTCAGCTAATTTTGTGTTGGCTATCTTATGCATTCCTGGCAATCCTTGTATAACAGTTCCCAGTGCATTGCAGCATAACTGCACTGATTGATTTAGGCACCTCTATACCCCCCAATGTACTTGGATCATTTTGATAATGTGTGCCTGGTTTTAATGGTAGGGGGCTGCTAATAATATCCATTGGGTGCAGGACTGATAGCCTCCGCAACCAAGAGTATGACACCTGGCTATCCGCGAGGGCTCCCTGTGGTGTACACACCAAGGTACTTTTCTGTGGAGAAACTGAAGAGTAGGCACTTACACGAGTCATTCACTTCTGGCATGTGAGCAGGAGATTCTCTTCTTAAGGTCACTTTTAAACTTTTCCTCTTCTTTTACTCCTAACATTCAAAAGATTGCAACAGGACATTTAGTAATGCTCTTGATACCAGCCAGTACTATAAAATGCTAGAGATCTGTAAATGTTAGCCTAAGTTGGAAAACAACAAATAACAGCACAAAGGGATGCTTGCTCTTCTCTACAGTGGTTATTCTGCATATGCAGTTGTTCTACCGACAGTACCCGCAGTGCTTCAGTCCCAGAAACCAGAAGTGAAGCCAGCTCTGTGCTGCAGTGCAGTACAACTACTAGCAGCCCTGCCATGGCTTGTTTGATACTGTCAGGAGCCGGCGTATAGTCAAGAGTCCCTCCCCATCTGCTACCTCCTGTATGATGTATGCAGCACCTGTACCAAAACCTTTAAGCCATATAGCTTTATTTGTAATACTGATTCATTTATAGCTCATCCTGAACAGCATGAGAGCTCTTCTCCTTTCTTCTCCTGACACAATACAAGAGATTTTCATTAAAAATTGTACCAACAGTGAAAACCGTGAAAGATTTTAAAAGCAGATAACTTGACACTTATCTCACCAGCTAGACGCAGTCTTTCCCTGACTGGCCCGTTACCTTCCTAAAAGGAATCTTTCATGTCCAGAACTCTTTCGTGTTATGTTGTCTCATTTTTTTTTGTCCCTGCATTTATGAATTCAGGGAAGAAATGGAGAGAGAGAGAGAGATGTAATAACTTGACGCTGCTTCTTTTCAGCTGTCTGAGCAGAGTCTCCTAACCTCAGGAGCTTTTGTGCAGCTCTACGAATCTAGAGCATATTTGTGAAACTGATTGGAGACAGCTTTTCTAGGTAAACTCTGCAACAAGCCAGTTCACCCTGACTTATTTATATTTCATTGCATTGTTATTCTGAAACAAAACACTAAGAGGTATTTCTGGGCATCACCAGGCAGCATATTGCATTCCTCCAGCTCCACATACTTACCCTGTCTTTAATACACTATGGCTGCATGTGCAGTGGCACATCAAATAGGCTGAGCAAACCTTAGAGTAACATTTTCATACTCGAATTTTATTCTATAATTGACACACAATTAAGAATAGACAGGTAAGTAAATATTCAGGATCTTTGCTTTTTGTTGGAGTGGGAGAAACAATTCAGAATTTACTGGTGAGATTCATTCTTGGGTTTGATACTTAGCAGTTTTAATTTAAGAAGCTAGCTAACCTATTAGTTCCTCAGTCCTGTGGAGAGATTTAATAAGAATACTTTTATGAGCCTGTTTTGGTGACGGCTATAATCTCTTAGTTTAATTTTCCAACTAAAGATATTTCCGCTGCTGGGACCCCACTGATCAGGTATCTGATCTTCAGTATCAGCGTCATTTGAAATAGCATCACATGGGCTTCTTTTTCCTGAGTTGTAAATAACAAAGAGAGAAATAGAGCTAGTCAGTTATGTGAGCCATGACTCAGCTCTGTTGCCCAAATTAGAAGTGTGTTAGTTCCATTGAATAAACAACCAATTTGGCCAGTTTTCCTGAGCCCTCTCCATAGTTGAAAGCATGTGTGAGAGAAAAAGAGTGAGGAAATAAAAAATACTTTGCTTTCTAAGGATATATGCATAACTTCAGGCTGTATGAAAAGACACTTTAAGTGTCAAAATGGCAGAAGATATTCCCATCCTTTCTTCCAAACTGTAAATAATCTGACAATCAGAACCTTGCTGGGGAAAGGCTGAAAGCTCCTCCCATGCCCAGTTACAAGGAGTATTTTTCCATTAGAAAGGAAGTTTTAAATTGGAATGTCACATTAGAGTAATTTTATCTTAGAATTTCTACTGCTTTTTTTTTTCTCTTTTTTTTTTTTTTTTTAATTCTGTATTAGTACATCCCCTGCAGTAGCACACCATTGGGGAAGGATTTGCATGATCTCACTGTGCTGACAGATTTAACAGACCCAGTGCATTCTATTTATAGGGTTTTCTTCCTTTCCCACGTGCAAAAAAAATTGCACTAAAAACTCAATTTTTATTCAGTTTCAAAAAAAATCTATACTCCTGTCAAAATCACTAAAATAACCTCATTTCTACATTAGACTTTCCCTATATTTTGCTCCTGACTTTTGTAATTTCTTTTTTCTTGAAGGTAGAGTTGAAAACACATTTTCCACTCCAGAACAATTTAAAATTGCATAGTTCTAAACAACGGTCGCTTCAAGTTTTGTGATGGCAGAACTGAACAGGTTTGACTAAGATTTCCAAGATGGGAGAGGAAGAGGTGCTTTATATCTCCAGTTATAATTGCTTCTAAATCAGGAACCTGATACACAACTTTAGCTGCTACTTTAACATGTCTTTTTCATTAATACACAAACATAGTCACTTGAATTAAATGAAGAGTTCTCTCCTTCAGCTTCCATCATGCTTTTCAGACACTTTTATTATAATCTGTTGCTTAGACACTGGAAACAATACTTTGTCCCAGTTAGGGAAACTTAATAGATTCTGCTAAGTATTTCTTTGCCTTCCCTGCATCTGCTAAGAAATCAAATTCTTTGCTACTCATTCGCAAAAAGCAGTATCGCTGCCTTTTTCACAGGCTGAGTTAGTTACATGGCTCAGCAATCCACGGAAGGAAATGGAGGCCACTACTTTTCCATTGCACTTTTGAGTCATTTGAGGACATCATGTAGGCTTTTTATCCCATTTGAAAATAAGGTGTTGAACCTTCACTCCTGCATGTTTTGATTTGGAGGACAGATGCCAAATGGAGGCACTGGAATCAATTTAAAAATGCAGCAGAAAGGACATCTTAAAAAGCTGAAAGGAAAATCCCATTTCTGGTGCTCTGTCTCTCCTTTAATTGCAATCACCAGTCAAGATCCTAATCAATGCACATAAATTGTCACAAGACTACAAGGGCTGAATTTTTGAATCTGCAGTTTGGGGATTACATGGGCTTTATGAAGAATTAGCGCTTATGGTTATTAACTTTTTTCCTGAACTTTTCCATTAGCATTCCACCTCGAGGCCACCCAATGCATTCATCTTACTAAAAAACTGAAACATTAGACTGATAAAATCAGACAACCTGTGTGTCTGTTCAGAATCTTGTGTTGATTTTCTAACTCCTTCCCAAAGAACCTTTAGGTGAACTCACTGACCATGTCTATTGGTTTCATGGTTATGTCAGCTCTCCTTTACTTTTCAATAAACAAATGTTTGTCATCTGCTAATCCAGACTTGAAAGCTTAGTTATCTTATTCCACTTCCTTTCCACTTCCCTTTAACTTTTGGCTCAATTTCAGAGCAAAAACTGTTTACCCAGCTTTACTCAAGTGGATGTCCCTTCAGGTTGATTCAACTTGCCAAATCTTTACTCTATTAATTTCTCTTTTCCAACTTGAATTCTCAGTGCTATGCACATATAAATACTAATTTTATTGCTAACACCTATCAGTAGATGTGTGATTCCTTTGCAATCTGAAGACAAAAACGTTTTGGGTTTGCTGCTGTATTACTCCCACTTTGAAGAAAGAGCTCTCATCTCTGGAGGCCTAGAGTTTCACTGGATTATTCTTATTTTATCTTTCCTTATGAATGCATTACCAGATTGTTATTGCATTAATTTGCATTGTGTTCTCCATAGTCATGCATTCTTTCAGGAAAGTAGAAATTATAGGTATGTTGATTTCAATAAAAGTAGGTAGCTCTTTCTAAATGTATCTTATCTTCTTCATATTAAGGTAAGTGCATTAACTCATTTAGGAGCATTTAATAAGTGAGGACTGTAAAGTCCATTTGAATTTCATATTTGTACTTCCCCCAGAACTAGCTTAATTATACTAACATCTGAAGGCAGTGCCCGCTTACAAAAGCTAGCTAATGAAATACTGATATTCAAACTCCTAGAGAATAAGCAACAGAAAATTCCACTCAGAGCAGAGTATAGCAAAATTTTAGTTAAGAATCTTCATATCAGCCCATTCCTGAATAAAAGCCTTCCTTTAGTTCAGTGATTCTAGTGTAACCAGACTACTTTAAAAGACCATTCTGTACTTTTCCCTCTACAGTATTACCTTCATATTATAGCCTTTATGTTCTGTACTTTTCACGCTTGAGAGAGTCATGGAATGACTTTAAGAAGGTGACCCTTTAGAAAGCTAGTAAACTTTCAGAAAAGCCTTGTTGTATTATGTTAACTTTGGCCTATAATGAAAAATTATAATGGTGCTTTAGCACCAATGAGGTGCTATAGGCAAGGAAATAAAAATAACCCACCTCATTTTCCTACTGTTACGTCTAATTATTCATTTTGTTTCTTTATAATATTGACTCCCTGCACTTTCCCTCCTCCTCTCACAACACAAACATGTGTGCACACATTTTATCTGCTAGTTGTTCAAGATTTTATTTAAAAAAATGTAGGTTGTAGGATGAAGGATGGATGGTTAGAATCAGCCACAGCTTATCAACAGCCCTTACCTATGTGCCTTAAGAACACTGCGCTTCCCGAAGCAGCTAGACTTGAACGAGGTACCTAACCTTCATTTCATTAAACGCTGACGGTGTAACATGCTAGATGTACTGCTTTGCACTTGCAGAGGTCCCTCATCTTGGAAAGCAGTAGTGCTCTTGGTACATGAAAATCTGTCAAGGGCTGAACCAACCGAATAGCATAAATGCCTAATATAATCTGAACTGGTACTGAAATCTCTTTGTGGCTGTATGGACAACTTGGAATAAAGGTAGAATATATTCTCCCATAGCTGTGAAGGTACCTTTATGGCAATTTTCCACTCAAGTAGTTGCATTACTACAGCAAGATTTTTGAGATGAGCTTGCTAGATTAAAAGCTGTGAAGGTCTAAGTTCATTAATATTTATTATTAATTCATGTATATTCATTAACTGGGGACACCCGCAATACTTAATGAGACTGGACACAGTGAAAACCAGCTATTCATAGCTGATCTGTAGTATGTACACTATCTGTTGCTATACCTATCTATTTATTGTTTAAGATTGGCAAATCAGCCTGGTGAACTGAATGTCTGAAAAGATTACCGCTGAATAAGTACACCCTTTCCTAACTGAGGAATGCGGGGAAATCAGGCAGCGAAAATAGTGGCTAATAGCCTGTCCAGAAAGGAAGGGGAAATGTATTCAGACACCACTTCAAGCTTTCAGATAGTAAAAACAAGATGCAAGTTAATGCCTTTTATAAACTGGACCCAGCTTATATTTTAGTTTAAGATCTTTGATAATATTAAGTAATACTGAAAGACTTTACCGTTAATTCAAATGCCTTAAAAACTGTTTGGCTATTTATACAGTGTCCCCTAAAAGCTGCTATTTTTCAGTCAAATAAAATAAATAATAAACTTTTGCTTTCTAGCTTAAAAATGTAAGTGATTTACCTGTTGCTAAATGTTACAGGAGTACCAAGGTTTTCAATGCCATTTATTAGTATATTAAAATCACCTAAAATAGAGTACGTAAAAAACAGAGAGCTGTAACAGATATAATTAACTGAAAGAAGAGTGAAGCAGTCCCAAGCATGCCATTAATAAATGATTACTTCAATTTTACTGTAAAAAATTAACTCATCATTACTAGTTAAAAGATCTAAACAGAATTCGGGGAGTTTTAACATAATTCAGTTGCCCACCAAAAAGGGAGGTTTTCAGTCAAAAACTCCTCTTAGATATGATTACACTGATTTATAACCAGATTGGAGCTGAGAAGAGTTCAAGGTAGGTCAGCTTAAGCTGTGGGCATGAAGGAAACCGTTGCAAAACAAGTTAAGCACACTACCTTTGGCCCCTGTTATCTCAGGCATGGGCTAATTGAACAGCAACTTCCCTGAGCTCTGAGCCTTTCTCTCAGGTGGATGAGAAATAAATTAAGGGGGTAAGGTTTCAGACAGATAATAAGTTATTAGGTTTCAGACAATACTGTAACTTAGAAGTAAACGAGAAAAATTACTCAGGCCATCAGAACACACAGTTAAGAAGTGGAATTTTAATAGAAACAGAGAGAAGCCAAGGCCAGAAAAGGAAATGCAAAAATAAGATGAGATCTATGATACAATAATCTTTAAAATGAAGTGTTAGCTATTCATCATTACACTGGTATGTTTGGTTGTGAAAATTAGTAGACAAAAGAACCAAATCTGCTGTACAATAAGAAATGTACCGTGCAACTTGCAAATTGTTAATTATAACTGCAATGCAGTGTCTCAATGTTGTAGTATCAGCTGTCTTCCTAAAAGAAGGTAAACGTGGGAAGAAGTAGCAGCATGCCAAGCAACCCTCTGTATATGAAAGGGGAATCAGTCTCTGACAAACTTTTAAGAGTATTTCCTTGGCATAGTAACAAATGCCAAGCAGCGTTTGAAAATTTGTTTGCTTCCATAGCAATGAAAACCTATGCCCCCAGACAAATGGGAGCTATAAAACTGGAGCTGGGGTCTCATTCTAAAAGTAGCCCTCTGAAGACAGACTGCAGTTGAGTTGGTCATTTGTTTCCATGGCTAAGGGATGTCTCAAATGGAAATGATAGCTGGAGCTAGAGATTAATGTTGGCTATATATTTAGGTTTCCCCTAAGTGAAAAGGGACTTTGAGGCGCTTTTGTAATGTTTCCAAGTTGTGACCAAGAACTCGGTCCCTTGTTTCCTAGAATAAACGTAGCCTTAAGCTTGCCTGGTGTCAAATTACCTGGGGCAACCTGACAAGCAGAGCACACACCATCTACATTGGCTCTTTCTGGAGAAACATGAGTTTTGAAGAAAACGGCTTTGGCTGCTTATTGTCTAAGAAAATAAGAGAACGACAGGGCAGAGGAGTTTTCTCATCCGGCTATGAGAATGGGTGCATCAAATGCCAGGATATGGAGCAATATTTTTCCAGGTGAACATTGTCTTGTGCCTTCTGATAAAGGCAACTAGTCAAGAGGTCTCCAGGAGTCAAGGAAATCTCATCTTACCCTGTGATGACTTGAAAGCTTCATGCCTCTAGAACTTCAAATAGCAGTGGTCCATGACTAAAAAACAACGGTTTATTTAGCTCCTGATTATTTCTTGATGTAGATAAGTGGAAAAGCCCACTATCAGCAATTGACATTAAAGTAGTATACTGTCTGGACGATGAAAATGAAGAAACTACCCAAGTTCTGACTGTTGTCTTGATTTCTGAAAAACACTGTCCATGTGAAGCATTTAAAACAATTGCCTTTGCCAGTTAAAACACTGGGTTGCACAGTTGTCAGTACATCTTACAACTAGGTTAGTAATTGTTCTGCTATTTTGCTACAGCTGAATATTGTTATATGCTAGACCTTTGTCTTGATTTAGTCTGACAATTTTAATAGCAACACCGAGCTTAGTGTATCATATCCCTTGATAAGAATATAATACTGACTTACAGGAAAGTATGTCCCAAGAAAGTTGCTAATGACAGAAGAAAAATACCAATTAAAGTCTTCATATTTTTGTCCTATTATACTACTGTGCTTGTTGTGTATGTGTTAACGAGATGTTGGCTGACAGAAAATTCCAATTTTAAAACATTACTTGGTTAAACAAGCAAACTCCTTTGTAACCAACAAATACAAAGTTCTTTTTGTTAGCACAAGATACCACCTTAAGAGCTGCAAGAAAGGACAATTTTTAGATTGAAGAAATAGAAAATCATTCAGACTAACAGAAAAGAGGTATAGCTAGAATTGCCTTGGGAATAATTCATGCATGTTCACCTCTATTTCTGACAGTTTGAGCTGGTTGCTTTCAAGTCAACCTTAGCAATCTGTAATCACAAACTCTTTTGTAATATAGCAACTACTCTTTTTCCTCTCCACAGTCTTGGGTGAGTATAGTTTCAAAACTCAGTCTGACATCCAGATTTTTTTAAATTGTGACTATGAATGAGAATGTACTAGATTGCTAAAGAAGTCTTGAGATTATTGCAACTATTGTCTTCAAGTTGCAAAGGCGTTATGACTGGACAAAACACATTAAATATATATTATATTGCTCTAAAAAAGATTACTTTTAGAACAAACCAGAGAACATAAAAACACAATAAACAAGCATTAGAATAAAAGGTTAAGATAAAACGTATTATGTACAATGCCTAATTTTTGAATGTACTGTTCTTCAATCAGCTGTCCCTATTCTTTATTTCATGTCCTTTGCAAGGGCACAGAGGAAAACAAAATTAGAGGGAACACAGTAAACCTTTTCATCAAAGGGTAATTTTCCAATGGCAATAGCAAATCTTTGACATTTGCAAAATAATATATTAAAATTTTAAAAAATGGATTTTTTAAGTAATATATTAAATAATACAATACAATACCATACAATATAATATAATATATAATATGCGTAATATATACTATATATTGTATATAATATGTATATAGTATGTATAAAACATATAATAATATATTAAATTAATATTATTTTAAAAATAATATATTAAAGTTAAAAACTGGAGGTTTTGAAAGTGATTTTTTTAAAACTAATTTTATCACAAACACTTGGGAAAGGAATCACATCAATGGAGGGAAAATCCAACCTGAAAAATGTTTTGATGAAGTTTACTAAAGGATCAGAATTTCTAAGCTTTGTACACACTAGTTGAGTAAGAAAAATTTGCACTATTCAGATAAAACTAGGTACTGCATCCAGGCTTAAAGAGTGAAAAGCAAACAAAAGTGGCACATTAAAAGGCTGCTCCCTTCTAAAATCGGCATCCTGTAGGGGCATATGCTACTGCCCTGAGCATGAAATGGGTAAACAATGTTTCATTAAAGATCATAGAATCATAGAATCATAGAATGGTTTGGGCTGGAAGGGACCTTAAAGATCACCTGGTTCCAACAGCCCTGCCAGGGGCAGGGACACCTTCCACTAAACCAGGTTGCTCAAAGCCCCATCCAACCTGGCCTTGGACACTTCCAGGGATGGGGCATCCACAGCGTGTCTGGGCAATCTGTTCCAGTGCCTCACCACCATCATTTCTTCCTTATATCTAATCTATATCTACCCACTTTCAGTTTAAAACCATTACCACATGTCCTATCACTACATGCCCGTCTAAAAAGTCTCCCTCCAGCTTTATTGCAGGCCCCCTTCAGGTACTAGAAGGCTGCTGTAAGGTCTCCCCGGAGTCTCCTCTTCTCCAGGCTGAGCAACCGCAACTCTTTCAGCCTGTCTTCATAGGGGAGGTGCTCCAGCCCTCTGATCATCTTCGTGGCCCTCCTCTAGACCTGCTCCAACAGGTCCATGTCTTTCCTGTGCTGAGGACTCCAGAGCTGAACGCAGTGCTCCAGCTGGAATCTCATGAGAGCAGAGTAGAAGGGGAGAATCACCTCCCTCAACCTGCTGGCCACACTTCTTTTGATGCAGCCCAGGACATAGTTGGCTTTCTGGGCTGAAAGCACACATTACCGGGTCATCTTGAGCTTCTCATCAACCAACATTCCCAAGTCCTTCTCCTCAGGGCTGCTGTCTATCCATCCTCTGCCCAGCCTGTATTTGTGCTTGGGATTGCCCCGACCTATCTGACCCATGTGATACGTCTGCTCAACAGATGAAGTAAAGTAAGTGAAGAAAGAAGTTCAGTTTGATGAAAACCTTGCACCAGGTGGAAGCCAAGTATTCACCTCTTGCAGCACAATCATGTCTCAGAGACTTTATATCCCATAATATGCCAAAGAAATGAGTGCAGTGGATAAAAACATACAGTGAATACAGTTAGTAGCTTTAGTAGCTTTGGACTATGTAGAAGTTACAGGAACATCCACATCAAGGAACTGCTGAAGTAGTTTCCTTCTAACTGTTTCTCATTGATAAGCAAAGTAAATGAAACATGAAATAGTTATGATCCTTGGTTTTGCCCTTTTCTTGTTCTTCCTTTGTATTTTTATTGCTTTGGTATCCACATATGACCACTGTTAGCTAGCTTAAATGGACCCTTTCTCTGAATTACTATAATCATGACTGTGTTCTTATGCTCTCTTGACTCATCTGTGTTGACTCATCTCTAGTAGAGTCTGTAGCACACTGGGCACAGACTTCATATCCATGGTTAGGCTTATGAAAGTTGTATGTTTTTTTGAGAAGCACAATTTCACATAAGTCATTAAAGATGATGCCTTCAATGTTTTAAAGTAAGTGTATATATAATGTCTACGTAGGGATTCCCAAGTCTGCCTTTATCCTAAATTGTGTCCTGGAGTAGCATTGTTTAGATTTGGATTTCAGTAATTTGTTGGTTTCTGTCAGGAGGAATATCAGTGTTGAAGAGACTTTATTTGTGAGACATGGAAGCCACAGTAAATTTCCTGTGGTACATGATTTTTCTCAGGTACACTCCTAATAGTGTGACCTGTCTGTGATTCAGCTGCATGTGAAATCTGTGAGGTAAGCCCCTATATAAGTATGGCTTCAGATTTGTTTTTTTCCTAGAATGACTGTTGTACAAGCTGGAGGTGCTTTAAGTGGAAGAATTTCTGGATTGGTAAGCAAATAGATAGCTATGAGATACTGTCACTGTGCAAACTAATGGGGACCAGGCATGTTTTATTTTTATCTTGAAGAAGCTTGCAGGAGGCAACCCTATATCCATGCAATAGACTGAGAGCAAAATGACCTTGTGTCTGACTGAGCATGAAAAATACTCAGAAACAAAAATGCCATTAGTTTGTATGTGTCTTTCCAAAGAAAACCTGAATTAAGAGTTCATTCTTCTTTTCAGCAGCAAGAAATTACTGATGGAAGAAGTGTATACAAATACCAGGGCTTTTCAAAAGTAGATTTCAAATCTGAGGTGTAGTAGGCCTATGGGGAAGCTGGAAGGGCAGTGAAGTTTCTATTCTCAGTCAGGTAACTAGAAAACCACTGACAACCCTATCTAAAATTAATTGAAATCTCTGCTAATGGAGGTTCTTGGTAATGCTGGAGATGAGCAAGGATAGGAGCTCTCTCAGGGCCTCACAAGCAAAGATGGAATTACATTCTTGGCCCCAGCCCTGCTCAGTTATGTACCACAGACATCACTTATCATGTTTGGCACTAGAAAGCCTTTTTTCAGAGCAGCAGGGACAATGATACTACAGTCCTGCCAGCCTGTGAGCCGGCACTGCAGCCTCCACCGTGGGGAAAGCCCATCTCCATTGCTCACGGCTGCAACAGATTTGCTCAGGAATGGGATCTTATGAACACTTATCAAAAAGGCGTTCACTCTCCCGGAGTTAACCTGGGCACAGTTGATCCAGTCGCCTGGTCCTCATGCCACTCCGTGCATAATTTCAGCCTGAGGTATGGCGGGAGACCGTGTTCCTTGGGCAGCTGCCAAGGATATGTTCTCTGGGAGATGGGTTTTCGCAGGGTTGCAGATCCCCTGGCCAACAGCCAGCTGTGAGAGCAAGGCTGCTGACGCCTCTTTGCCATGGTGGAGGGGTGTCCCAGAACAGCTTGCTAACGCACCAGCTCTACGGGATGGTTTCAGCAATTTTACTGAAAGACTGTTTCACACTCCCAGTGCTTGTAGTTGCAGTCAATCCCCCTGCAAGCTGCTGCCACAGGCCTGATGTTTTCAGCTTGTGCTGGGAAATATTCTTTTAGTTACACAGCTCGTTTTTCTCCCTTTCTCCTCCTTTCTATGTATCTGTACAGGGCCAGGGTTTAAATTATTTATGTCCAGAAATATTTGCCCTATGAAGTCTCTCCACTGGCAGGGTCTATCAAGAAATATATAAGCAGAGAAAGTTTTTTCCCCTGCAAACTCTTAGTGGTAAGTTCCTGAAGCAAAATCAAGACACAGAGGTGGAAACTAATAACTGAAAGTTTAAGCTATGAATTATTCTCATGCCATAGATTGTTTGTTGAAGCTTGAAGAGGTGGATCTTTTACGTCACGCATCATACTTTCTTCTGAGCAACAGAACGAGCAGCAAAAAATAATCAGTTCTGCTTCCACATGAGGTGAGTCTTTTGATGAGAGGTGTTCTTAGCTGACTGCTCAGACATGTTCCCAAATGATAAAAGCACAGATCAAAAATCTTACACAGAAAATGAACTAGAAAGCCCTTAGGACCAGAGTAAATACTATCTCACTAGAAAATGAATTCCGATAGGCTCCTATCAACTTCAATTACTTTAAGACTATTATCCATGTAACAAGCTTCTCTGGCATTTCTAAGGAACAGGTATATTTAATAAATGAAGAACTTAGTAAAAACTATTCCCTAATTACACTCATTAGAAAATTTAACCTACAAGAAAACCAATAAAGCTTCTTCTATATCTCACACAGACAGCAATTAGTGAACAGTTAAATCTTAAGTCTGAATTAGCAAGCACCCTTTTCTTTCTTGAATATGATACCGTAGGCATTGTTTCAATGAAGGAAAATGTCTTATACATATTCTGATTAACTGCACGCTAGTCCTCAGTCTGCAATTTGAAAACCATGTTACCATTAATTAACGATGCACTGGTGTCAGAAAAATAGCAGATATGTAAATGAACATATTGAAATTGTACATGTACCAAGAGAAAGGCAAAAGACAAGTTACAGAAACATTCATTTGGATTAATTATTTTTTTTAAAAACTCCACAAATGAAATAGTACATGAAGTCTCTTGCTGTCACACAACTTACTACATTGAAAGTTCTGTAGTAAAATGAAGCATTTTGTCTGCCTTTTCACACCTTCTTAATCATTGTCTTTCTTGCCTGATTTTTGTCAATGCAACTGTATTCTCTACCAAAGATAGCACATGGAGGCAATATTTCTGTTGTACATCAAAGGAGTCAAAAAGAATTTCTTTAACATTTCTGATTTTCATTTCTTTACCAAGCTGTACTTAAATTCTCTGCCTCTTCCCCCTCAGAAATAGGCAGGGTCCTGTATTGCATCTTACCCCCAACCAAAGCTTAAGGCAGGCAGGACTTTAGTGTTAACATATGTTTGAAATGTTGTCATTAGGTAGCAAAACCTGATTTGGTTTGTAAAGAAATATTATCTACACACAGCAAGAAACTCTTCAACTAATTAGACACCTTATGTTGTAAATGCAAAGTTAAAGACTTAATACTTTGATCATTTAAATACTGATAGAAAGTGTCTTAAGTAAACCGTTGAGACAATCTGATGCTGAGTATCATTTGAACCAGTTACACATGTTTTGTTTCAAACCTGAAAGTAAATAACCTCTCACCTTTTGGTTTGATAACCTTTCTCCTTCTCAACAAAAGGTCATTTAAGGTTCCTCCAGTTTGGTCCCTCTTGGAAGCAATACAGACTTCTACTCTCCTTTTTGGAGGTTATCTAAGACTGGTCCAGGAAAGGGATGAAAAGGTCATCCTAACCTTTTCATCCCTCTGCTCTGCCCTAAATGGAGTGATATTTTGTCACTGGGCTGTATAATTAGGACCTCCTTCACTTCATTAGATCTCAGGCACCCTGTTGGGCTAGCAACAAACTGAACCATGTTTCCAAGGAAAGCCTTCTCTCCTGTGTGTAATGTCTTAATTAAAAAATGAAGTCATTCTGATTCTTAAAACTTGGACAGGTTTAATTTTGATCACAAAGAAGGATGCAAAAAGAATTGCTTTCTTCTACAGGAAAAAACCAAAAGGTATGGGAAAAGTGTATTAATCTGCCTTACTGGAGAAAGGCCTGGGTGTTGAGAGAGAAAGCTCTAGTGTGATTGAGAACTATGGTACCACTTCTGTAGGTTTCATGGTAACTAGGAAAAATAGTGAAAAGTAGTGTTCTACTTCCACAGCTGCATTTTTGGAAACTGCTAATTACAAAATACTAAAGAGTGAAGGGGGCAGTCAGCTTTAACCAAGGCATTCTTCGTCAGATATAGTCCTTTCTGGTTAAATATTAGAGGCTGATTTTGCAAGAGAAATTGCAATGACACAATTTCCTCTTTAGCAAAGTACAAGTCAGAGTAAAAAAACTCTTTTTGAATACTATTGCTAGTCAGTGCTGGAGGGAACTTATTTTTGTGCTTATGTAGATGACAAAATGCAGGTCTGGTGCAACAAAACCTGAAAACGTTCTTTGGTAGTTCTGTAAACCAGGATGGTAGGACTGGGGTTTCCATTGCTTCCTTCACCCTGCATCACCTATGCTGAGAGTCAGGACACATTTACACCGATTTATTAATAAAGAAAGAAGATGTAATAATTGCAATCAACTAGAGACTTACAGATTCTTACCCTTACAATTTAGGACTTTTTTTTAGTAAAATCTGAGTGTTATGGATGGAAAACCACTTAATATTCAGAAGAACAATATAGCGTAAATAGAAAAAAAAAGTCCTTTTAAGGGGATACTTTGCAAAAGCACTGTACTTGAATCTCTACAAGGCCTGGAGGGGTATACACAAAGAGTGAAGTAAAGGCTTATACACTGGGTTTCCCAACCCCTGTCTGCTACATGAAAGAACACCATCATCTACACCAAATAGCTGTACAAAAAATGCCCTAAAAAACCGTACTGTTAGGTAACAAGTCTATGCTAAAGTACACATAGATATTCTCAGTCTCGATCCTGGCATGATCTTAAACAGAGTCTGATGTGGAAGGACCTGCTGACACTAACATTTTCAGCAGTAGATTATGGAGATTTACAGCTTGTGTCCTTGTGCACGTGCACAGTTTTTGTGCTCTTCATGTGCAGCAAGTGCGATGTGGAAAGCATTGGGCCCACTCTTTTTGGTCCTATCCGCACCTGCAAATCTGCAAGGGTGAGCTCAAAGGTGTTAATGCATCATGTGGGAGGGTGGAGGGAGGAGTAATTATCTAAGTTATAATAAATCAATTGTGGCAAGAATAGAACAGAAGTAATAGAAAAAGATAGTCTAGGGCAAACACCTGCAGCCTGGGGAATTGCTACAGATTGGAGAAAAGGTCATGGAAATATTGAAACAGAATCTGTGTATTGCAGTACAAAACTTAAATATGATTTTTCAGCTGTGGAATTATAGTGCTTGCAGGACTAAAAGCTGTACCTAGTTTAACCCCTATATGATTAATCTTTGTTTGGACCTTTTTTTTTCCTAACAAACAAGTCGTCTGCCTTCAATAACCACATTTTAGAAATTATACTTTCAGGATTTGTTTTAATAGCATTGTATTATTTTTTTAAGGTAAAGCACTGTTTCTGAAGGCATAGGAAAATGTAAAGGAGACAAAAGTATGTCAGCTGCAGCCATCTGAATAAACTTGTACCAACTGAGATGGGTTAAGTTCCCCTAATGCAGTATAGCTTGCTTTCTGTACACACAAAAAAAGGACT
Source organism: Platalea leucorodia (assembly GCF_965183815.1). Classification (NCBI taxonomy): domain Eukaryota; kingdom Metazoa; phylum Chordata; class Aves; order Pelecaniformes; family Threskiornithidae; genus Platalea; species Platalea leucorodia. The sequence continues at coordinate 119,571,687 of NC_138824.1, forward strand.
AAAATTTGGTGTCATCAATATGACAGGCTTTCTAAATCTTGAAATATTTTTCTACAATTTAGGTCAAAACACTTGGAAGGCAATGGTTTGGTAAGATTCATCACATGCTTTTGTGATCAGGAGGTTTTAAGCACTAGTGCTGATGAGCTTTCTGATTATGACAAGGGTTAAACTATTTTTCCGCTTTGTTTTCGCAATGCCAATAAGCAAGCTATGCAAAGGTATGTGCCATATGTATAAAAATAATTGCAACTCAGTAAAATATTTATAAGCATTTTGCTGCCAACACAACTGAGGCAGTTGAGAATTATTAGGCAGTGTGTCTGTACAGACTGAGGAAGACTGGAGCTCCACTGGCTCCCAAGAGGCATAGTATTTGCAGCTGGGCAACTAAAGGCTTGGTTTTCAGACTATATCCCTAGTTTGTTAGTTCTTGTGTTTAATGTGTCTCCTGGCCAAACACAGGAAGATGGAAGGTAAAATAAATAAGTAAAACTTAGGAAAGTTTGGAAACAGGGGATTTAGGAAAGGCAGATTATAAAACTAACTTCTCTGTGTCTATCTTGCTGTGCAAATGCAGGCTGCTCCTGGATCTCATGAAGTTGTTCAAGCAAGCAGATAAGATCAGATATTTCAAGGAATCACATATAAGGAGAGTGTTTAAATGTACCTAACTGCAGTTAGCATTGCTCTGTTTAAAGCTTAAGGGTTCCTCTTTAGATCTCCATGAAAGCTTTAAAATATGTAAGTTAGGTTGCTATGACATTAGGCAGTAGTCACATTGACAGCTGAGCCACTCATTCTGGTTTTATTCGTGGTTTGACTTGCTACAAGCAGCCATTTTTCTGTTTGACAGGCGAAGGTATATTAGAGCAAACAATCACACAAGGTCTCTTAGTAAGACGGAGGGCTGGAAGATGGGTACTCGTGATCGTTGACAAGCTCTTTAGGTATTTAACTGGAGGACCAAAAGGTCTTAAAATCAAACGGATTTGAAAGAAGAAAAACAAATTATGACCTGGTAACTGTCACCTCTGCTGTATGACTGGCTTACCTGAAAATGTAGTGTGCTGAAATGAAGCATAAATGAATTGAGTAAGTCTCCAGCTCGCAGGGGGTAGTAGTGTTTCTGCTTTCTCCGGTGGGTTTTAAATGACTCAAGCAGTTGGCCTCATCGCTGAGGTTCAAAGGCTATGAACCTGAGTGCGTGTATATTTTATGTGAAAATACTGGCGGAGCAAAGCCCTGAGTCACAACAGTGAGGCAGAGTGACAGGTGCTCATTCCCCCAAATCCTGCCTGAGCTGAATGCCTTCTTGAGTTTCTCACTGATGGAGTTTTCAGGGGGACTGCTTGGAGTGCCCAGCAGAGACCTGGCACTAAGATAACAAAAGATAGTCCTCAGTTGTGCTGAAACTGTTGCAAATACTCAACATGAAAGTAAATTTTCTTTGTTTAAATGTTGGTAAAAAAGCCATTGATATGAGACCTACTAGCCCCTAGGCTTTCAAAAGCCTTTTGAATTCAGTAAAAGAAAAACTCGCACTGCCTCCAGAAGTTGACTCTCAGCTGAAGATTTCCTAATCCTTGCGGCAGCTGCAGCTTCAGTACTTAATGAGGGGGGGTCCCTTGCTGACCCACTGAACAACGTATTGCACAGGCAACAAACCCTACATTTGTATGCCTTTTATGTATACACTCTAGGAGAGGGGCTGCACTTGCTGGACCAATAAGTGATAAATACATGCAGAAGCTAGTTCAGCGTGTAGGGAGCTGTGAAAATATATTCCGGTTGGGAATGTTGTGACAGCAACGATAAAGACGCATTACTTAACTACCTTTGAGCATCTGGCTCTTCCCACAGTATAGTTTGTTTGGGAATATGATCTCTACAAACAGCTTCTTATTTCATGGCTGAAGAGTAGTAACTGAACACGTTCAGACAAATTCACCATGAAAGTATTGTATTCCTTTTATCTTTGGACAGAAGAAATTCTTCAGGCGATGTTTCTTTTGATCGGTAAATGCCAACCCAGCAGTCTGCTGCTGGCGGTGATGAAGCTGTAGGTATTTGTCTGCTCTGTCTTGACAGTATGGCCTAAAACAGAAATGTATGAAATTCATTCTCCAAATGCCTTGACAATGCCAGCCAGGCATGATGACAGTGAAACTAATTGTGGCAATGGTGCCCTCCTAGACCTAGGGAAAGGCGGGAGGCATGCTCACAGAATACAGCCTGCGGGACAGTCCAAGGACTGTAGCAGGAACCCAGCTAACACGGAAAAATCCCCATTGTCAGGGGGTACAGCTTGCTTGCTTTCATCAGTTCCCCGAAACTTCTGCCGCCCAGCTAAGTTTGATGCTGTCAGAATAAAATCAGCATGAATCATAGGCAAAGGTCTAACTAGCAAGTGTTCACCTCTCTGGACATGCCTGTAACAAGAATTTGGGATGAATAATCTCTGTTGTTCAGGGAAATATGGGTCTTTTTTTCCAAGCTCTGCTGAAGGTGTCAGTCTATTTATGGCAAGCAGTCTGTTTTAAGCATGATTATCCAAACTTAACAACTTAATCTAGCTACACAAGATCTTCATTTTTTCTAGTCTTAGTCTTTCTAAGAGACAGGTATTCGCTTGGTGAGTTACTCTATAGATGGGTAAAGTGTTATACTAGCCTATCTGAATAACCAATATGCTCAAACAGCTTGGTTACTCTTCTTTCTTGCACCAATACATTGCCAATACTGCTTAGGCAACCTTACTGAGAAGTTTACCCCTCGCAAAGGCTTCAAAACCAAAACTGAGTCATGGTTCTGAGTTTACAGTCCCTGTAAATGCAAAATGTTTAAAAATCAGAAGGAAAGGGAGAAGAGCAAAATAAATATGCACCATGCACTGTTAAATTATTTAACCCATATAATAAGGGTTAGGGAGTTTATGCTGGTAGTTAAATATTTGACAAGTAATTTCTAATAAAGAGTGAGAATCATGATCTTCTGAACATCTTTTGGGGGGATAAAATACAGCAATGCAGGAGAACCTTCTAGATTATATTTTCTAGCGGAGTTCATAGGACTGGCAATACTGCTAACACACAGAAGCTGCAGAGAGCTTCTGGCTGAGCTGGGTGGAAATGACTTGTTTTTTCTTGAATGTAGAACTGCAAGCAGCCATTAACTGTTGATCCGCTTCTTTCAGAGTCACAAACCTGCATTTCATGAGCGTGCCCATAGCTAAAGCTGAAGTGAAATATTAAAAGTTTTGAGATAACAGATGACAAGAATCAGCTGCACAACATAAACTGATTTTGCAGATAAAATCTTAGTTCTGAACAGATGGTGTTATGTCCCGTTATCTATACTCACATTGGTTGTCAGAAATGTATTGAAATCTGGTATCCAAAAAAATGGGAGAGGCGATGGACACACTGTTACCCGTCCATGAAGAGATGGCATGTTTATTAATGGTACTGCAGCAAAAGCAGACCACTAACTAGTAAAAAGGTGCTAGCTCATTTCAGAATGAGCTGTGAGATCACCTCAAACACATCTCAACTCGGAACCGTGTGTGAAACACTTCTGCCACAGAGCTAGTGAAAATGCGCTTTGTGGTATGTGATGGAAAGGACCCAGTACCTCCGACTGGTGCACTTGAGACTCACAGGAGAACTGGGCACTGAACGAAATATAGCCCTTGACCATCCCACAGTATCTCACCTTAGCTGGGCGTTTTAAATGTAAGATCTGTGTTGCTGGTTTTGAGAGACAACCTGCCACGCTATTGTGGTAACTGCTTGTGTTTTAGTACTCAGAGTCCTTAGTATCCTCAGGTGAAAAAGAAGAGCAACTGTGAATACAATGAAGAGCCCTAAAATAATATTCAAACTGAATTTCCAGGCCTAATGTTCAGTTCTCCATCATTTTTATTTCTGTATCATGTCAGACTGATAACTGTTTTATTTTAATCAATGGAGCAGCATATTCAAGCTATTTTAGGATTCAAAGACTATCAAAGGTAGGAACTCTTGCTCAGATAACAGAAGCATCACAGTTCAGACACCTTTGCAGAACTGGAAGTTGCTTCTTGTGGTTTAAAGTCCTGCGTGCTATAAATACAAAAGCTGAAAAACTGTGAATTTATACTCACTGTGAACAGAGACAGAGTGATAAAGAGCTTTATATTAATCTGGATTTCCCTTTCAGATTCTTTTTTTCGAGGACCTTGCAAGACCTTCTTATCTGTGGCTGAGATATCTGTGGCTGTAGACAAATATTGCTTGGCACTTTCAATCGTGATTATATTTCCATTTCAAAACCACATGGATAGCACTTGGTCACTCTTTTTGTGATTGTGTCTTGTACTTGACATAGCCTGAAATCATACTTAAAGCCTAAATTTAAATGCTAGATATTACACTTTCCTCTTGCCATATGAGAATGCCCTATATACACGTATCTACATATGACAGACCCTCCCTTGCTTCAACTAGCTGGCTATATTGTCATCTTCAATAGCAGAAAACCTGAGGGTGAGACATCCTGTGTTCACTAGATGGCTCTTGAATATTGATGATGAAAACACAGGTGGGAACTAAAGTTACATCAAGCCATTGTAGACATAAGACAGATAGGATTTTTCATAGGAAGCGTAACTCATCCTTGGAAGGGCTTTTTGAGACTTGTGACAGATACACTCGGTATTTAGTAACTTCCAGCAGTCGGGAGTGCAAAGCTGGAGAGATGCACATTGGTTCACAGGTTTCTGAAGGGGAGTTGCAGCTCAGGGCTTAAACAGTTGACAGCATTGACTGACAGGATGACCCCTTGTCAATCAAAACACTTGTCTGTAGCAGAACTATAGACTTTGAACTTTGTGATACTGAATATTACAGTTCCTATGTGGAAGGCACACTGAATTAGACACCCCAGCAATAACCTCACTCTGAGAGTTCCGATAGCATTGCAAAGCTGTGTCCAGGGTTTAGGCTGCGGCACAGACCAGGCTCTAAGGATGTCGAATTAGACACATTTCTTGCATACTGCTTAAAGTGAATGGGTTTGTACAGGCTTGTGGTAGATAGACAGAATAAGACAGTGCACTCAGTTTTCTTGCCATACAACCAATTTGTTGGATGTTAGTGCTACAACTTCTGGTGATTAACCACCATCAGTTAAAATTATAATTTGTTTAATAGTTGAACTACGGATATATAATTTCTCTAATAATAATGAAACAAACCTCATCATCTCTTAAATGTTGACTTGGAGGCTGAGAGGCAGAACTAAAATGGACAACTGGAATTTCGTAATGACTTTTATGATACCTTAGTGAAAATATCTTTACTCTACATGTGTCCTTGCCAAAGGGTAGAAACAAGTTTGCACATTGAAGAAATCATGATATGAAATTGAGACCTGAGGAACCATCACACCTTGAAACAGAGAGGGGAACTGGTTAATTTAACAAAAATGGAGGGTAGAAGTGGCCATAGATTTGAATTGATTGGAGTTGAGAGGAAGTTAAAAAGAGTTTTAAAAAGAGTCATTTCAGAAAGAGAGGTTTTCTGATTGAATGCCTGTCTACAAACCTGATGAAGCAAAAGATAAGTTTCAACTAAGAGAGAAGGGGAAGCGACTGCTGTGACTTCATCTGCACCTTATGTGCTTACACTCTAGTTCCTGTCGCCGCCCAGACTGTGCTGAGCTGCAAGTGATTTCTGTTGTGAGCATGTTGTGCTGCAAAAGGCTGGACTGTTACAAGAATAAAAATTTCTTCTGGCATTGCCAAACACAGGACAGAGAAAGGAAAGAATACGTTAACTAGAGTGCAGGTGGGATGTGCTAAATGGGTATGGAGATCTGCAGGGTGGCGGTGGCAGGAGGAACCCCCTTGTGATTATAACATTAGCTTAAGGCTAACCCCACATATTGAGCTGTCAAGTCAGAGAGAAAAGACACATAGGAACTCATTTTTCTATTTGATGGGCCACAGTGGGATTGAGGAATGAAAATGAAAAGTGAAATTAGATTCAACCAGCGGTACTTTTGAGGTAATGCAGTAAAAATTGGAAGGGTGCTAGCAGCCTTTAGGAAAGAGATGGGGGTTCAGTAACACAGACCATTATTTGTGTTAGTAATGTCTCCATTTATGTGATTCTACCTTTTTCTCTGACACGCTCATTCCTATGGTACTTTAAGACACTAACTGCCTTTGTAGCTGGTAAGAATATTTGCAAGCATAAAAGCATCAACATAATAAAGTAACAATTCAAACAACAGATAATGAACAAGAGAAGCAAGTCTACTTTTGGGGAAGTCAACAAAAGGTGATAAAAATATGTTAATTTTGTGAAGCTGACAATGCTTTTACTGGCACGTAATGGAAAATTGGTATAGCCTCAATAAATACCTTCAAACAAATGTTTTGACTGGTTGCTCAATGAAGTCCTTATCTGTTTTTGTTGTTAGCCATTAGAAAACATTAAGCCTTGCAGTAGTTGATAAATTCTTAGCCATAAGATGATTTTGACTATTCCTAATTTATGCAAGTTCTGGAATGCTACATAAAAACATAATTTGAAGTCATTCAGTTTAACCTATGGTGAAAAAAAAGCATAATTTATTTTAGGAAAAACAGTAATAAATGAGATATCTTATTTGATAAAAATTAGATAAAATAATTGGATCCCCTTTCTTCACTTACTCAAGCAACCTTCCTTTTTTTAACTGAGAAAATAATCTTAGAAATGATTGGTCATATTGACATTCTGCATAGCCTCTCCCCCACTTGTTAATGGGGAAATGGAATCAATATTTACTTGAAGAGATGCTCCTGAGATTATCTATATATTAGAAGTAAAGATTTACAGTTTGTTGTACTGAAGATGAAACTATTTAGATAAACTAATCATGGAAAAGAGAACTGGAGATTTCTGGTGAAAGAGCCAGGTGCCACTATGGTCACATTGTTCTGACATTTATTAGTTTTATTACAGCTAGTGTTTGGAAAATTTCCTGTAAGTATCCAGTCTGAAGTGAAAAATCAAGTAACTTTCTTGAGCACTTTAATTAAGATGATGTCTTCACCATTGCCTTAATCTATACTGCTCGACAGTGCTTGCATTGTTTGCACTGAAGATGATTTCCCCTCGTTGAGACCAGACCCTTTTTTACCATGGATGCAGTGGCAAGGCAAAAAATCTTTCATTTATATAAGTGAATTAGTGAATCATTGAAGTCTGTTATTTTGCATCTTTTCTGCAGTTTTGTGTTTGTTCTGAGTAGGTTAAATAACAGCTGCTGGAAACTGTGTTTATGACTTGGAAAGGATAATAGAGTAATATAGTGTATGTTTTCAATAGATCAGCTCAGCTGCTTGCTGTTCAAGGCTGGGAAATGAGAAGTGGTAATCTGTTTTTCTGTGTTTATTCTCTACTTTGTCAGTAAAAGTTGCATCTGAAGGGCTGAACAAATTGCAACCGTCTTGTCAGATAGTGTTCCAAAATACGTGCGGGTATCCAGCTTCCCTCAGTCCCTTGTGGTTTCAATGATAAGTTTAGGCTTGAGCTATTTCAGTAGATGCCCTATTTAAATGAATATACAGCTGAGTGGGAATAGAAGGTGCAAACTGCCAGTGTTAACCCTAAGTGGGCTCATTTGAAAATTGTTTTCTTCTGAAATTTAGCAGACCCCACAGCTTACCTTGTATTCCAGGGTTTCTTATTCATATCTGCTAGACTTTCTGATTGCTCCTCACCAACTGTAAAAAGCAACTGAGAGGATATAATTAAGCTTTGACAAGGGAAGCAAGTGCCTTGAATTTGAAACCTGAAAAAGGAGAGGCTGAGCTGATAGAGGACGGCAGACAAGAAGTTTACTTCATTGTGGACAATAAAATGCTCAATCAGATGTATTAATTAAAGCCTGTACAGCACCACCAAGCCATGGGTAGGAGCTTTGTTCTTGCTTTTCTCTCAGTAAGGGGAACACACATTACACGTGTTGTGCCCGTTCCCTACCTGGCGAATGTACTGCCTGACTGTTCAGTGCTTGTTGGCTCTGCTTTTCCCTGGCTCTTGGAAGAGAGATTAGGAATTAAAACAGGATTTCTCTCGGTCCTAGTGTCAGCTGTAGCAGAGCTTTGAGGGGAAATGTTTGGTACTACTAGTCCTGTTTAGATAAGCTTTACTATTTTCACACCAGAAGTTAAAGATATTCAGGCACCCACGCTTTTAAGCTTGCCTAGGTATGATGCTGCCCTTAGTTAAAGGTTCCAAATTCACTGAGATATTCAGATTATCACAAAAACTAGTAGCTTGGCTCTAGATAGGCAACTGAATAATATTTACCAAAATCGGAACCCAAAGTAGTAAAAGCCTTTTTGCATTTTAAAATAATAATTCTCATGGCTAATACAACATTAAACCAAGTTCGTTTTTTCATTTCAAAGGCACTGGACCCCAACAATTTTTTGCAAAGAATACGTATTTCAAGATTCAACTAGGAAAGAGTACCATTGATATCAACTTCTGACTTACTGCCCTCCTATGCTATACACTGAGACTACCGAAGTCTGTAATCATTTTCTACACAGTTGTACGTCTATCAAATGTAATTCATTACAGTTACGCAATTAATATTTCCTTGCACAGTACCATACTTGCAGCTGGTAGTAGTCATAGCTTAGATTCATAGCTTAGTAGTCATAGCATGGATTTAGAGCTTTATTTATTTATTTTTTTTTTTAAAGGGAAAAAAAGGGGATTGACAGTGCTGTCATATGTGTTTACTTAGTACTACCTGGACTGTCTATATTCTGTCACTCTGAAGAAAATATGCTATTGGCAGCCCAGAAACTTGTTCTCCCTGCATGATTATTGAAAGGGATTTGAATACCACCATGCTCTGTAAGAATGGGAACAGTTCAAAAATCTGTCGGTGAAAAATATTAATTTTTTGATGGGAAGCAATGCTCATTCTTAATACTTTTTACAGTAGACTGCATTTAAATGAGGAAGTGAAACGCTGTACTAAGTAATTTTTAAGATCCCAGCTATTAGTATTATAGAAAGCTCCTATAGATGTAGAGAAATTCAAATCAAAGCTCCGTTACTTTGAAGACTGGCGTAATTGTAGAGCACCACTTAAGACAACCTACAAAAGCACTTGTTCTTCAGTTACTTTTTTTTTGTAGCTTTTGAGCACTGATTCAGTTACAGCTGGTCTGTGATGAAAATAACAAAGTCGGCTCATTTTTTTACTTGTGGAAAGACTTATCCAAAGCTGGCACACACCTAGAAGAAAATGAATTTAGGAGAAGTGGGAAGACATTACAGCTTTTCCAATGTGAGCAACAGTAGCGCAGGCTTGCCCATTGCTGCTGCAAAAGAGCATTCTTTTTGACTGTGATATCTGCAAACCACCACTCCTCATCAGTCATAGAATCATAGAATCATTAAGTTTGGAAAAGATGTCTGAGATCATTGAGTCCAACCATTAAAAAAAATATGGAATGCTTCACAAATTTGTGTGTCATCCAGTCCTCCATGCTGGGTTGGGCTATGAGGATTGGTCAAGCACGCTGATGCACAGTTTTGGTGAGATGGCTTTTGTGCACGGAGGTCCACTGCACGGGCAGGAAAATGTAGGTACTCCATAGCAATACAATAGTTAAAAACAGGTGAATTTCCATTCTTTTGAGATTGTAACAACAACAACAAAAAAAAATACAGGCTAGGACAGAAAAGGATATTATCTTGCTTTGGATTCCTGTGACTTTTCCTTTTCTCAGATAAAGGCAATAACTTTGGGAGACAGAAAACAAACTTAAGCTGCTGATGACATTCCGAAGTTGTTTGTCAGTAAGAAGGTACCTGCAAGCTGATCTTTAACAATTCTGTAAGTTGCAAGTCATTTCCATTTGTAATATCTCAGCTTACTGAGTTTAAGATGTGCATTGATCTTGTTTTTATTTTTTATGGTATGCTGCAAAATGCTTTAACCACTACCTTGCAGACACATAAATCAAAACTAATATATAAAATGACTTTAAGGCAGCACAATTAAGGGGGCTGTCCTGAAAAACTGCAGCTGTGGCCTTTCTTATAGTTAGTAAAGTCTACTTATTCAACACATACATGCTTTCACCTCACTAAGTGTTAAATTTAAAACTTCTTAAGCCTTTAACCCTCTTTTGGAAAATTTTATTCTGATGAGCATCAGCTGCAAACACTATGCCAACTACGCAAACACTATGATTACAATGAACATATTGCAATCAAAGGGTAACAGAATATTTCCTAACATAAAATCTTCTATAAACCCAGGTGTCATAAATTTCCATAGCAGACAAATGCTTAATGACTGGCAGCGAGGTACTGAGTGAACTTGGCTGAAGTGTTGACAGACTAGTATAAGTGAAAGGGATTAAGTTCAGTGGTCTTGTACTTCTCTAACGGGGTGCCACTAGTAGATCTGATTGATCTGCTGTACTTGAAAAGGTACATACAGCCTCCCTAATTTGCAAGTAATAAATTGTGCTTCCACTGGGTGAAGTAGTTTACTCCTGCCCTCATCCAAGCAAAACAATATGAATTGCAAATTTGTCAATAATAGTACATTTCTGCTGCATGTTTTAATTGACATAGATGTCACACATTTCTCTACAAATCAGGGCTATTCAACTCTGCAATATGATGGGTAGGTTATTCTATTATTTTTAGAGAAAGTTCAGCACAGATAGTGGCAAGCAGTTTGATCATGCTGTCCCACACACAGACGTGGAAATACTAACATTGTGGCATTTGATCACTGGCTTTAAAAAAAAAAAAAAAAGGCGGCTTATTCCAATGTACTAGTTTCTAATGCAAGGGAAGGCGAATGCTGAGCTCAGTTATGTCAGTTTATTAATCTACTGCGGATCAACATTTGTCAAATAATATGCATGCATAAATTAATAAGGATAAGACAAGTTACTTATTAAATTAACAATTTATGGGTTTAGATGAAAGTTTTAGACTATGGACTATTAAAACTTGTTGGAGCCATCTGCCCTTCCGTGGTGTATTCAAACTACACTGAAGAAATGACTCATTTTGTATTTCGACTTAACTTAGTTCAGTTAGCTGTTTTGTTTTCAAAGAATTCTGCTTAAAGATATTTTATCAGTTTAATTTTGCTAAGATATTAAGGATTCATTGATACTTGGATAATCCGCTCTACTTGACAACATGGCTGAGGAGCAAATGACTAGGTAAACTTAAAATCTCAAGGAACATTCGGGGGAGAAAAACAGTAATTTCATTGCAGGAAGAAAGAAATCAGGTGTAGCTTCAACAATAATTTTCAAACTAATCCTTATGAAAATCTGTTTAATTATTGCATATAAAGAACTGGGTAGACTGCGCCTATCTACAAAATGTATTCTTTGAACTGAGACAATTTCTTACCTTGGTTGAATTAGTGAGATTCTGAAACCCATAAATTAAAAAAAGCAGCACACTACAGATACTAGCTATCAAAAGGAGTTACCAAGAAACACTTAGAAATTCCTTGCTCTTAAAAATCTTCTTACATTGCTACTTACAGCTGCTATCATACATAATTAGTTGTGCAAACTGCCCTACTGTCAGCATCTGATAGCTCATATCACAGTGGGTAGACTAACTGCTTAAAAAACATTCATAGCTTGCAACCTGAAAGCTTTCAGAAACATGCATAAAATTCATTGTGTGTTTTGTCACCCTACCTCCACAGCCATGAAGAGCTACACACATTTTAAAGAGACAGAAGGAATGGGAGAGGGACAAGTGTGGGACCAAGCAAAAAGCAGTCCACAGATGAGGTGTGAAAGGCATTTATTTTCAGTTGGAACTGAGGGGTGAAGTTTTACCATATTGTGCACTTAATATAATGGAAAGCAGTTAAATTGCAGCAGAGCACCAATCTGCCATGCAATGCAGTTGCTGATACAAAAACACTTCATGAGCTTCTGTTGGTATTGGTGCACTTTGTATGCATGAAGCCATCAGTGTCTACATGTGTAGCATTCTGATAAACCTCCTAGTAAACACTTAATTATCATCTGCAAGGCTGTGAATAAAATGAAACGTCACTAAAGACCACAGGTGCAAGCCTAGCCTACCATAAAGTGTGAGAGAGAGTCCTTAAAGCCTTGTTTCTTACTGATACTTTTGGTTTATTGGCTATCTTACCCTGAAACACCCCCATCTCTCCCATTCTGGAGGCACTGGAGATTTTGGCTACAAGGACTGACGTTCAGAGAACAAGGGCAGCATGCCCACTTTGGGGGCTGCAGCGCCTTATCCCGCTTGGATCAGCCACACGCGTGCAGGATATAGGGCTACAGCCACAGCCTCGCTGGCGGCAGAGGTAGCCAGCCCTGCTCTGCTCCCTTTCTGTTCCCCCCAGGTGGGCAGCGGGTGTTGAGCACAAGCCCAGCTTGACCCCGCTGCTCCCCTTCACTGGGTCTTACAGGCTGTGGGATGCCCTTGCTCCTCTGGCAGCTGGCAGGGATGAGCCCTGGTAGGGAGAAGCAGCAGAGAACAAGATGGGGCACCCCATCCCTCTACCTGGAAAGATAGGTTTGTGGGACAAATGTGAAAACCTTAAAAGGGAAGTCCCTGGAGCTTTTTGGCTCATTTTGCATACCTGGGAAAGTGCCAGGTGCACCTAAATGCCTTGGCTTTACCCACATGAGGAACAGTTTTAAAATAATGGCTTGGGAATGTAGCAGTGATGAGAAAAGCTTTCTGGACTGATTGGCTTGACCAGTCCCAGGTGGCTTAGCTGAATGTATATAATGAATAATCTTTCCTAATTTGTAATCAGTGCTTATTTTGTAAAGTAAAAGTATATGTGAAAATGAATTTGAGGTTAATGTATTAAAACACTTTGTCTTTTTTATTCCCCTGGTTTTTATAAGATTTTGATTTTGATATACTAAGAGGGAAAGAAAGAAGGAAAGCCAAGATTAATACAAATGGAAATAATAGTGATTAATTTATGTGCAAAACTGGAGCCATAGAAGGAGAAGGATGTAGTTTTTGGTCCTTATACTATATCACAATATGTGAGGTGCTGAGAGTGGGAAATGTGGGATCTTCCTCTTTCCCTAGAGCCCAATGCTTTTCTTATTCTTTTAATATTGTTTTGTCTGTAAACACTTCAGTAATAATTGTGTCATGGCCCTAAGTACACTAATAGGTCTTAAATTGCCCTGATCAACCTCACCTGGGACTCCAGAGCCCCACCCTGCCCAGGAGCCCTATTTCAGCTCTGCCCCAGGCAGAGGCTCCTCTTTTAAGCTGTGCCTGTGTCTAGCTCTGTTCCTGAATTGTTGTTTTGCCCTTGTAGGTTGGTCTCAAACCTCCCTACCTGTGCCTGGCCATCACCCAATTGTTGATGGGATCTGCTGCTGTCTATCCTGCTTTGCTTGCCCAGCTCAAACCTATGGGGGTGCCTTGTTGGTGATGCTGTTGCTTGTGCTGGGATCACCTGTGGCTCCCAGTTCGTCTATGCTTGTGTGCTGCCCTGCCTCTGTACTTTTGTGATAGACTGTCAGCAAATATCCAAAAGGTAAACTTTTGTGCTTTCTTTTCAAGTATTGTGTGTATATTTTGTTTTTAATGCACTTTAAAATGCATGTAGTCAATGTTCCAGCTTAACCTAAAATAATTTTAGGTGACTTAGGGCTTTAACCACATGAAATATGGTTTACTTGGGAGTACTAAAATCTCCTGTGGGTAAGCAGCTGCTCTGCCCCTTCAGACTCCTGAGGCTGACTGTATTAAGCATGTGCTACTGGCAATAGTAACAGGAGAAGCAACTCAAAGCTCAAAGCTAACAGAAGGTCATTCTTCATTCATCTTTAGCCCTTACTAGAGGGGACGGGTAGGTGGTGCTTTGGCTTGGGGCAGGACTGGAGTTGCCTATATGCAAGCAGAAGCTGCATCTCCCTTGCAGAGAGAGGTGTCTGTGTTGTTACTTGCCTATGACCCTACAGTTGCTTAATTTACCTGCTGAAATGCATGAATGTACTCACTATAACACACTAGGAGGCTGTGTCTGACTGGTACCTTGTGGGTAGGAACATGGGAGAGACTAAAATATAATCTCTCTTGAAATGAAGTGGGTCCTTGACTATTTGGCCTCTCCAGACTGGAGGCTAGCCTTACAGCCAAGGGTAGCCTGCCCACGTTGTCCCCTTTCCTTGGCTTGTTGGCTTTGCGTTTGTTGGCCCTGAGAGAAAGGACTATCTGAAATATCCTCACAAGGCAGGTATGAAAATAAGTTTATATTCAACTTGTTCTTACTGTAGTTGAACTGTGTTGTAACATTCCAAATACAGTCCTCATCCTCACATGAAGAAAGGGCTACTTACCAAGAGGCCCTTCCTTGGAAGGAGACCTGCAGGAAAAATCTGCTGTTGGAAAAGATGCAGTGAAGTGCTGCCCTTTTTGTGGTCTTTAGTTTCTCTGAAGAGGTTCTTTCATCCTGTTCATATTGCCTAATTCATGTTACTAGGTGCTTGCAGGTATATGTAGTGGGGTTTTCACTGACAATCAGAAACAGAGCATGTCTTTCTATTGAACAACATAGATTCTCCCAGCAAGGGGGAAAATGAAACATGTAGTCAGTGACTAATTTAAGTATATGCTGATACTTGTATGCCAGTTAAGCATGCACACCTGGAAAATATAAAGAAACTGATGAGATGGGAGTAGACTTGTTGCATGGTATCAGTAACATGTGTGTGCTGTGGCTAGTCGTTGCACACCTGTGGAGTGTTGTGCTTTACATTCTAGTTTTGTGCTTGATCCCAGAGGCTTCCATGACTTTGGCTATACTCCATGCTTGGTGCTGCTATCAAGGCAAGCTGCATAATGTGCATAATGCCAAGATGCTGTCAAAATAACAATAGCTTCGTATAGACCTAATATCTTTAAATTCTAAAAGGAAAAATCATTTAAAAACTTTGTATATGTGTTTCAAAATTTTCTTGCAAAATTTTACATCTGCAAAGACTCTAAAAGAATTGTAGATTTGTTTTTTAAACTACTAACTGTGGAACACTTGTTTAAGGAAATTAAATGCCTTCAGCAAAGAGTTGTGCTAGCTTCACAGGAGTTTGCTGTAGAGGAATGAGTACTTGTGTCTTGGTTGTTCATTGTCCTATGGCCCTTCTGAGAAAGTTTTCAGTTTTTAAGCAGAATTTTGAATGAAGGCCTTCAGGGAGCCTTCAGCACAATTCTGTTTCCTTTTTGAGGCAATCTCTTGAAGGAGTCTGCTGTCTGATTTCCCCACTAGAAACCTTATGAGGTCCTTTATTATAAATTCTGAGAGAGCCCATCTTTTGTTTTCTTTTGTTTTTCTTAAACACTGTTCTGAAGCTGAGTTACAAGTATGAAAACAGAAGACTTGGGAAGACAATATATTTTAACATGTGAAGCCTCAAGCATGAAATCAGATCCACAGTGTTTTTTCAGCTATGTGATTTTTCTTAAGACACCAACAGAAGTTCAGTTGCTTTGAGATCTGCAGGGAGCTTTTGCGAACATACGGCTTCTTCAGGCTGAATATACTGCTTAATCATGTGTTGCCTAACAGCATTGATCTGTAAAGATTTGAACTGAGCTTTCTTTTACTTGTATCATAAATTAAAAAATGTTGGGTAGTCACCATAAAGGGCTATTTAAACCAATTGCAGAAGACCCCTTACAACACAGGGTGGCTCATCCACCTTCTACTATTTGAAATCAACCCATAATCTCATTTATATAAGTGTAGAGGACTCAACTGAACTGCAACATGAAGAACAGGCTGTGAAGGTCAGAACCCATAAGATTAAATCCCCTTGCCTTCCTTGCTCTTTACGCAAACACAATTTTTTACAACTCAAGTTATTGTTTGCCTTTGGAATTGTGTAATTCCTCCTTAATATGTTAAACAGGCTTCTCTTTAAAAGAGTAGTTTAAGGCAGGGGCACAAAAAGCCTGCAGTTGATTTGCGTCTCTGACTTAGAAACATTTCTCAAATCTTCAACTACAGTGCAAATTAACTTTTAAAGCATGTTCAGGTATTCCTGTGCTACTGGAAGAAATGCGAGGAGGCAGATTTAGGAAAAGGAAAAACAGTACACTTGCAATTCTGTATTTAAATCAAATAAACTGAACTACCTAGACTAGCTACATAGATTAGTTAATGAAAGCCTTACAAATGTCCCACATAAGACCAAAAATATGCATCAGTCTTCAGATTTCATAAGCTTTAAGTACACATGTAATTGCATGGGGCTGCTGAAAATTCTGTTCTGCCCTGAATATTGTATACACGCACAAGAGTATAAAATAGCTGCTTTGAAACTGTAGGGAACTATATGCTGTTTAAGAAATATTTCAGTTGTAGGTGACTTTATGAAAAAAACTTTATTTGTCAGAAGGGTGGAGGTAAGCTAACATTCTGATGAACCATAGGTATTTTTTTAGTAATATTATACTTAAAAAAAAAAAAAAAATTGTCTAATAGTATAATTCTGGATTTCCCTGAAAGAAAATGTTTTCTGTGTTACTATAAAGACATTGAGTATTGATTCTCAGTAGCACCTTGATATATTAATCTTTGTTTCTTACACTGCCACAAAATTCAATACATATATGGTGATCTTATTGACCTGTGGCCTTCCCTTTGCTTGCCTTAATTTACAGCAATCGCAACTCTTAGACTATAATCTTAAATATAAAATAGTGATAAGGTAATTTCCAATTATATTATTTTTTCAGCTTTGTGTGTAACACTTGCCTAGTCTGAATATGTTCCAAGCCTTAACTCTGATAGCACTTATTGATTTTTTTTTTGTACTTATAAAAATGTCAATGCAAATGAAGAACTTAATATCTAGGATTAGTACATAGACTGTGGAATTGTATGTGTCTACTTCATGTAGATAAGAGTAACCATGTGGAAAAATTGTCCTGGGGGAATACTATATAACTGTTCCATATTTCTGAAGTGTCTTAAGAAGGTTAAAACACTTCCTGATTGCAGTAAGAGGTATTTATTTCCCACTTTTGTAGGTTACTGCTAAGTAGCTTTTCTCAGAAGTAAAATACATGGTATCTTCAGCTCTATTTAGATCCATATGTGTCTGCCTAGGCTGTGCAATAGTGAGTAAGCAATGTCATTTTAATTTAGCCAATCCTAAAACTATTTGTCTTTCAATAACTCATTCAAAACAAGTTTATCTTGCTTCTCTCAGTCCTTGCTTAACTCTTTCCTTTGCTATTTTTCCCTAAGCTTTATGTCCACTACTCATCCCCCTGTCTACTATAAGAATATTTCCAAAACCGCTGTAAAACTAGTGTTCTTAGATATTTTAACTTTAAAGATCTAAGGTTCCACATAAGTAGTGAATGTGAAGAAAAAAAAAATCATTAATGTGCTACAGGTTGCACAATTGTTAATAATTGCAGGTTGTTAAAAGTACCTGCAAAATTACATGTCTGATTTCCTTAAATGCTCTTTATAAATATTAGAAGATCACTGTATTTTTTTAAATCCTAATTTGCTCAGTTATATCAAGGCAACAGGTATAATCATAGTCTTTGAAAATGCATGTTCTTTGAAAAATATGTAGTTTAATTTTTTTGCTAGTGTATAGCGCTGACCTGTGAGTGTTGAGAGACACACACTAGGGTCTGCTGTATAAGGAACAGACTGCTATAAAGTTTCCTTTGAAATTAAGGTAGGGTGTATCTTGGCTCAGTGAATCTATTTCTCTATGCTAATTTGCTGCTTAGGTCTTCAATTTTGATCTTGGTTTTTGGAGCCTCTATATCAATCTCAAACGAAAATATTTACCTCTTCAACTTTTCTGTTTGTAACCACCTAGTGCTAAGGGATAGAAGAAGGATAACTATGCAGCAAAAATGTAAATTTTTAGGGTTGAGTCAGTTAGACATGAGGGCTGCTGTGGGAATATTGGACCTTTTCCTTCCATTTGGCACTGACACCCAGCATGGTATCGGAGGTTGTCAACACGTTTGGTTAATGGATTCGGTAGCAGGTGGGAGAACAGACCACTGAGGGCTGAAGCAGTTTGAGTTGTCTGTGATGCTGTCCCAGAGAATCAATTATGTATTAGCAGCGCACAGTACACAATAGATTTTTTGGTCAATAACAATAAAAATTCTCAAAGCTAAAACAACAATTGGTTTTTTGGAGGCACTGTCAGAGCTTGCAGATCAGCTTTGTGTTTGTGTGGAGGTGGGAGGTCTTAAGGGGCTGACAAATTCACTGGGTATAGTGGAAGAAGATGCTCAAAAAAATTGGATTCTTCAACAGGTTCAGTACGTGGTTAGAGGAGCTGGGCAGGAAGCTTGAACAAAATGGACCTTTTCTGATGCGAATTTTTTTACTTGACTTAAGTGGCATTGATAATCATTCACAGTTTGTGAGACTACTTCCTCTTGTCCAGGTAGTATGTGAAACAGATCTAATAGCAGTTCTTAATATCACAAAAGAAAAGAAAAAATAAGCCTGGTTTTCTTGTGCTTTCAATATTTGAAAATATTCTGCTCTTCCTCTGTCATCTTAATTCAAAATTGCAACAAGATCTTAAGAATAACTTTAGTAAATAAAAACGAACATAATGACATAAACATATTGCTCAGACACCTTACCTCATAAGTAATTACTAACACAAACTTATATGGTGGTGGTATCTGGTGGTGGGCCTTTCAGTAGGTCTGTTTCCCACAAAGGGTGTATCTTATACACAATTCAATAGGTCCCTAACAGTTGAGTAGTATGAGATATAGCAAGTTGAATCTGGATGGCAAGTACGTAGTTGACAATATGTTGGGTCCTTTTGTTCTGCAGCGTCCTTTTGTGTGTTAAATATTTAACAGTGCAAGTTTTTCCATAGTTGTCATCTATTATGATTTTAATGGGTTTTTTAGTTAATCACTTTAACCACACTCTAAGCACATACTTGAGGTCTAAAATTTATTGCCATCTCTCAAATTGAACACATTGCAAAGGGTACTTGGACGCTTCCCAGTTTGCATGTTCACACCATGCAGTACCCTGTTAAAAAGGACAGACCACGTGTGACGTGGCTAGAATGAATTTATTCTTTCAGACTAGAGGCACTTAAATCATTAACATGCAGTCTTGCTGTTTCAGGTGCACTTTCAATCCTTCTGTGCTTCCAGGTGAGCTGCTAAAGTTACTAGCTTTCTATATTTGTCCTGCACAGCATTGCTTATACCTATGTTAGGTTCTGGGAAATAAAGCAAGAAAGCGCTGTAACCACTGTGTCAGACGTACACGGTGCTGCTGCTGGGTGGGCTGGGGGGAACAGCGTAGCTCTTCCAGAAAGACCTGCCCAAGGCTGGGGTGAGTCAGTGAGGAGTAGGGGGGAGAGGCAGCTTGAATGCCTCCATGATAACCAGGTAAATAGCATGGCCTTCTAAAATCCCATCCTAGGTAAATTGTTTGAAATGAACTAACTGCTGTCTCAGAATTATTTTAATAAGCAGAAAGTTATTCTGGCTGAAAGGCTGTATCGGGCCTCCTATCAAGGGCTAAGACTGTGATTGCTGTATCCTCTGATGTTTTATGTGAATACAAAATCTTATGAATTCAGTAAATGTTTTGTAAATAGATTTGGTCTAATAGCTTTTGACATTCCTTATGTGAAAAAGGAAACAATTAAAATAATTGTACACTTGTTCATTTCATTTTTGTCAAGATGTTGATAATAGGATTAGCGTGTGCTGCTGCGTTTTAGTGAACTGGCATAATTTTCTTCAGCATAACCTGTTGCTTACCCTCCTAGCAACCAATTAGAGCAGTAGTTGCATCCTGTTTCCAGTGTGGGGAAAGAAAATGTATGCATCTGGAATGAACAGGCCAGTTCTATGAGGAATTTATAATTGCAATATCATGCTGGAATACAAGCTTGTACTGCACCTTGTGCCAGTTGCTGTTACGCTATTTGACATGAATGAGTCTCCTGCCTCTTTTCTGAGTTCTTAAAGTAAAATTAACTTACTTTCATATAATGTCTTTAATTATTTCTTTAATTTCTAATGTGGAACAGTTATATCAGTTGGTTGGCTGGTATTAGCAAGTGGACAGGGTGAGATGGAAATCTAGTATGAAGAGATATACTCAGTGCCTTTGTAATCTAATGCATAAGCAGTTTTTATTCCAAAAAGGCAGGAGGCTGCAGATAAACACAACTTTCTAAAAGTATTCCAGATGGAAAGACCAAGAGAACTATAGAACTGAGGCTGATCCTGTATGTGAGACTTGGTAGTAGAAACTAAAGGACAGAATTGGTAGACACAGACAAATAAAATGGGGAGAAGTTTTGTGAAGGAGGCTGATCCTCAAAGTTACTGGTGTTCTCTGAGGGGACTTGTTGCCAATTGTCTTACTGTGGTAGATCAAATGTGATGGTAGGGTTCAAGGTCAGCCAAGTGGGGTGTGAGGGAGAAGGAAAAGGAGATGGGCGAAAAGAAGCAACTGGAATTAAATATGAAGAAATGGATTCCTTCCTACTTTGAAAGTCTTGGGTGTTACTGTGGGTTCCCTAAAAATGTTGATACAGTGTCAATAAGAAAACAAATGGAATATTAGAATCGAAAGAAAAGGGACAAAGATATTTTCTATTTAGTTTCCTGTGCATCTTACTACATACCCTGGTCTTGAATACTGTGTGTGGTTTGGGTCCCCATTGGCTCTGTCTTTCCAAATAAGAGAAGACAGTACAGAAAAGGGCAATTGTTGTCATAGAATCAAGTGAAAGTCAAACATAAAAATTAATTTAGAATGGCATTGAGCACCTTCATGGAGTTTAAGTACATAGATGTAACTGTTTTGGATATAGCTTTACTCAGGCTACTACTAGATAACTATTTTCTTGGAAGGAAAGGTGGGCATACCAGAAATCATTCTATGTACATATACTCTATGTACACATGCTCTGCTGATAATATTTATTTTAAAATTTGTTGATGGTTGCTGTTGGAGAGATGCTCTATTTGACCCAATACAGAAGTTAATATGGGCTTACAGTGAACATATGAGCTGCAAATCATTTACTTGATTTAGTTGACTAAACAGTGCTTGAAATTTCATAAAAGATATTTTTATTCCTTGTGCCAGCTGTCTGATAACAATGTGGAAACTCTTCAAATACTAAGTTCTTGTTAATCTGGGCTTGACTAATGAGTAGGAAGCAGAGCAGTGTTCAGATTTCTCTAATTTGAATGAGTCATCGTAGCAGATTTGTTTGTCATAGCCTGTACACAACAGTCCTGCACTGGAAATGCAGACACTGATGTCAAGCTTCCTTTGTTCTTGGATACATTTACTTTCAGACAATGCTGAATCTTTCTTAATCTGACAGTTAAATTACTTTTTTTTTTTTTCATCCATGTCTTTGTGGCAGTAAAATATGTACCTAATTAGGTCTGTTATAGATTGTGGTAAACTAAATTATATCAGGAGCTCTGATATTAGATCAAGATCTTAAAAGCATAATTTGTAGATATTCCTTTAGGTGGTTGGAATCAGTAAGTTTTGCTTTTACAAAATGTCAGACTTGATATGTGGCAATAAATCTATTTGACAGAATACTGGCTCATAAATAGCTGGGATTTTAAATCTTCTGTGTGCATGGTAGCCAGTATAATCGATATAGGGCATAAAAAAGCTGTACTGTGGTCCACTATCAGAATTTATTCAGTGAGCAAATAGGAACTATTGCATTTCTGGTGGGTAAGAAAAATATAAAACATGGAGTTTATTGTGAACTCTGTTTTGCTCTAGATGATTACAGTGACTTGGGAGTTAGTGTAGCCTTCCAGCCATGTATGTTCCTACGTGTCTTCTAAAATGCAGAATAATCCCATGCACTAGAGGCCTGACTGGAATGATTCTTGTGAGCTAATAATGCACAGTCTGGTATTTGCCTTGTAATGCTGTCATGTTTTGTTGCTATGTGAGAGAAAGCAGCAACTTGCTAATTTAAGTCTAATATTCAGATACCATTCTTCTTTTGTTCTTAACATAGGTCCTTGACTAATCAGGCATAGTCAGATCATTTGACTTGGCTGAAAGTTCCTGTAATTGACTGGCTTCTTATAGTGCTATAAAACTACATATTACTAGCACTTGTCTCATAAATGTGTAGCCTGTTATATTTCATAGTTTTTATATTTGATTAAAATATGATACATCTTTTAATTGAAGCTTTCCACTGAAGGCTATGTGAGAAGTAAAAATGGGGTTGGAGGGAAGGTGTTACTGAAGGGTTTTGTGTGGTGGTTCTAGCTGGTGGGATTAGGTAGCCCTTGTCAAAGTAGTTAGATTAAAATAAACCAATGGTGTCTGATAAGCCGAATCTTTAAAAGTGAGTTTCTAATAATAACTTGCCTGCTTCTGTATTCCTTAAATCGTTGTTTCATGATGAAGAGTTTGGGAGCTCAGTTGTTTGTACATTGCTATTCAAGTTCAACTGTGGGACAGATGAAATATTCTATAAGCAGCTGGGAGAAGTCTCACAATTTCTAGTCCTTGTTCTCGTGGTGGACTTCAACTTACCAGATGTCTACTGGAAATACTATACAGCAGAGAAAACAGTCTAGGAGGTTCCTGGAGTGTGTGTAGAAGATAACATCCTGACATAGCTGATGAGTGAGCCAACTAGGGAAGGTGCCCTGCTGGACCCTTTTGTGAACAGAGAAGGCCTGGTGGGTGATGTGATGTGATGGTTGGAGGCTGTCTTGGGCATAGTGATCATGAAATGATAGTGTTTTCGATTCTTGGAGAAGTAAGGAGAGGGGTGAGTAGAACTGCTACCTTGTACTTCCAGAGAAAAGACTATGGCCTGTTTAGGAGCCTGGTTGACAAGAGTCCCTTGGGAGGCAGTCCTGAGGAGCAAAGGAGTCCAGGGAGGCTGGATGTTATTCAAGAAGGAAATCTTAATGGCCCAGGAGCAGGCAGTCCCCATGTGCTGAAAGACAAGCCAGCAGGAAAGAAGACTGCCCTGGCTGAACAGAGGGCTTTAGCTGGAACTTCGGGGGGGAAAAAAGGAGAGTTTATAACCTTTGGAAGAAAGGGCAGGCAACTCAGGAGGACTACAAGGATGTGAGGTTATGCAGGGAGAAGTGTAGAAGGGCCAAAGCACAACTAGAACTTAACCTGACTACTGCTGTAAAAGACAATAAAAAAAAGTTTCTGTAAATGCTAAGGGGACTCTCCATCCTTTATTGGATGAGAAGGGAAACATAGTGACAAAGGATAATGAAAAGGCTGAGGCATTTAGTGCCACCTTTGCCTCAGTCTTCAATAGTCAGACCAGTTGTCCTTGAGGTAGTCAGCCCCCTGAGCTGAAAGACAGGGACGGGGAGCAGAATGGAAGAAGACAGGGAGCGTGCATAATCCAAGGGGAAATGGTCAGTGACCTGCCACAGCACTTAGACACACACAAGTCTATGGGGCTGGATGGGATCCACCCAAGGGTACTGAGGGAGCTGGCAGAAGTGCTCACTAAGCCCAGTTAGCAAACATGATGCCTATCTACAAGAAGGGCTGGCAGGAGGATGTGGGAAACTACAGGCCTGTCAGCCTGACCTTGGTGCTGGGAAAGGTCATGGAGCAGATAATCCTGAGTGCCATCCAAATGGATGAGGGGAAGGCTGTGGATGTTGTCTACCTGGAGTTTAAGGCCTTTGACACAGTCTCCCACAGGATTCTCCTGGAGAAGCTGGCTGCTCATGGCTTGGATGGGTGTACTCTCTGCTGGGTAAAAAACTGGCTGGATAGCCAGGCCCAAAGAGTGGTGGTGAATGGAGTTAATTCCACTTGGTGGCTGGTCACAAGTGGGGTTCCCCAGGGCTCAGTATTGGGGCCAGTTCTGTTTAATATTTTTATCAATGATCTGGACAAGGGGATTGAGTGCACCCTCAGTAAGTTTGCACATGACACCAAGCTGGGCAGGAGTGTTGGTCTGCTGGAGGGTAGGAAGGCCCTACAGAGGGATCTGGACAGGCTGGATTGAGGGGCCAAGGCCAACTGTATGAGGTTCAACAAGGCCAAGTGCCGGGTCCTGCACTTGGGTCACAACAACCCCATGCAGTGCTACAGGCTTGGGGAAGAGTGGCTGGAGAGCTGCCGGGTGGAAAAGGACCTGGGAGTGCTGGTCAACAGCCAGCTGCATGTGAGCTGGCAGTGTGGCCAAGGCAGCCAACATCATCCTGGCTTGTATCAGAAATAGTGTGGCCAGCAGGACCAGGGAGGTGATGGTCCCCCTGTACTCGGCACTGGTGAGGCTGCACCCCGAGTACTGTGTTCACTTTTGGGCCCCTCACTCCAAGAAGGATATTGAGGTGCTGGAGTGCATCTGAAGAACAACAACAAAGCTGGTGAAGGGTCTAGAGCACAAGTCTTATGAGGAGAGGCTGAGGGAGCTGGGGTTGTTTAGCCTGGAGAAGAGGAGGCTGAGGGGAGACTTTAACCCTCTATAATGACCTGAAAGGAGGCTGTAGTGAGGTGAGGTTTGCTCTGCTCTGTTCTGTTCTCCCAAGTGGCAGGACAAGAGGAAAGGGCCTCAAGCTGCACCAGGGGAGGTTTAGGTTGGATATTAGGAAAAACCCCTTCACTGAAAGGGCAGTCAGGCACTGGAACAGGCTGCCCAGGGAAGTGGTTGAGTCTCCATCCCTGGAGGTATTTAAAAGAAGGGTAGATGTGGTGTTTAGGGACATGGTTTAGTGGTGGACTGGGCAGAGTTAGGTTGATGGTTGGAATTGATGATCCTGTCATTGTAAACTTCTTCCTTATGGCCAAACTAAACCTACCCTTGCTCTGTTTAAAACCATTGCCCCCTGTCCTGTTATTACAGGTCTTGGTAAAAAGTCTCTCCATCTTTCTTATGAGCCCCCTTTGTATATTGAGAGGCTGCAATAAAGTCTAGCTGGAGCTGTCTCTTCTCCAGGCTGAACAACCCCAACTTTGTCTCTCTTCATAGAGGAAATGTTCCAGCCCTCTGATCATTTTTGTGGCCATCCTCTGGACCCACTCTAGCAGTTCCATGTCTGTCTTGTACTGGGGACCCCAGAACTGGACGTAGTACTCCAGGTGGGGTCTCATGAGAGTGGGGAAATATACAGGAAGAGAATGGGGGGAAGGAGTTTGCTGTTGCAGTTCGCTAAAAGCCAGGCTACAAGACACAAGAATAATTCTGTGTGGCAAAGCCTGCAGTGTATCCTCTTACCATTAAGATATACAGGTTTTCTCTTGAGATGTGAACAGCTGAATTAAACAAACAATGAAATGAAGGAACATCATTAGGCTCTGAATGCTTTCCCTTTTATTCTTGGTTTCTGGTATTTCTGCCATCCGTTGGCCCATAATTAACTTATTTGTCTAAAATTCAGTGGATATCTAGGGATTTAAGAGTTAATGTGTCTTTAATCATGGTTAGTAATTTTAATCCGATTGTCTTTGCAAGTGGGAGAATAATGCAACTGCAATTTAAATGGGCAAGAACAGTCTCCCTCCCTTCTCCTCCCCTGCCAGCCACTAGTCCTCACCCTATTGCTCTCTTCTCTCTTGTATCAAGGAAGATCACCTACATGGTAAATAGAGAAATAATCAGGGTCAATCTTACATGTTCATGCCCATGTTTGTGAGGAGTGCTTAGTTTAACATGGATTACTTTCCCAGTATGATTAATTTCACTGCCCCAGAGTTGGCTGCACTAATGCAGGGGAAGAAGCAGTGGAGGAGTGAGGATGAGTGAATGGGGCAGTGTCCTGGTTTCAGCTGGGATAGTGTTGATTTTTATTCCTAGTAACTGGTCTAGTGCTGTGTTTTGGATTTAGGATGAGAATAAACTTGATAACACGCTGGTGTTTTAGTTGTTGCTGAGCAGCTCTTACGCTCGTCAAGGACTTCTCAGCTTCCCCTGCTCAGCCCGGTGCACAAGAAGCTGGGAGGGGGCACAGCCAGGACAGCTGGCCCAGACTGGCCAAAGGGCTATGCCATACCATATGATGTCATGCTCAGTATATAAACCGTGGAGAGCTGGCCAGAGGGTAGTGATCGCTGCTCGGGGATGTGCTGGGCGTTGGTTGGCGGGTGGTGAGCCAATTATATAGTGTATCACTTGCTTTGTATATTATTACTGCATTATTATATTATTATTACTATTACTACTATTCTGTTTCTTTTTACTTAATTACTAAACTGTTCTTATCTCAACCCACGAGTTTTCTGACTTTCACCCTTCCAATTCTCTCCCCTATCCCACTGGGGTGGGGGGAGTGAGCGAGTGGCTGGGTGGTGCTTAGTTGCTGGCTGGGGTTAAACCACAACAGGCAGGAAGTGGGGAAGGCCTCCTCCCAGGGGTCATGCTGGTTTACCCTGGCCATAAATGTTTGGATTGCCCCTGCAGTGCTTAGTCTGATATCATGTCCTGTCAGTTGTCTGCTGCCTCACAGTTTTTCCATTATTAAGCAACAGTGCCCAGGGGATAAATTTTCCTCTCATTCCTTCTCAGTCCTCCCATCACTTCTATATATCTCAGGTCTGTAGGTTGTCACCTGCAGGAATATTAAATATGACTGAGTCTTACCACCTGTTCTGGGACACTTTTAGTAGGACAAGCAGGATTTTCCTTGGTTTTCAGTGAAAAGAGCTCTCATTAATATATCCCATACTCCAGTCAGATAAGGGAGTGTTGGCTGTGCTACATGGTCTTTATGATGATATGGCCAACTAAGAGTAAGATGGTGTTTCTGAAGTGCATATTTTCTTCACAGGAGATGGCAGGTATATAGTCTTAAAACAACATGATTATTTTGAGATTGCTGTTGCTGTCTATGTTATCAATTTACACTGAGCTGAAGTTCCTACTCTGTCCCATCCTGTCTCCTTTCCTCATGATACTGATGTTTTCCATGATCATTAAGCTAATCAAGCATTTCAATAAATCGTGGTGTAAAGTCATAGCCATCTGTTTGAAAAGGTGTAAATGGCATTTTCATGCATTTAGGGGACATGTTGTACAGCGAAGATAGTTATAACTGTTCAATAGGAGCCCTTTCTATAGGGATCTAGGAGAAAAGACTGACAGGATATTTTGGCCTTGTTCTGCAAAATTGGCTTTGGCCCTTCTTGATGTCATCTAGGCTGTGCAGCAAGAGAGTAACAGTAAGAGCACAGGTCTTCATTTAGCAAATAAGCTAACTTTAAGAACCTCTCTGCAGCCTCCCAAAGAACAAACAACCTTACTGGGAAAATAAAAGGGTGTTTTAATTTTGGCATAAAGCTCCAGCTGGTGAAAGACTTGAGTCTTCCAGAATGGGACTGAGACTACCATTTACTGATACCTGAAGAAGGGGTCAAATATACATGAAGTTAGAAATGCAAAATGAGACAGTAACTTAAGGATCGTTGGAGGTCGTCTAGTCCAAAGCAGGGCTAATTTCAAAGTTCTCTTCTGCTTTCCTACTACTCTTTCTGGAAGTAATCAGTGCGACTAAGCACAATGTAAAATTTTAAACCTCTGCCTTCAGATATGGGTGGCTCTTTCATAAAAACAACCTCTCTGAAAGCATTCACAGGCAGCATTTTGGGTGCTCTAATCAAGGTGGCAGAGTTCTGACTTGTAAATCTGAAAAATTTTGGTGACTTCTAAGAATTTTTTCAATGAGTATCCATTTCAAAAAAAGTCTTCCTGAATGAAAGACCTTTCCTTCTTTCTATCAATCAATAATGAATTTGGAAAGAAACTATTCTACATTTTATGATCAGATGTTTTCAATGTAGCTAACAGCTGCATCTCTTCATGCAGACCCAGCATATAAGTTACAAATATGTATACTTTACATGGATATCCATCCATGGCTGTCATTACAATGAATGCAAGCTCTAGTGGAAGAGTTACAATGAACTACTAGCATACACATTTTTAAGTGACAGCATGTGCATACAATGAAGTCTGTGGTAGCTTGTGCATGCTGAGTGTTAAGAAAATTGCTTACAATAGACAAATAGGTGCTTTAATGACAGAAATGGAGCAAAGTATCTTGAAACCAGATAGGGAGACTGCAACAGCTGTTAAGCTATTTCTTAAAATGCACCCTTACTACTATGGAAGAAATGCAAGACACATGGTGGGACTGCAGCCACTATTTATACACAGTCCCTCAGTCCCAGGAGAAATTTGTCTCATTTATGAATATTGAAGCTTTAAAAAAAAAAAAAAGCCAACATATTTTACGTGTTACATCTGTGTATTCACAGTTGTGAATGCATACTATCACTGTGTGGTAGATGTTAATCTTATATTTTTAGAACTTTTTTCTCAAAGGGTGGAAACACATTATTCACATCTGGAGCTCACTAGAAAGGGGCATTGAGAGCTGTTTGGCAACTTGCATATATAATTATTTCAGTACTAGAAGCATGTGCTCCTCACTTTTACAGGAGTCCCAGTAAAAGGGCACAGCACTTCAGACTTCATGGAACTAAAGTGCATGTAGATGCAATGAAATATCTTTTACATCTTGTATTGAGTATGAATAGTATAGCTGACTTCATTATTAAACATGTAAAGTAGTATAAATATTCAAATCTAAAATTGTTTGTTCTTTGCAGGAAAAAAATGAAGTTTGAATTTACCCAAATTAAGATCAAGCAGTGACAGAACACTAGCAAAGATTTGTTTTCCTGAAAAAGTAGACTGATTTAGGTATACTTGTTATATGCCTTACATTCATAACATACAGGTATTTCAGACACAGCAAGGCCATTCAGAATCTTGCTAGAAAGACGCATATGGATTTGCTTGAGAGGATTCTGGAAAGACTGACTATATTTTGGACCATCAAAAAGCGTGGAATTTGCATGCGTTTTGGACACCTGTATATGTCCTCTTCCAGACTTAATCTGCTAAGATATATTGTAAAACTGCTCAGAACTGCCTTTTAAAGTATATCTTCTATGCTAGACTGCTGCTCCAAATGTACTTAAGTGAATGTGTTTTCTGGATTTTCATTCTTATCCTTATTTCTCTGCTAATTCTCCAGGTGGCCCAACCAGATCTTTTTAAAATGTAACCTCAGTATTACACTGACATAAATATTTCTTTATATTTGTGGTGTTAGTATTACAGGTCTATCTTATAAAACCTGGTCTCCTTGGTAACAAGTGCTGTGGCCAAATAGAGGACTTTGCATTCTGTTTACAAGCAAGAGAAGATTCTCCAGGAAGTATATTTTGGTGCTTTAAATAAGACATTCCCAAAAATAATATCAAGGATCTAAATGAGCTTCAGAATTTTTGGCTTTGGTTTATAGGACGTAGTTTTTCGATTAATCTCTTCTGGATCTTGGGAATATAGTCAACCATGAAGCTCAGTATGCCTTCAGAAAGTAGGCATGCATCTGTTAGTTATTCAATGTCCTATTTTAAGACTTCAAGGAACCTCCAAGTAAATCTTAAAGCTTTGTCAAGCTTTTGTGCTTGTTGTGTCCACTGTGGTCCCTGAAGAGAGAAGGCTACAGGGTCACACCTGTTCCTTGAAATGAATCGTATGATTTATGCTGGAGTGGCTTTGGGGTCACAATGCAGAGATAGAAAATCCCCAAGGGACAAAATAGATTCTTTCATCTGCATGATCTAAACAGGTGTTGCCACCTTTTATGCCAGCTGCCAAATCTTGGCAGAAAGCAGTGCTAATGAATAGAAGACAAAATAAGGCAACAGTACGTTGTCTTGAAACTTGGGTTTCACTGCTTGATTTTCATTCCACAAGTGACTTGCAGAAGTGCATAAACAGGAAGGAGCTGCTGTTATGTTTGCAATATACTTTTCTGACACTTGGACATAGTGAGCGTTTGCCCTGAGCTAGCTGATGAATAGTCACTCTAGACTGAAGAGTGGAGGGTTGAAAAATACTGTATATATTTTTGAGCGGGATGCTTGCAAAATTAGAACTGAAAAATGTTATTCCATGTGGATTTGAGCTAAAAGCTCTACCTACCTTGGTTATGTTTTCAAAATTCAAACATGCAGTCAAAGGCAAGAGCCTGGCACAGAAATTAAAATTCGATCAAGTAGAAGGTTCTGAAATAAGTTGGTGTGACAGGTCTCCCTTTACTTCCAACAAAGGGTTTCTGCATGCCTTATTGGTTAAGAGTACTGGAGGAACATGGGTAGCAAAATATCTTGCTTATAACATGCATTTTTGAGGAATTGCAGACATGTCTTTTTGATCACTAAAACAGCACTGGCAGTTCAAATCCTGAAGAATAAGCAAATGTTGTCTTAGAGAGATTTAGATCTTGTCCAGTTGATGTATATAAAATTATTAAAGGAAAGAGGAAATTAACTCAGTACATGTTGTAAACTGAAAAGAGGTCTTTTGCACTTAATTGTATGGTTAACTTTTTGAGAGAGCACTTTAAATTGATATGAAAAATCATCAAGCATATAATAGGAAAAGTAGGTAACTTCATTACTACTGCTGACATCAGTTAAGAGCAAATAATTTTATTGTTATCTAAACCTTTTTCCTTATTATTAAGAAAAAAAATGTAAAGGCTGTATTGGTAACCGAGATGGGTTTGTAACATCCATCACTAGTCCAAGGTGGATGTTGAGGAACATTGATTCCTCATGTGGATTAGCTGAGACAAAATTACAGCTACAACTAAGCCCTCAAAGAGGATGGATAGAAGACATGCTTTTCTAGGCCAGAATAGATTGGCCAAGATGAGTATGTCAGTACCAATGTACTCTGAGAATGGACTAAATGTCAAGTTATAGATTGTTGGGAAAGGAACCAACTATCCAGGTGTGTGATGGGAATGACACCTGGTGAGAGTCTCAGTGCTTATCCTGGGCTTGTGGTTACAGCTGTACCTCTCCAACCTGTGAGTCAAGAAAACAATAGGCACAAGCTTAAATTAATGCTTGGTTCAGTAAATTTCAGGTATTCTCAGGGTGTGATGAGGGTGCACCTATGTTTTAGTCTATCAACACCTAAGTGCGCTTTCTCCATGACAAGCCTATTGGTGGTATGAGGATGAGCAGAGTACATGTTGAACTTGAAGAAATGAAGGAAGATAAATCTGCCAATAAGTGAATATGTTCCCTTAGAAACCAGGTATCTTAATCACAACTAGAAATCAAACTTGACGCCTTTGTTTCTGTGAAACTTAGTGTATATCTTGAAGCTTGTGGCTGGTTAATACTCCAAGCTGAGGTCATAGGGAAACCTGTCCTGCATGATCCTGCAAACAAGACTGTGGCCTTCCAAGAACTGAAGTTTCTACTTTCGTGTAATATTACTTTGGTGACTGAGCAGAATAATCTAATTATAGGTCTGTATTTTAAAGGAATACTAGAAACATTTAATATGGGCTCAGAACTTTATTCTTCAACTAGGTGCACTAATGAAGTATGTCCACATCTACAGAGGTGTTTAAACTTATATCCAAGATTCATAGACTGCACTCTTCTGCTTCCCAGGTACTAAGTCCTTTTTTTTTTTTGTAGAATTGATTATACAGAATGTAAATTTGACAGCAAATTTTCTCTGCAACAGTTCCCATTTTAAAAAAATCTGCTTTATAAACCAACAGGGTCTCTAGAACACAGTAGTGATGCAAACCTAAAACCCTGAGTGCTGTAGGTAGCCACCTCTATTTGTTAGTCTAAGTTGCCATTTGAAATATGATTACAAAAAGATAGAAGGAAAATGTAATTTGTAGTTACCCTGGTTAGTTGTGGAATTGATTAGGAAACTGTCAACAAATGATGTCTCAAAAAAAAATTTTTGTTTTTGAAAAAGATGTTTACTTCTATTTACTTATCTCAAAAATACTGAAACTACCATGGTTTCCCCAAGAGCAGTTTCAGAAGGAAAGACTCAAATTTTATTCCAGCTGAGTTACGTGAAGCTATCACATTATGCTGGGATGCTTCAAAGGTTTAAGCTAAGTATGAGCTGTCAACCCAACCTACACTTGCTGTGCTTGGAAAGAATGCATAGGTCTTCATGGTGCATGAATGGAAATGGGTTTGTACACTTGGGGCAGGGTGTGTGTCTTTTTTTTGTGGGGAGAGCTGGTTTGGTGCTGTTCTGAAGAAAATAAAAAGCTTTGATCAGGCTGTAAAACTTTCCTTTTGAGAGGAAGTAACTAATAGGACTATCTGAACACATGAAATCTGGAGATGATAAAAGCTGCTGTATGGTTGGTTCCCAGACTTGTACACTTTAGACATTAGCCATTCCAAGGCTTGACACTAAGCAAAGGTTTTATTTAAATGTCATGTCACTGTCTTGGTACACAGAGTTCACCTTATTAATAATACATTTGAAGAGCTGTCGTTTCAATCTTCAGGTACTTTATCTAGGGGGAAAAAAAAAAATCTGTGGCTTTGAATTGGCAAAGTTTCTATATGCATAATTTTGTTTAAAAAAGTGTATGAAACCATAAGGGATTACTTCAACAAGATTTTATAATATTAAAAAGTCTTATGTTCTGTCATAATACTGAATAGGCATGGTTTTCTTTCCCCTTTCTGTTTATCAAAACTGAGTAGCATAACAGCTAGGCTTAAGATACTGTACTTAGTGTAGAGATGTAACCTGAAAGAACTCAGTTGCTCTAATAATTTTACTGTCACAAAATAGAGGTAAAAGTTGAAGTTAATGAATGACCTGATGTTCGGACTTTCAGCCTCGCATCTCTTACAGGCAGCCTGACTACTCAGTCACAGACACTTTTGCAAGAGTAAAAAGTAGGAGAACCACCAAACCAGCATCTGTCTGGGTCAATGTCTAACTGCACCCCCCATGTGGATCATTTAGCAGGCTTTAAACCAAAAATAAAAAGTGTGTGTTATAATATGTGGTTTTTATATGTAAAAAAAGTGTACTAAGACCCCTCTTTTGTCCAGTATAACTGAACGGTTTTCCCCCTGCCAGTCTCTCCAGGAAATCCTGTAGGATCATGGTGGTTGAGTTAGGTAAGAGTTCAGATTTCAAATGCATTGTCTTTAAACTTACTAATTGGTTTCACATATTTTTTTTCCTCCAATTGCTTCCAGCTCTTAAACTCTTTAATAATTCAGTTCTTCTGAACTTTTTCACTGAAAAAGTGTTCAAAGATTATCTACTGTTAATAAAATAATTTGCATGGGGCACTGGTGAAACTTTAATAATTTTTTGCCTTATTTTAAATTCTTTATCCTCTTGGTAGACTTGCATCAGAAGTGAAACTGATCAGTGGTTTTAAAAAAATAATCTTCATTGCCTTGTTTAAAAAGGTTTGTATAGAGGTTGGGGTGAAAATTAACATGATTTGGGCATCCTGCTTCTCCTAATGCTACTAGATTTCTAACTGTGTATAGACAACTGTCCTGGGGTAGAATAGAAATAAAAACTGAGAGGAAATCTGAGCAAAACACCTCTGGGGACTACTAATTAGCAGCAAAATAGTGTTTTGGAAGTTTACCTACATTGTAGACTTGCTGTATTGGAATCAGCAGAAATTTATTTTTCCCTGTGTGCTTCATCAATTTGTATAAAATGTTAGTTCACAACCATGGGGAAGCACTGGTTGTAGTGACACATGGAAGCCTGCCATTAACATGTTCTGGGCATGGTACATTGGTATAAACAGTCTTTCTCTATTTCTTGCAGTAGGTCATACATCATTTTTTGAGTCTTGAGTCTTTGAATTTTCTAGATGTTTGTTCAAACGGAATTCTTAGTTTGTACTACACAAAATCTTTAATGCTTCTTAAAACTAGGTTTGAACAATTTTTTTAGAGAAAGCTAGAAAATACAAGGCTTTGAACTATGTTATATCATTTGATACTTTGGAAATGGCCATGAGGATTTGCATTTTTTTAGAACCAAAGTTAAACTATTAATAAGCAAAAAATTACATGAACCAAAATATAAATCATTAATTAATCAACTTCTGATATAGAGCACTTCATCTTTGCCAACTTAGGCAGCCTACATTTAAACTAATACCTTGTTTAAGAGGAACTGCTAACACCAAAGACTGAATTTTATTCTATTCTTGATATCTTAAGTGCCCCCAGCTGTGTGATTGACAAGAATTTATCTGTGTTACTATTTTGGATTTGCAATCAGATTTTAGAAACATTAGCATTTAGGCAGAAGTCATCAAACTTACCATTTTTTATACGTGCTTGAGAAGCTTTAGGAAAACACAAAGCAGCATCTTTATATGGAAAGCAATATAGGATGTCTTTTTAGGCTTATCTAAGGCACTGTTGTGGAGTTCAGGAAATGGCCATTTACTTCAATGAGGAGAACTTTTAACTCTTGCTGTATGCAGTGTCCCAACAACCTGGAGAAGTACAAACAAGTGCCAGTTGTGAGCCTCTTGTCAACTATACTCCATGTTCAATCATGCTAGTAAGGATTTGTTTTTGAGAACAGAAGTGTGGGAGAAGCTTGTATTAAAAGGAAATGCAGCACTGCAGGAAAAGATTCAAAGGTATCTTGTGTAGCTGCCTAGTACTTTGACATATATCAGATAAAGCTTAAGCTGTTAGCAACGAAAACCTCACAGTGTGAGATTGCTTTTTGTAATGTCCATGCTGGCATTCCCTATGTAGTTCTCAAGGCCAAGCTGTAACTTTATAGCCAGGACCACCACCAACCAGATCACAGGATCCACATACTT
Source organism: Platalea leucorodia (assembly GCF_965183815.1). Taxonomy (NCBI): domain Eukaryota; kingdom Metazoa; phylum Chordata; class Aves; order Pelecaniformes; family Threskiornithidae; genus Platalea; species Platalea leucorodia. The sequence goes on from NC_138824.1 coordinate 119,606,453, forward strand.
TTCTAGGGGTGGCAATCCAACTGGACTATATCTCACTGAGGAAGCTACAAGCCAGAGTCTCCTGTGTTTTTGTGTATGATGCTTTGGATGGCAGTGTTGCACTCTCAGCTACCTAATGTCTTTGCCAGGTCTGTGCCAGTGGCTGATGACTGGTGATTGATACAGTCCTTGAGGTGCCTTTGCTGAGGATAAGGCTGCAGCACTGAGTATGCACTGTGGTCTTTGCCATGTTTGAGCTCCATGAGGGGATGAGGATCACCTTGTGTCCCATGTCACATGATGGTAGAAGAAATGAAGGGGGGAGTTGGTTTCTTTATTCACTCCCATCCACCTCTCTTTCACTAAGACTACACCCATCACCATGTTTCCACAATACAGGTGAGGTTAGAGAGTAGTCTCAACTGTAGGCAGATTACTTGTTAATTCCTTCTTACCATCAGGGAGACCAAGGCCAAGAATAAGGTGTCCATCTTAATGAAGTTAATCTCTACATAGGCTTATGTTGGAGGCAGACTAGTCTTCCGACGAGACAAAAAAGTCACCAGATGAACTGGCTGCTGTGTTACTATTCAAAAGGTCAGGCTGAGAACTATTAGGCAGTGGGTTAATGTGATTGGAAATGCTGTGTAAAGTGCTTAAAAAATCTGGGGTACCAATTGCTGAACTGTCTCCAAGAAGCTGGTTAGATAAAAGAGCAGTGAAAATGTACGAACCTGAGGGACTCTGTCCTGTCAGCTTGTAAAACTGTCCCAGTTGCTCTGGCACAAGGCTGAGGCAGTCCCTGCTGGAGCATGTACCTAGCCACCTTCCCTCTGGTAGCTCTGATGCCACCATCCCAGGCTGCCAGCGTGTAGGCTTATGATGATGCTTGAGCCCTCTTCATCATCTTTGTCTGTAGGTCTGTGTGCTGTTCTCCAGCCTGCTGTGTTCCTCCTTTCCATCACATCTTGCAAGTGAATTAAACACAGTTCAAGGGCCAGAGTCTGTGCTGGGTAACAACTCCCCTTTTCCTATCTGAAAAGGAAGAAAATAGTCCAGTATTGAGTTACTTAAGCTTTTAGTCAATGTTTTTGAATGAGAAATTTCTTAGTCAACCTTAGATTAAAAACAGTGGCCATTTAAGCATTGTTCTACCTGCTTCAAAGTGGCTAAATCATGCTTTTAATAATGCACACTTAGATTTCTACTGCACTTTAAATTGACATAGTATTTTCTTGGAGGGTTATAGGCATTTCCAAACATTAGAAAACTGAAATGAGACAAAATGGACCATGATCTTGATATAAAGTAATGAGTCAAGTAAACATACTTTATATTCCATCATTTTCCCTGGAGATGCATTTCACCTAATCAAATTTGCTTTTCCAGCAAACTGTAGATGCACAAGACCATACAGAATTACTGTCCAAATTTAACAATTAAAAAAAAAAAATATCTTTTTTGTCTATCACTTCTTGAAAGCTGAAATTCCTCAGAGTGATATAAAAATAAGAATATTTTCTTTTGGTTTGTAGCTAGGGATGTAGTTGAACATTTTTAATTCATTTCATTTGTTTGAACTTGAGTTTAATGAACTTGTGCTAAGTATTGTAGACTGTAGCTTTACTACTTTGCCTTCCTACTTACTGTCTTAATGAATCCCAACTTTTCAGTGTTTGCTGAATACTAATGATGTCTTATTTTGGATTCATTGGGGAGTATGTGGTACCTACCCTTCATTTATATTGTCTTTTTCCCATGTTGTCTTTACTGGTTATGTCAGTAAAGCAGTTTTGTATGCTTGTATCCATAGATGCAGAAAACTCTCAAGCATGCTATTGAATTTTCATTTCACTGTAAGTTAAATTGTCACTTAACTGCTGTTGGCATTACTCATATGTGAACTTCTTCAGTGGTTATCAGCATTGTATTCTTAAAAGGAGTTCAAGATATTGAAGTTTCATGAAGAAAGAATGAGTCTGATGGGGATAAAGTGAACTTCTGCACCCTTTTGGCAAGAGCCAGCATGGCTACAGTGAGGACAAAAAATTATGCAGATAAACCAGTTAATCAGACATGCTGCCATTTTTTTTGAACAAAAATATATATTTAACTTTTGCCATGTAGGTACCTAGGCATCTCTGTACTTCCTTTCCATCTTTGAAAGCAGATGGATTATCCCTTTCAGTGAATTTTGGACAAGAAGCTCTATAATCAATTTTGGTTTTCTGATCTAAGTGTTTCATACAGTTGTAGAAAGAATTCATAGGAATATAAACAACTGGAAGACTTAATCATAAAAGTTTCTTTTTGAAGTGTCTTAAATGATGTAAATTGTTATCAGTTGTGTAGGAAAAACTGCTAGGTTTTTATCCTGTAAGTGACAAATAATGAAGCAACTGATTCTTTTCTATTTTAAAATAGGCAGATGGTGTGTTATAGCATCTAACTGTAATTAGGGTGTGGAACACTTCTTGGTTTGGGATTTTTCAGTTAGAAACTAATACTTTCTGTCCCTTTCTACAGTTTTCTGAAGGGGGTAAAAAAGGACTGGTGTTAAGGTTTTTTTTGTTTGTTTGTTTTATATACCCTTACAGCTATTGCTTGTACTTTTGCCTCTATAGCTATTATGGCTTGCTTTGACAGGTAATGAAACTGATGTTATTGCAAAGGCAATACATGGAAAAAATCCCATGTGGGGATGTTCTGTATTCTGTACTGGAATTCATCATTCGTTTCTTTGCTTTAGAAATATGGCTAGAGACTGAGAATTAGGCAGTTCTTCCAAGGTCATGACATGCTATGGTTAAATTGTAAATCCTCACATGGGCTAGCTTTTAAGAGAGCCCTCTTTCTGTCTCCAGGAGGCCCTGTAGTAGTAAGTTGGTAGGTGCTAGGAACCCTCACAAGTGGAAGGAGGTAACTTATTAGTTTGAGTTTTGTTTTGCTGTAGCCTTGTAAGTTTCATTTGATACCAGTGAAGCCTTTTAGTCATGGCAAGGGGTAAAAGTATCAGTTAACGGCTCCTTAGTGATTTTGTAAGTGTGCAAAAAGTATAGGTAGAGTTAAGGAAAGAGTTCAAAGTAAATATTTGCTGAAATATGCATTAGTGAAAATCTGAAATAGATCAGTAGTTTGAGGATTTAAAAATTAGTTGAATATCTTCAGCAGTAATATCATAAGCATGTATGTGTTATGATTTGAAGACAAAGGTTTTGACTGGTAACAGGAGGTTTACTGTTGCTGTAAAATGGGTGAATAACATAGCCCACAGTCCAGCTTGAAGCTACCTCATCTCTGAATTGTTCAACCAGATGGAGCTAAATGAGTGTGAAGTATTTCTACCCTATACTGTTGCTGGAGACATTTTTTGACATCAAATACAGTATTGATCTATTCCTAAAATAATTTGCAGGGCAGTAGGACTGTATCACATGGTATTGTCTATTTTGCTGACTCCTTTTCTCAACCTCCAACTCTACATGATTGCTCCTTGTTTTAGGAGAGGATGTAAATATTAAATTTTCCTTTATTTGAGCTGTAAAACTCTAGAGTTGTCAGATGGAGGAGTTAAATAACAGTTGGCCTAATTGTTTCCCAAAGCTTGTGAAGTCACTTTTCCTCATAGGTCTTGTGACTTGTGTTCCTCTGCAGGGAAACAGCTCTAAAAGGAAAAGGTGGAGAAAAGTATTAACCAGGCTTATTGCTGATCTGTGTTGGTGTTACAGGAATGACAAAAAAAAGTTTTTCATTTCTGAAAGGGCAGTGCTCTGCATTTACATTTTCAACAGTGTAGTCTGTGGAAAAATATGCAGTACTACTTTCTACTACTGTGTCTCAGGTAACAACACATGATGTTCAAGCTGCCCTGCCTAGTGTGGATCTACTTATCACATACTAGGGAAAAGATAATTGACTACGTAAATAAAAAAACAAGTCGTGTACCCCTGCTTGTCATTAAAACATAATTCACTTAAAAGAAATGTTGATTTTCACAGGATGAGTTGCTGATCAAGGAATAACATGAAATATGGAATGGCATCTATACAAGGAAGACACTTTTTCTCTGTGTAAGGAGATGACAGACAGGAGGTATAATAGACTATAAAATCCTGGATGAAATGTACAGGATGGGTGTAGGTTTCTGACACAAGAAATAGGGGTATCACCAAACAAAAAACTTGTTGAAAATTGGTCCAGAATCTCAAGAGAAGATTGGAAGACTACAGAAGATTGCTTTAAAATTGTAGGATACTATAATCTCAGTGAAATTAGAAAGTAGTAAAAATGGAGTGAAAAGGAACTGCTACTCATGTCTGAACAGGTCTTAACTGTCTTGAAAGGCTGACCACAGATTCTTTTTTTAAGAAACAAATGGTAATTTGCAAGTAGCAAGTGCTGTGTGGCTCTGGATGGAGAGTACTATGCTGCAAACTGGGGGTTGCAGTGCAGGGAGGGTGGCAGGGCAGGTATAATGCTCATAAGCATTAGTGACAGCACAGGTTGGATGCCAGTCCTGCATTTTTATCTCTTTTCAGTGCAGGCTGTTAGTCCTTGCCTTCATTGTGTGACGCACTTAGAGTAAGAAATTTGTGAAATAGCTGAAGTCACTAGCATGTGGGAATAAGGAAATAGGAGTAATTATGTTGCCTAGACAGGAATTGAGTTTAAGACCTCAGAAATACTTTAAGCCTTAAAGAGCATCCAAAAACTTAGCTTTTGAAAACCTGGCATTATGTTACCTATGACTGACACTTCCAGGGATATGTAACAAAGCAGCATTGATTTGCTATTGTCAAGATGGTGGAACTACCTTGATACTATAGCTGGTGCATAGGCTACAATAGGCAGAACAAATAAAAATAACTAATCCTTTTGTGCTTAGCCTTCAAAATTGATTTAATGCTTCAGCTTACAGGCAAGGACCTTTAAGTTAGTACTCAATGTAGAAACTGAAGGTGTCAGTTTGACAGCTTTCATTGGAAAGAATGACTTAGAGGCAAAAACATGCATCTAGAATTCAACAGAAAAGCTCACCAGTTGTAAGATTAAATTGATTTTAAAATACATGTCTGTATTACTGTTACATTGCTAAAAACTTGCTGAAGTCCACATGGTGAATAATGGTTCTTAGTTAAGTTTATACCTCACTTAAAAATGCAAGATATTAGTAGGGAGGTAGGTTTCCTTATAGCTCAGGTATGTGAAAATATTCCTATAAGTCTTTGTCAGACCTAGTAACTCAACAGCAAGAAATGCATCTACATGTCACACCTTTTACATAGTCTCATCTATACTGATAGATTAAGAAAATGGCCATTGGTGCTAGTAAATTCTGTGACAGGAACTTTTGAGATGAATTGCTAAAACTTTCTTATACTTTTGTTTTTTCAAAACTGCCACTTGCTCTGAGGGGAAAATATCTTGGGTGAAGAGCTTTGCTGTCACTGCTGGTTAGCTTTCCTAATTTAGTCTTCCTCAGTTCTTTCCTATAGTGTGATTCAAGTAGAACAGCAATAGAAAGTCAGAGCATAATAGACAAATACTGGAAAAAAAATACCTGGCTTTCTGCACAAGCAAGGGTGCTTTGAATGCTAGTATGTGAAGTGCACAGATTTGAAAATATTTTTTTCGAAATGAAGAAAAGGAAGGAAAAGGGGTGAAAAAGATGGGGCCTCTGTGGGTAGAAGAGTGGAGGAGCTGCAATGAAGAAAGGGTAAAGCAGAATCACTCTAGAACTCCTTAATATAATGGGCTAGAAAGGGAGGGGAACCTTCAAAATTGATGACGTTTGAGGCTAGCTATTTACCATAAAGATGTTTGACAACCCTCAGAAGTGACGATTGTTGATATGACTCTTGATTTGTCAGCAGTAATAAAAGCTAGACTTGACTACCTCTTCTTCAATCACGAAATTAAGCCAGTATGTAGTGATAACTTTAATGTGCTATTCTTGCTTCATGAGTCACCTCATGTTGTTCAACTTTTGTGCCTCATCCTCAATCCAATGTTATAAAGCAGGCTTCTAATCAGAAGTATTTTGTTTTTATGTTTCTCCTTAGTCTCACTCCCTGACAGCCATATCTTTGCTGATGTAATTGGGAAATGTTTTAAGGCTGCTGTCTGCTCACCTAATTAAGAAAATGATTGGGTCCTTGGAGGGACAGATCTCCCTAGGTGAGACAAATGAAAGAATTGCTCTCTTGCTGGAGAAAAGCCAATGTGAAATGAATGTTTTGAGAATGTTTCTAAGATCAAAGTATATTTTTAATTTTCCTTTGTGCCTCAGCGGAGTTAAACCAAAGGGAGCATAGCCCAACATACGTATTTATATTGAAAGAAATGAACCATTATAAGAAGTTGGATATAGGGTTTTTTGTGGAATTCACAATGAGATATATTCATCCCTCCTGTGCCTGATGAATAAAACAAAGATAATCATTGGTATTTAGACTCTCAGATATGTTACAGTCCTCACCTGATGCTGCTCTTTTTCTTATTGGCTTCTTTTTCAGAAGATGCTAACAAGCTAATGTAATTCTATCTAATAAAAACCTACACACTGACAGCTCAGGCCAAAATTTAAATGCAGGCAAATTGATGAAAACTTAAATAGTAGTTTAATGGAAATTTCCAAAACTCTTTGGTTCTCACTGAATTGGTTTGAAGCCCAGGAAGTACAGGCCCTTAGAAAAGTAAAAGTTCTAATATCTTGCTGCATCTTACCTAGCTTAAAACAACATCGTGCTCCAAAAGAATGAAAAACAAAACAACAAATAATAATAATAATAAAAAACAACAACAACAACAAAAAACAAACACAAAAAAACCCCAAACACCCTAGCCTGGTGCTTGAAAGTAATTACTTTCTCTATCCAAGACTAGGAGAGCAACAGACTGTGTTTATCTATGTCTAGTGCAGTAACCAGTTAAGGGAAAGAGCACAAATTTGTTAATCTAATGTTTGGAAGATGGAGTTGAAGAGATGAGAATAACTAGTAAAAATATTAAAATATAAACATTAAGATATCAGAGTCTAATATTAAAAGGTCTGTAAAACAAAAATTTTCCAAACTTCTTAATTGTATCTGTTCAACACCCAGAGGTATAAAATAGCTATGGCATATGGCTTACACTATCATTAGTCTCATTTCTTAAAATGCTTTAAAAATAATCAGCAAGATCTGTGTTCCATCTATACCATCCATCTGGATAGTAAAATTAAGCAGAAAGGCAGTCAGACCTATTGAAGGACTGTGATGTTTTGCAGTGGAAAGCGTACTGCTGGGGAGTACTAGGGATAATCAGTATTCAGTTGTTAATAGCCAGCTAGTGCAACCTAAGTCTTCATGTTCAGCTTAAGCTTAAAAAAAAATCTAGCCATGATACAAACGGAATTACCTTCAGTCTGTGTCATAACATGTAAAGATCATGTAGTCAGCTGCCAACAATTCATTGGAAAGCTAGTGGCCTGCTGAATGCTGCAACCATGCTTATATGCCAAAAAATATGTCTGGTTACCCTTGCTTTTTGGCAAACTTTGGTTTGACTGTCATTCAGATGACTGAAAATGCTGGGTCAAACCATGTAAGCTGCAGCTTTCTAAGAAAGTAAAATTATGCGCTGATTGGGAACCTGCTCATTCAAGAGAGTGTACAACAAAATGCTTTTAGCTGTACTTGGGCAGAACTGATTGAAATTAATGTACAGCTTCAATTTTTGTGGAGACTGTATTGTTGCTCTGAATTAACAAAATATCATAGGACCATCAGATCCTCCTATCAATGTTGCTAGAGTTTCAAGTTACTCAATATCTGCATCTGAGGGGATCAAAGAACACAAAAATAAATTGATTTGCAGAATTAAACCACTAGTGAAAAGAAACCCTTTCAGAAACATGCATCTCTGACATGTGAGGAAATACAAATTGTATTTTTTTTGCATGTTGAACTCCTAGTGATTAGTGTTTTATGATATATAGGCACCCGAGTCTTAAAGGAAGACCTAACGAAATGAGAACTATTAATGAACAAAATATACTGGTAACAGTCCTACTTAAAGTTTTATGATTTTTTTTTTTAGCCTTAAGAAGTGCATTTAAATGTACGTTGGGGAGGGGAAGGGAAAAACCCCAACCCTGACAACATAGCTGTTTTGCTTTTGTTGTATTTTTAATAAAAAAAGGGGGGGGGGGGCGGGGAAGAAAAAAAGATGGATGGGAATCTATAGAGGAAAATATTGTTCAGGGTTAAGTAGTTCAGCAAACTACTAGTTGCTGGTAATTTTACCCTGCCATAAAAATTGGCTTAGTATCTTTTATGGTATACAATATTTTTCCTCAATTTTCATTAAAAACTACCATTTTAGAGTATTCCCTGACAATCACGGCAATGTAGCTAAAAGTAATTTGTTCTCTTCATGAAACAGTAACCCATAAGTAATACTAGTAATAAATAAATACTTAATGAAACATTCTAAAAAAAACAAAACAAGTGGCAGAGAAATAGCAGGAGTACCAACAGGGTCTAAGATAGTTGTGTTTGGGGTGGGAAGAAAGGGAAGAAGTAGGAAGATAAGCAAATGTATTGGGTAAGTCTGAAATGTATTCACTCTGGCCTAGAATACCCTAGATCCTGAATACCCTAAATACCAAAATCCAAAGTTAATTTAAATTTTAAAGATAATAAATAAAAGCTGCTGTACAAAGGCACTCTTCTGAGAGGAGAGCAGCAGAGAACATGGGATTATTGATCCAACAGACCTGCAGAGTAAACTTCAGTAACTTTCAAAGGTAACCAAGTTTTCCTTCTTGCAGAAAAACTTTTTATTATCAGTGGCTATATGTGCTTTTGGGCATGATCACAAATGGTATCCAAAGGTCTATTGGCTCACATGTGTGTTAGTCACTTGAGCTGGCTACTTCATTTCAATTGAATGTCCCATTTGGTGATTCTGGTTAGCATAAGTTAAAGTCTTTCTACACCCAAAAACATTTGCCATGGATTGAGTACTTCCTTCAGAGAAAGTGTTAAACAAGGATTTGCTACCCTATTTGCCTAGCATTTAAATTTAAATGCAGCAAAAATGATATTGAAGAAAGACAATTACTTCAATAAGAATTTTCTCCTTTCTTGATTTGTCTAGCAGAAGTTACAGATATAAGCTGCCTGTGACCTTTCACTGAAAGTAGGGGGTGTGCCACTATTAGACCACTGGCAGTATAGGACAGGAGGAAGAAATTCAGCCTAGCCTTTGCTTTGAAGCATGAACGTATTGTACTTGACATTCCTGGGAGGAGAATTGAACCTGTCTGCATAGTCATTCCTACAGATAGAATTGAATAGTCTTTGCTGACCTAAAAACTCTGTTAAAGATTAAGTGAATTGTCAGAGGAAATTAAGGATCTGACCATAGAAGTAGAAAGAGAAGCAGGCCTTCTGTTTCTACCATGTATAACTTCAGATTATCTGCATTAGTGAAAGGTGTTTGCAATGCATGTTGCTGATAGTGGATGAGAAATGGTGATGAATTACCAAAGGCTCTCCTGTATAACTGTGCAGCTCAAGAGACACCTTCCTGCTAGTAACGTTTGTGTGATGTCTAGATATTATTTGAAATAATTGATATTCCTAAATGCAAGAGGTAAATCTATATGGAAAATGAACAATTGCTTAGTAGGAATAGTCATTACTTTCTTTTACCAACGAAAATGTTCAAGGAGCTGGTTCTGTGCTAGTCTATTGTCTTACCTTTCACACCACTTCCACATTTCCTCTGTACAAAAAGCTGTAAAAAACAGAGGGCAATGTCTTCAAGCATAAGTATGGGCTGATGTCCTGGTTTCAGCTGGGATAGAGTTAATTTTCTTCTTAGTAGCTGGTCCAGTGCTGTGTTTTGGATTTAGGATGAGAATAATGTTGATAACACACTGATGTTTCAGTTGTTGCTGGGCAGTGCTCACACTGGTCAAGGACTTTTCAGCTTCCCCTGCTCTGCCTGGTGCACAAGAAGCTGGAAGGGAGCATGGCCAGGACAGCTGGCCCAGACTGGCCAAAGGGCTGTTCCATACTGTATGATGTTCATGCTCAGTATACAAGCTTCAAGAAGAAGAAGGAAAGGGGGGGGGGGGGGATGTTCAGTGTGATGGCATTTGTCTTCCCAAGTAACCATTACGTGTGATGGAGCCCTGCTTTCCTGAGCGTGGCTGAACACCTGCCTGCCGATGAGAGGGAGTGAATGAATTCCTTGGTTTGCTTTGCTGGTGTGTGCAGCTTCTGCTTTTCCTATTAAACTGTCTTTACCTCAACCCATGAGTTTTCTCACTTTTACTCTTCTGAGTCTCTCCCACATCCTACTGGGGGGGGAGTGAGCAAGGGGTTGTATGGTGCTTGGTGGCTGGCTGGGGTTAAACCACGACAGGTGATAGTGCAGCTCTTTGGTGAAATGGGATCAAAAACATCGATGTATCTCTGGCACTGTTTCAGGTTGCTATGTCTGTTAGTAAGCTCTTTATTTACCCTGTACAGAATCCCTAAATTTTATCTTGAAATGCACAAGACCCTTCTGAAAAATGCTTATGGCCTTAGAAATGGGAAAGGGGGAGGAAGCAATTTTGTCAGTTAAGTCTTCCAGGAAAAAGATAGATGCTGCAAGAAATTAGGAGTGAAGGCTAATCTAAGGTGTAAAAAGGAATCCAAGGTTTTCAAATCTATCTGAAGGGAAAAAGAGTAAGACTAAGTATCCCATCTATCACATGCATAACTTTAAGATGGCAGAGAGACTTGGCTCTTATTTCAAGCTTAATGAAGAAAGTTTGTACAGTTAAGTAGTAATGAAGATCTTGTGAAGGTATATTACATATTGATGAATACTAGATGAAGATAAAATGGGAGAGCTTGAAGATATGCAAATGACTTTCAGCTTATGGTAGTGAAATTACATTATGGACTCATTAAGTTCACCTTGCATTAACTCTATAGCAGCAAAATTAAAAAACAAACAAACAATAAGTGATATTAAGAAAAGTACAGCCATATACAGTACTTGAAACATCAGCAATTTAAAAGGAACAGCATTAAATAGCCTTGTAAATGTCTCAGAATATATTGTGATTTATAGCTTGGCTGACTTACACTTGCAACAAACACTGACCTTGCTATTGCTCTACTTTAGCCACTAGGAGACAACTAGGAACTGTGACAAGTCAAAGCTCTTTTAATGCAGTTAACTTGTTTTCCTGGCACTAGCTTTGGACATTTAATAGAGAAGTACCTACAAATCTTAGTAAATAAAGGATGAAATCTTCTATGGTGCTGGCAGCTGCAATAAGAAAGTGGGGAATTATGAAGCAGTGGAAACTTATTTGAATTACTTTTATTTGTGTTTTCTAATCATCTGCTAAAAGAATACTTATCTTAGTTAGATTTCTAGGATTAAAGTGAATGTAACTTGAACAGTTGAGACACTTTTGAAAAGCTAGAGTACAAAATTCTCTCTAATACTATTCAGTGTGTAATAGTCATGCATTAACCATTTCTTTACTTTTGAGGAAAAATATACAGAGGAAGAACACATGTCACTTTCTTACTAGAGAAATAGATTCTCATTTTTCATAAATGCACAATGAAGTCTGAGGCAGAAGCGCTATCTAGAAACACTGAAAAGGCATATGCGTGCTTTCTGATGTAATCTTCAAATTGGATAAATTGTCATAGTGCAGAGCAGGCATACTTCATGCAAAATTTCTTCATTAGCTACCTGATATTCTTGCACATGAGTCATTATGTCACTGTAAAAGATGCAGCCTGAAAGCTGTTTGGCTTGTCAGGGGATATCAGCATGTTTGAATACCAGTGCCAAGTTCAGCATGGATGCAACAGGCACCCAGCTGCAAGCATTGTACTGGAGGTAAAGCTGGAAGACAAGGGTGTGGTTATCTTTGGCTTGGTTAGACAGCTACTTAGATCTCAGCAGCAAGGTTGCAAAATGTCACAGCTCCAGTAAAAAAAAAAAGGTAAGAAAAAAATAGTTTAATCCATTACTGTGTTTACTGGAATGCCATAAGCTATTAACATTTGCATAGCTTGAACATTCATATCTAGAGACAGAAGCTAAATGCTGTGTTTCAGGCTCTGGGAACCTAACAAAAAGCTAATGCTATACTGATACTCAACTGGCTAAAAAAATGTCTGTAATGGAAAGTATTCATAAGAAATACAGCAGCAGTCTAATCAGTATTTCTAACTCTAGTGAGCAGGCGGCTTTGGAAAGAAAAGGCTAAAAGGGAAAGTAAAAGATAACGTTTGTATCTATTTTAATGGTATGACTTGAAGTTGTTAGCTCTAGTGGAGATCCTTGTAATCAAGAAAACAAAGATATGACTTCAAGGGGAGTATTCTGTCATGTGCTTTGTTTTGACCAAGACTGTGTACATAGCATCTGGTTCTAATTATGCTACCTACTTCGTATGCCCAAGGTTTTAGCATGTAGGGTGCATATTCTGTCATTAATTATGTAATGTGGCGAGTCAAAAGGAAGCTTATGGAGGCTTGGGTGGGCTAACAGTCAGTGTCACATAAGGTGTGCTGAAATATTTACCCTTGCGTGCTGCATTAAAAAGCATCAGCAAAGCAAGCGAGCAGGTTAATTGTGACCAGTTGTATTAATATTGTTCAAATGGTGTACAAATATCACATAGTAGTAACTGCATGTGAGAATGCGCAATTACTTACTGTAATTTCATTTTGCAACACTTTTTGTGGGGGGAGAGGGAGTAGGAACCTAAATAAAATTGGAGCTGTAACTAAAAGCATTGGCAAGAATAGCCCTCTGTACTTGCATGCATCTTGTAAATCCACAAGTTTACCAATTCTGTTAATGAAGCATGAAATTAACTGTGACTTCATGTATTCAAAGCAGGATGTACTTAAATACCTACCAGTAAAATGCAGGTGAAATTCAAATTGATCTAGACTGATGATATCTTCAGGAACCAGTGGGCTGATTTGCAATGAGAAGACAGATTGAATAGATGCAAAAGTAAAAGCAGTTGTCAATGTACAGCTGTGGTGTGTTAAGCAGCATGTTAGACAATGGAAAAAAATACTGTGAAAATGTTGGATTTTTACATCAGTAGTGAACCTGGAGAACTCAAAGGTTGAAACATTTTTTTAGTGGTATATCTGAATGAATGGCTTGTGAGAAGGTTGCAGCTAGATAACAAAACCTCAGCAGAACTTCTGCAGTATTACTAGCACTCTCGAGCCAATATGAAACCTCAGTTGTGTGAATTGCTGTGGACAGCCTCTAAGTCAGAGATCGAAATCTGAATGGCCGAATAGGAAAAAGGATTTTATCTCACTTAGTGATCTGAGACAGTGCAACATCCTGCTTAGTGCAGCAGGCAAATCCTCTCCTGGCTGACCTTGTCCCCCTCAGGTGCCCTTAAACAATAGGTATGAGGCTCTGGAACTTGAGGGCCAGGAGGATGAAGATATGGACAGTGATCCATCCAAGGGGTTGACTAGGGGGAACCAGTCAGCCCCATGCATTACAACGGCCACTGGTAAAAAAAAAAAAAAAAAGAGTAATTGTCATAGGCAAATCCCTTCTGAGGGGAACAGAGGGCCTGATGTGCCGACCAGACCCATCCCATAGGGAAGTCTGCTGCCTCCCTGGGACAAGGATAAGAGACGTTACCAGGAAGCTCCCTAGGCTGGTACAATCGTCCGATTACTATCCACTATTAGTTGTTCAGGTTAGCAGTGATGAGGTAGCTGATAGAGGCACAAAAATGATCAAAAGGGACTTTAGAGAACTGGGGGGATTACTTGAAGGATCAGGAGTGCAGGTAGTGTTTTCCTCCATCCCATCAGTAGCCAGGAGGCATATGGAAAGGAACAGGAAGACCCACCTCATTAACATGTGGCTCAAAGGCTGGTGCCAGTGGTCAAATTCTGGGTTTTTCAATCATGGGGCAGTTCACATGGCACCAGGCCTGCTGGAGACAGATGGGGTTCACCTGTTGCAAAGGGGGAAAAGGATTCTGGCTCAGGAGCTAGCAGGCCTCATTGAGAGAGCTTTAAACTAGATGTGAAGGGGGAAGGGGATAAAACCAGGCTTGCTAGGGATGAGCCTAAGGGTGGCATGCCTGTATTGGAGAAGAGATCTATAGCCCAACTGAAGGGCATTTACACCAATGCACACAGCATGGGCAATAAACAGGAGGAGCTGGAAGCCATTGCATGGCAGAAAAACTATGATGTGGTCGCCATCACGGAAACATGGTGGGATGACTCACAACTGGAGTGCTGCAATGGATGGCTACAAGCTCTTTAGAAGGGACAGGCTAGGAAGGAGAGGTGGTGGGGTACCTTCATATGTTAGAGAGTGTTTTGACTGTCTAGAACTCAACGATGGTAATGATAAGGTTGAGTGCTTATGGGTAAAGGTCAGAGGGAAGGCTAACAAGGCAGACATCCTGTCGGGAGTCTGTTATAGACCACGCAACCAGGATGAGGAAACAGATGAAGTATTCTACAAGCAGTTGGCTGAAGTCTCACAGTCTCTAGCCCTTGTTCTCATGGGAGACTTCAACTTACCAGATATCTGCTGGAAATACAACACAGCAGAGAGAAAGCAGTCTCGGAGGTTCCTGGAGTGTGTGGAAGATAACGGCCTGATGCAGCTGGTAAGTGAGCCAACCAGGGGAGGTGCCCTGCTGGACCTGCTGTCTATGAACAGAGAGGGCCTGGTGGGCGATGTGGTGGTTGGAGGTCGTCTTGGGCTCAGCGACCATGATGTGATAGAGTTTTCGATTCTTGGAGAAGTAAGGAAGGGGGTCAGCCAAACTGCTACCCTGAACTTTAGAAGGGTGGACTTTGGATTGTTTAGGAGTCTGGTTGACAGTCCCTTGGGAGGCAGTCCTGAAGGGCAAAGGAGTCCAGGAAGGCTGGATGTTATTCAAGAAGGAAGTCTTAAAGGTGCAGGAGCAGGCTGCCCCATGTGCTCTAAGTTGAGCAGGCGGGGGAGAAGACCGGCCTGGCTGAACAGGGAGCTTTGGCTAGAACTCAGGGAAAAAAAAAAAAAAAAAAGAGCTACTGCCTTTGGAAGAAGGGGCAGTTGACTCAGGAGGACTACAAGGATGTTGTGAGGTTATGCAGGGAGAAGATTAGAAAGGCAAAGGCCCAGCTAAACTTAAACTGGCCACCGCTGTTAAAGATAACAAAAAAATGTTTTTACAAATATATCAGCGACAAAAGGAGGGCCAGGGAGAATCTCTATCCTTTGTTGGATGCAGAGGGAAACATTGCCACGAAGGATGAGGAGAGGGCTGAGGTACTTAATGCCTTCTTTGCCTTAGTCTTTAATAGTCTGGTCATCCTTGGGGTTTTCAGGCCCCTGAGCTGGGAGATGGAGATAAGATGCAGAATGAAGCCCCAGTTGTCAAAGAGGTGGCTGTCACTGACCTGCTCCTCCACCTGGATGCGCAAAAGTCCATGGGGCCAGATGAGATCCACCCAAGGATACTGAAGGAGCTGGCAGAGGAGCTTGCCAAGCCACTCTCCATCATTTATCAGCAGTCCTGGTCAACTGGGGAGGTCCCACATGACTAGAAGCTAGCAAATGTGACACCCATCTAGAAGAAGGGTTGGAAGGAGGATCTGGGGAACTACAGGCCTGTCAGCCTGACCTCGGTGCCAGGGAATGTCACGGAGCAGATCATCTTGAGTGCCATCACGTGGCATGTGCGGGACAACCGGGGGATCAGGCTCAGCCAGCATGGGTTTAGGAAAGGGAGGTCCTGCTTGACTAACCTGGTCTCCTTCTATGACAAGGTGACCTGCTTAGTGGATGAGGGGAAGGCTGTGGATGGTGTCTACCTGGACTTTAGTAAGGCCTTTGACACAGTCTCCCACAGGATTCTCCTGGAGAAGCTGGCTGCTCATGGCTTGGAAAAGTGCACTCTGCGCTGGGTTAAAAACTGGCTGGACGGCCGAGCCCAGAGAGTGGTGGTGAACGGAGTCAAATCCAGCTGGTGGCCAGTCACGAGTGGTGTTCCCCAGGGTTCAGTGTTGGGGCTGGTCCTGTTCAACATCTTCATTGATGATCTGGATGAGGGGACTGAGTGCACCCTCAGTACGTTTGCAGACGACACCAAGTTGGGTGGAAGTGTCAATCTGCTGGAGGGTAGGAAGGCCCTACAAAGGGACCTGGCCAGGCTGGATCGTTGGGCTGGGGCCAATTGTATGAGGTTCAACAAGACTCAGTGCTGGGTCCTGCACTTTGGTCACATCAACCCCATGCAGCGCTACAGGCTGGGGGAGGAGTGGCTGGAGAGCTGCCTGGTGGAAAAGGAGCTGGGGGTGTTGGTTGACAGCTGCCTAAACATGATCCAGCAGTGTGCTCAGGTGGCCAAGAGGGCCAATGGCATCCTGGCCTGTATCAGGAATAGTGTGGCCAGCAGGACCAGGGAGGTGATAGTGCCCCTGTACGCATCACTGGTGAGGCTGCACCTCGAGTACTGTGTTCAGTTTTGGGCCCCTCACTACGAGAAGGACATTGAGGTGCTGGAGTGTGTCCAAAGAAGGGCAACAAAGCTGGCAAAGGGTCTAGAGAACAAGTCTTACAAGGAGCAGCTGAGGGAGCTGGGGCTGTTTAGCCTAGAGAAGAGGAGGCTGAGGGGAGACTTTATTGCTCTCTACAACTACCTGAAAGGAGGGGAAGGTCAGGGTCAGTCTCTTCTCCCTAGTAACAAGGGAATAGGATGAGAGGAAATGGCCTCAACCTGTGCCAGGGGAAATTTAGGTTGGATATTAGGAAAAACTTCTTCACTGAAAGGGCAGTAAGGCTTTGGAACAAGCTGCCCAGGGAAGTGGTGGAGTCTTCATCCCTGGAGGTATTTAAAAGATGGGTAGACGTGGTGCTTGAGGACATGGTATAGTGGTGGACTTGGCAGTGATAGGTTAACGGTTGGACTTTGATCTTAAGGGTATTTTCCAACCTTAATGATCCTATGATTCTCTGCCAAGGTCATGTTTGCAGCAGATAAGGAGTTGAACCCTAAACACAAACCTTATTATGATACTTTAAACACTTAAAACTAGCACCTTCCTTGGCTTTGTGGTACCTCATTTTGTGTTCATCTGATGGCTGTGTGAGAGGAGTAATGGAGAGCAGAGTTCTAGAAATGCTTTACTTGGTAGTGCTTCACAAGAGGAAACCAAAAGCTATTCCCCCTCACTAGGAGCCCAGCAGAGAATTGCCTGTGCAATGTGACATTGTGGCAAATTAACAGTTAAAGCTGAAGAAAAATAAAAGCAAAGCACAAAGTAGTTTGGTCAAATGTGTTAAGCTGTGTTCCTAAACTTAGGTAAAGAAAATCCTTGTGGGCTAGCTACAGAAGTTATGTATGTTTACAGACCCTGATAATAAGCTTTTATTTTAAATGATACCTTCTCTGTGTAGAGAAGGAACTAATCTTTCTCAGCTTCTCATGTTAAACCATTCTTTGTGGCTTTATAACTCTTGAATACAAGTAAGAGTACTCAATGGTACTTTTTGGTGGCTGTTTGTGTTCTTAAAGTCCCTAAGTATCAGAACCCTTTAATCAGGATGTTGTTTCTGGTGTTTAATGACCTAGTCCAGAAATACCTCTCTGGCTATTGCCTGTTCAGGCTGTGGTATTTCAGAGATCTTTTGCCATGTGTGTTTCTGAGCTGTACTACTTTCTCCATAAATTCTCCCTTCTGAGACAGCAAGACATTTTTCTGGTGAGACAGCAAACACCTCGGAGATATACCTTAGTTAAGTTTCTGTTAAAATATGGAAAATAGACTTGCCATCTTGCATGAGATATTTGGGAAGGGGAAAGTAAAATATAAGTTAATTTATTTAAATGAAGTAGAAGAGAGTAAAATAAATGACCAGAACAAAGAAACAACAGGCTTAAGATCAGTTAGATACACAACATAAAGGAAAGGGGGATTACAGGGTTAGAGATCTTGAGCAGGTTTGAGCATGTACTGAACTTCTTGGGGGGGAAAAATGTGCAGGCTAGTACTTCAATTGTGACATTAACAAATCAATATTATTGTACATTTTTAAAGCAACTTGTTATAGCTTTTGTAAGGAGAGCAGTGGGGAAAGGTCAAACATTTTAATGTGGCTTAGAATAATATGGTATTAATGACAAAAATGTATTTGCTTAGATAATCAGGTGTATTTAAAATAAGAGTATATTGGACCTGTTAAGTCCGATGTTGGCTAACCCATTGTCAAACAGAACAATGACAGGATTGTCATTACATTTCTACATGTGTGGACCTTGCAGGAACAAGATTAAGAAAAGGGATGAAGTGAGTGTGCTAAGTTCTTAATGTAACTCAGCTGACCTGTCTCTATTTTTTTACCAAACCATATTTTGTAATTAAGGAGACATATTATCCAGTTATCCTCTTGCCTTTTTAACTAGCAATTGTATCAGTTCAAATACTGAACTTGCAATAACGCTATGCAAACATCAACTGTGTAAGAACAATAAGTAAATTTATATGAGAGAAAGTAAAAAAAAAAAAGGTGCTGTAGAAAACTTGAGTATTGCTGAGATGTCTAGTCTTTTTTTTTTTAAATTTGCCACTTCAAAGATACACAAAGACTGAAGCCCAGCTGAATTTTGGGTAAACATTCTTTAAGGAATCAAAACTTTAAGCGCATATTTGTCCTCTTCAAAATTTTCTAACTAAAAGGTTTCATTGCTTCTCTCATAGCTTCCTGTAATGTTGTTCATAGTATCAAATAAATTACTAAGGTTGCAAGACACAGGCTAGATGAGTACAGTCATTCCATAAATAGTGTGAACGAAGAAGTGCTGCAAGTTCCTTCTGACCCTACAAAACAATGCTTTTGGCCATCTTTAAGAAAGGTGCCAACTGACCTCATGTGAAAACATTCACAAACTATCTTGTATCCCATTGTTGCTTGGCAGTCTGGACATGAAGGATGGGGAGAAGACAACATCACAAAGAGATTATAGGAAAAAAATTGTATTATTATGACAGGAAAACTGGAATGTTGCATAACAGGCCCAATGAAAGTCATGTGTGTACTGAAGGTGCTCACTGGCACAAGCTTACCAGCTACCTGGGATGCTCTGTGTGTGATGGAGTGGGAGGATGGTGAGTGGTTTAGTGGATGGCAAGTGAATAATACTAACCATTTACTAAAAATAAGGAGAAAAGAAATTGCCTGAATATTGTCCTAGTGTCCTGCTGCTTTGGCCAACAGTGGCCAGAGCTTAGAAACATATCTTCTTGTCATTTAATGCAATGTTCGTTTAGATTACTGATGTTTCATGAAAACCAAACAAGCCTCTGCCAGTTACAAAAGCATCTTTGTGGGGAGCACTTCAAGTGGAAATGAACCAACAAACCTGCTCTGTGCATGCAGTAGGTTTTACAAAGTACTGAATGCTGCAGCTCAGTGTAGAGCTATTCATCTGGCTTTGCAGAAGGCATACTGACAAGATGGAGGAGTTTATTTGGCACGCCTTCAAAGCAAAAGCTATGACATGCAGATGAACACCTACAGATGGGGATATAAGCAATACAATATTAGTTGTCCTTCTTATTCCTGGAAAGTAGTACAGGTGGTAGTTTTTGGTGATCTCTTACTGCCTTTGCTCAGTGTTAGAATCAGTTAACAGATAATCTGCAGTATGGCAGCTCAGCAGGGAGAAACCTGCTGAGTAAAATACCAGTAGCAGGTGAGTGTTGCAACATAGATTTAATTTCTTGTGCTTAATACAACAGATAAGCAGGAAAGAACAACTAGGGCCTCGAGGGAGTAGCAAGATTTTTCTTAATGAATTTTGGTAGAAACCTAAAACTGATAAGATTGGTCAGTCAAATTGCTAATGCTTTTTATAGCAGAGTTTGTGAATTATTGCGAAGGATCGCGTTATGTTTATTTTCATACCTTTATTGCTATTTTAGGTCTAGGTTATGCTGAAACAGGAAGACTTGCCAAATCTCTTGAGATTACTCACTGACAAAATTTGAACGTACCTAGCTTTCCATCTTAAACTTTTTGAGGTCTTAGGTGAACAGTTGTGAGTTCTGTATTATTCTTGCACATCTTGAAAAATTTAAAAAGTTTGAAATGAGAAGTATTTCTAATATTTAAGAATTAGAAGCAATGTGCCACTGTTTTTTAATTGATATGCGATGGGAGAGAATAATGGGTTTGATCAGAGTGGAAAAGATTGAGGAAAATCCAGTGAAAAGTGAGGATAATGATAGCACGTAAGGAAAGGCAAATTTCAAGTTGTGTTATCTCTTTGTTCTTTTAGGGCACATTATGGTCTCTCCCAGTACCCTTGCACTACAAGTACACTGTTACTTACCACAGAGCCAATGGAAAAGCAAGAAATAAATTGCTCCAAATTACACTTTATTCTGGCAATCTGACCTCTTCATGAAACCTGATGGATAAATGACTTCTGGCTTGTCTGTCCAGAATTCCTCCAATCACCAAAATGGTGTTCTAGATACTTTTCCATTTCATTTTTGTACTAAAAATTCTTATTACCTTAAGGTCTCTCTACTGCTTAACATTGTATTGAGGGGAAAACTACAGCTTTATAACTGGCTATGAATAAGATTTTTTTGCCCGACAGGTTTCTGGCGTAAACAGGCATAGTAAAAATCTTTGTACCTGAGGAGGGAGGAAGGGCAGGAGAGGAACTGTCCTCCCCCTCCTGAAAACAGTGTGCCTGCTGATAGACAACACAAATAATTTGTTGCCATTTGTTACATGCAGAATGCGTGTTCAAAAATATACACAGATATACTACTGTGATTCAATTTCCTTTAGAATTATTAAAAAAAAAAAAAACACCCTTTGCCATTTGAAGATACCTGAGTGTTGGTATAGCAATTATACTCTTGGATGCATATGTCTAACTTTCTTCTTAGTTTATCTAAAGTTAGCAGTGTGAGTTACCGGGGGCTTTTCAAATCTCATCATGAATGCTGACTATTATCGTGCTCTTCCATGATGGGTGAGGAATAAAAGGTGTTTGGTGTTGTACCCATATCTTTGGGCACACCATATAAAACAGGGGTTCAATCTTGACTTAGAAGTAACAAAGAAGAATTTTTTTTTCCTCTCTCATTTAGCAACTGTAAATGCTCACTTTTTCTGTGATAAATGTGACAAAATGTCAAGAAAATGATAGTCTACTGGAACCATGGAATTGCATTTATCCATAAATAAATTAGAATTAAACACTGATACTATCATTGCTGTTCTCACTGGGCTGCTTTGCTGTATTAATCTTTTCAGTTCTATCTCACCCTCATGAGCTTTTGCTTTCAGTCAAGTAGGGGCTGGTGGCAGTTTTCCTCTGTGGTAGTTGAAAAGGTTTTTGATGTTTCTTAAGCTCTCTGACCTTCATATATGCCTATAGAAAAAGGTATAGCATAACTGTGTTAAAGCAGAGAAAAACAGTGCTGTGTGATGATAAAAACATCTTTTTTTCTTTTCTCTTGTCCTTCAATAGCTTTTGAAAAGTCAAGTGGATGCAGATGCAAAATAACTGGATTTAAAAACAAAACAACTGATGCTGCTATTTGGTCAAACCCTTGTGTGCCAAAGGCAAATGTGTACTATTAAATTGTGTGCATTTGAAAAATGATGGCTACGATGAAAATGCCGATAGAGAGTTAACTGTAGGAATTAGAGTGAAGATGACTGAGTAAAATGTTTCCTTTAGCTATTTACTGACACAATGAAACTGTCCTAATTAAATGACTGTTAGAGGAATAAATCAAATGAATCAACTTTGAACAGTTGGGCTGCAGGTGACTGAACAGACAAGCTGCCTCGTATCACCTTGCAGCAGCTAGCAGTGAAATAGCTGTTGCCAGCTGAAGTGTAGGCACTTGAATAAGGATTCTGTGCTAGTTGCTAGCAATTCTTGCAAGACTTTTGGTGTTAGACTTCACTAATTATGAATGCCTCTAAATTAGTACTGAAACACTGGGTGAGACATCTTCATGTTATTTAATGGGATTAGAAGTGACTTTGAAGAGGGAGGCATTTACCAGGCTCTATTTTTTCTTTCATGACAAAGAGTTGACTGAATTCAGCACTACCTTTCTGTATTGTGCTGAATGCTAAGGGCTCCTGACAAGGGTCTCAAAGCTGCATTCTCCAATGACAAGGTTTCTGGCTGGATCTGGTATCTTGGTAAACTATCCATCAAAACAAGATCCTGGACAAGAGTGAAGCCTTGCTTCAGCAGAGGTCTGCACTAATTGAATGGCATATGGGAGGTTTGGCTGGAACAAAAGCTGTGTGGATATCTTTAAAGTTCATGGTGTACTACTTTACATTTCTTACAGTGCTTCATTTTCTTAAAGATTATGAGGAAGTTTACACTGGTTCAATAAAAAATGGGCTGATTGAGCTTAAGTAGGGTATAGTGCAAGTTTAGAAGAGTTGCTGTTAAGGCAAAGTTATTCCTGGACCATTGGACTTCATGTCACTGAGGTAGCTCTCTATAATCCTTTTATAGTCATTAGTAGAAAAAACAATTGAAAAATGAGATTTGTCTGATCCTTACAGGCATGCTTACCTTAGAATAAAATAATCAATTCCTGAGAAACACTTATTTTTCTTCTTTGGCTAATAAAGGAATTTAAATGACTATCTAAAATTACCACCTATTACATTTGCACTGTAGATGTAAAAAAAGTTTGAGATGAGTTGTAGATGTAGTGCTTACCTGGAATGCCTGTCTGCTTAAACAGCATTAAGAAAATTGTTAGTGATTAACTAAATGCATTAGATGGATCTTGAATGATTACTCTGACCCCTTTATTATCACGTTAATAGTCCAGGTAAATAGTTTCTATATACAAACTTATTAGTGTGTAGCTAGTAATTATTATGTACCAACATGCTGTAAGACTAAAAAAAGCACTAGCAATTAAAAAAAAGTTATATTTCTGCCTTTTCCTCTCTTTGTGAGGTTTCCTGTGCTGGTCCAGTTTGTCACATGCACTTATAATCCTACAATGAAAACTGTTTTAAAGGACGTAGAACAATCTTTGTGCTTCTTTTTGATTGCCTGTTAAAATATTTTAAAGCAAGGAATAGCTTGACACTATTACTAGTTTCTACATAAAAAGTAACATACAGTTAAAGCATCCTTTTTTTCTTAAAATCCAGTGTTCAGATCTTGTAAAAGAGTTTTGCAGTACTCTGTACATGTCTGAAAGCATGTTGTAGTTTTTGTTCCCTCCCTCCTCCCTCCCCCCATAGGACTTCAAGTATAAAGAATAAGCCTGTGCAATGTTTCCATATGCTTCATGATGTCTTTTCTTAAGAATAGGTCTCAGAATAGCTCACAGGAAGTGGGATTTCTTAACTTTTACACTGGTTTTTGTAGGATGAACAAAGTATGGTGTTACCTTGCACTTTCTCTCATGGTGTCTGTATTTCCACTGACAGGAAAAAATGCCCCTTGACATGCAAATTATGGAAAAAAAAAAAAAACCACCACAAACTAATCTCCTCAGAGAACAGAAGCATTTGTGCTATGAAATCACATTAGCCGTTGTGTTAATATGAAACTGAAATGCTACAATTAAATGTAAAGTCTGAAGTGGAAGCGTTTTTTATTGCAGTAACATTATTGCTCATTGACCTGACCTATAACTTATGACATGCATAATGCAACACACACTCTTAATTTAATGGTTGTAGTTTCTAAGTGTTCATTAAATGATGAATAGATCCCTCTGACATAGTCAAACCTTAATAGTATTGTTTGAAAATAGTTCATTTCTGATACAACACTTCAAGACTTGATTAAGGTAGTTCTTGTAGTTGACTACATTAGCTTGTTTGATGTATTGCCTTTTTATGTTTTCTTCTCCATCTTAATTTGAAAAGATTTAACTATATCAACATTATGACTTTGAGTAATGGCAAGGAAGATCTGCCAGCTGCAAAGTTGTCTTCTATTGCTTGCAGCTTAAGTCTGAGAAGCATATGGCAGTAATCACCACAAAATACTTTGCCTCACTTGAGGTTTTCTCCTTACTTTAGACAACTTAATATATCAAGGAGATTGAAGGAGGGGCTGGAACTTATGGTGCCTCTTGACTCTGCCTTTAGAGAACAGGAGTGACTGTTTTTGTTTCTTTTGAGGTGTGTATTTTGTTAACCTAGGGAAGTCCATTTGAATTGGTTCACTTTCCAAGCCTACTAGCTGAAAAAGATACTCAAACTCAAGCTGCTACTACTATGGAAAAGTAAGCAGATTTTGTAGCTTCTCTTGTTATATGTAAGTGTTTAACTCCAGGAAAAAAAAAAAGTCTGTTTTATAAATACCACTACCAAGAAAATTTTGGTTTTTTTGGTCTCAAGAAAGTGACAGACATATGCTGCTGTGGCAGCTGGAGAAAGATAAGGTGGAAATAAGCAGCTGATATATGTATAGAGCTCGCAAAGGGTAAACTGAACTCTGGGAAGTGTAATAATCCCCACTGATAAGTCCTAGAAGTAGTCCAAGATTTAAAAAAAAAAGTCACCCTAACACAGCAAAAGCAGCTCACTAGGCTGTGATTAATGTACTATCTTAACCAAATGATAGCAGTGTCTCTGCAGCATGTAGATGTGTGCAAGAAAAAACACAGTTCCATCCAAACTTGTTAAATATAGTAACTGACAGAACAGTAAGTATTTTGAAGAAGGGGAGCAAGTGAGGAAGAAGGGCAATTTATACTCACCACAGAAGTATTCGTACTGTTCCTCAGGTAACATTTTTGTGTTTAGTCATTTTTCTTTTAATAAGTATGTCCTCAAATATTGTAAGGGCAAATTTTGTGTGCTCTAAAAGAAGAAGAAAAAAATCCAGTGGTTTATCTGACACAAGAAAGACTGCCTGGAAAATAGCACTACAAAGGCTTGTGGTTCTTCTGTGGTACGGTCTCTTGGCTGTCAAGTCTAAACAGTTCTTCAACTATTGTGTGAACTGATATTGATGACCTAAAGATAAAAATCTTTAGCTGATCAAAGTAAGACATTTTAAAGGATGAAGGATGTTTAGAACATAATTGTTACTGTAAAACAAACCTCAGAAAGAGACAAAACAGGTCTCATGTAAAAAATGGGAATGTCTTGGTTTTGCTGGTTTCTTCCTCTTAACTGTCTCTCTAATCTTAACACAGAAACGATTCCTTTCAACTACTTATAAAGTGCTTGCTAAGAAGAGAAATTGAGACTCAAGGCCTGCAGTCATACTCAGCCTGAACCACACGACTGCTGGGCTTGTCTGAAAGTCAGGGTAAGTTTGTAGCGCAGTGAGCTACATTTGTGGAGTCGTGTTGACTTGAGGTGAAGAGAAGAGTATATATTATCATTGATGAAAAGTCTAATGCCACCTCTTGAAGTTAGCCTGGAAATTAGGCTATAAAGGAAGCAGAATCTGATTAAAAGCAAGAAAGCAGACAATGTCAGTTTTGTATTGGTGTCAGTTCTCCTGTAAAAGAGAAATAGTGTCAGAGAGGTTCCTATCAAAGGTTTGAATTATACTGCTAAAATCCATCAGTAATGAGTTAAGAATGATTAGAGACAAACTCAGATGAAAACCTGAGAGAACAGTTATTCAAATAGTTTACCTTCTTTCACTAAACAACACCTGTGAGGATGCTTATTGAAGTAAATGAGGCTTTTACAGTCTGAATGCTTTTGTACTTCACTTTTGTGAACTCTCCTTAACTTCCACACAGGTTACATCTATTAGTTTGGTTTGTGCAGTCACCACACTGGAACATATGAATAACAGGCTCCTTAAATTTCCAATCCAGTCAGGCAACTCATTGCTGAATGAGAATTTCTTACACTCCCATTGTTACTTTGTGATTTGCTCAAGGTGCAAGTGGTCTGCTCAGCTAGACTTGAAGCTTCAGTTTCTGAAAACTTGTGTTTAATCTCTGCAGGCAATTGTATGATTGGAAGACAAAACGGTACTGAGTGAGGAATAAAAGGGAAATAGGTTCCTTTCCTGTGAATTAATGTAAATTATAAGGGAGAAGTTATTCTTAAACAAGGTAATCTCACCAGCAAGGAAAAAGCATGAGCTTTGTGGAGGAGTTACTTGAAGGAGCTCACCTTCTGCTCAAAAATGCTAAGGAACTTGTATCTAAATTTTACTGATGTTCATAATATTTCTATAATTTATGGAAGAGACTGCTCATTCCCAGAGTAATAGCAGTAAAGCACAATTAAACAGGGGCCTCACAAGAGGCCAGAATTCATGGTTTCTATTTGAGTTGATGACTATGTTCACTTCTGACCTCTGGTGCAAGGATTCTTAATTAAAAAATGGGCAAATTCAGTATGCAGTATGAAACATGAACAGAAGAGACAACCATATAGTTTTGTCAAGTGAAATAAATAGTTGCAAAGGTTGTCATTGAACAGCCTGACATGAGGGCTTTTTCTAATGAGCCAGGCTCTTATACATGAAAGAAATAATTGTCTTGTAGATGTACAGCCTCCAGCCCTAATTCCAATCAGCAGTACAAGGCAGGTGGTCCTGCCACCAGGCCCTACTTCACTCATTAAATGGAGTAGGCTGATGAAGCTGGCCTGTCTCACAGGCACAGACATACTGTGTGGTCTTGGCAAGGTATTCCTGTTTCTGACAGAGCGTTTTGTTTTTGAAACAGGTGTTTAGAGAATAAATACATAGACTGTGGTGTCCACATAGAAACTTTCAATCTCCTTTTCTAAAATATCAGTAGTCTTAGTTGATTAGAAAGAGAAAGCTAGTAGAAAATTCTGCTTTGGGTGTTTACTAAAAACATTCTTGGTAGAGAAGAGGAATGCTGTGCAATAAAATATGTATTGATATGTCAGGACACATCCGGGTAACATGTTCAGAAACCTACTGAGTGTACTGCGTTCTTTAGGCTAACATGGCATTTCTTTAGGATGGCCGCAACCAAAGGGGGAGGAGATCATCTTGATTTTGGAATGCAAGATGAACACTGGGGACAGGGAAGGAAAGAGGAGGTCAAGATTGTTAATACTGCAGGGTGTTTTTTCTACTTAAGTCACTCTGAAGATTTTTGTGATAGCTTCAGTGACATATCTATCTGAACAACTTTTCTCTGTGAGTTAGGAATAATTTAGCCAGGAAGGAGGTCCTCCTACAAAAGCTTTTGCATTGTTCAGTGATCCTCTCTAAGTTGCATTGAAGAACAGAACAAGTAATAGAAAACCTCAACTACTATCAACTCCTTCACAACTTTTTTTAATGTTGTTTTAGAGAGTGAATACTGATGAGCATCTCAGATGCTTGCTAGCAAAAATTAAGATCACATGAGGTCTAAAAAGTTCCTCAGAAAATGAGCTTGCCAATAAGCTAGCGGAAGGTTTTTCTGAGCAGTAAAGTGTTGTGCAGTGAAGAGATCAACACAAGCTTCAACTGAAACTAGAAGCAGGTTATTCATGATAGCTTAGATTCTGTGGGGAGCAATTTGATTTATTAACAAGTCTTCAATTTGTGGTATTAACCAGCCACTCACATTTATTTGCTGCAAGTTTTCTGTATAGCTGTAATATTGTCCATGGGTAGTATGCAGGCAGTATCTGAGAATTTTTTTGGAGTCTCTCCATCTGGGAAGAGATGGACAAATGTCTATGTGACTTTATAGCAAAGGTTTCTGAAATGAATCAGCACTATTTGCCACATAAATTGGTCCAAAATCACACACTTACTGCCCACAAGGCAGCAAAAAGGCTTATTAGAGGTCAAGAAAATACAAGCTATGAGGAAATAATGAAAAAGCTAGATTTTATCGACTAAGGAAAAGACAGAGGGAAGGTGTAAGTCTTCAAATAAGTGTAAAATGTTGCTGGGGGAGATGAAAGCAATGACCTATTCTTGCTCTATATGCATGGGGTAAAGAAGCCATGAGCTAGAACTGCAGCTTAGGATTAAGTTAAACTTTCCAAGGATTAGGTTAATTAAACATAGAATTAGGTTTTCTACAGAGCTGGTACAATATCCAGTGAAATCAGTGGGAGAAGAGGTTATACTCCCACCTGTAGGAGTGAGTTGGATGCATAAGCCCTGCCCCAGGGTAAGAGCTGCACTGGGACATCTTCCAAGGCTGTGTGTTGTTCCTCTTGCAACTTGCAGTATCCTCAGCAAGATCATGGCCTCTGTCTTAGGCCAACTTTAAAGGATATTTATGGTAACTATAACAACTACAAGCAGAAGAAAGCATTACCTTTTTACCTTGTATTGAACAATATGTCCCCATGTAGGAGACGCTTAGTACTTCTTTTCCCCAAGATGTTCCCTTGTTCAAACCTTTGTTCCTGTTGACCTGAGTTACATGCCAAGTTAAGTAAAATCTTTGCCAAGTGCTTGTGAATGATTGAAATAACTTGACAAGTTTTATGAAGTATACTCTATATATTGAGAGATAAGTGGAGCTGAAGGAAAGAAATTGATGTATTGTGGTGCCTTAGAACATCAGGAGGGTCTATTTGTTTGTTTCCCTGAAATTCAAATAGTCATCATCTAAAAAATATTTTGAGCTTATAGCCTAGCTGAGTTTTATTTTCATACTTGTGACAGAACACATTTTTGTTACTGTTAGTAAATTGTACTGCTGAGTTGCATTTACCAGCCTGTTATGGCTATGCAAATTTGGGAAAACATTCATGTTCAACAGCTAACTAAATTTTCTTATTGTGACAAGGCACTTCAGGACCTAGTCAGAGCCTCAATATCAAGTAAATGAACTGGTGCTTAAAGCTTCAATGGCTCAGAGTGAGGCTATTCAGCCTGCATCATGGTGTATTTGGGAGCTCATAGCTGCTCTGAATTCATTGTGTCAGAATTGGAAAATTGGGTCCCATGCTTGGATCTAGATGAGGAAGGCTTGGGTATGCTTTGTCTGAAAGTAGGTGGCTGCAGAATTAGCTCCCTGTGCCAGGGTGCGAACAGCAGTCCTCACAGTGTGCAGAGGTTTTCTGGTTTCCTGACAGCACTGTCTTTGTGTTGCAGTGATCCTAAATTAACCAATAAAATCAGGTTCTCAAAAGCAAGAAGTTTAGTGAGAAAAGTAACATCCATCCCTTAGTTCTTGATATTCCCACATACCTTTTTCTCTATATAGTTTTAGGAACTTGAGGTATAAAAATTTGACCAAAACTTAAGTTTTATCAAATGTAAAAGTTTTTATTTTGTAAAGATGGGAAGTGGGAAAATATTGAGGTTTAAGATGTGGATTTTTCTCTTCTAAGGACGCTTTCTTGGCTGTTTTAGTAACTTATTTTCCTGTATCAGTTTTGATCGTGTATGAAATGTCTGTGGCTCTAGGCCATACAAAGAAAAGCTGGTTTTTAGCACTGAAAGAAAAAGACAGTGGCATTGGTTTATGTAATATTATCTTTTAATCTTTCAGAATTAAATTTGATGTAACTTTACTCCAAATTCCAACATAAGCTTTTCAGGGATAGCTGAGTTGTGCTGAAAGGTTAAACACAAGAATCTAGCAAAATAAAAACCAACCAAACAAAAATGTTACTGCTTGATTTATCTTTGCACCACTATTTGAGTCATTTGAAACTCCTGAACAAGTATTCTTGGGTTTAGAACATATCTGAAATACGCATTTGTTGGTAGTGACAATATTGCTATGAAATAAACTATGCTGAATAGTTGATTCACATAGTCAAACTTATTTGCTGCCTTAAATCTTCAGCAAGGAAGACAAAGAGAAAGGCTTTAAAGACCACAAGTCAAACCAGATCCCTTTGCTGTGACATGTTTGTCATGTCTTTCTAACCTAAGTTTCTGCATTTTTTCCATCCACAAGAAAGCAGTCCCTATGCTCTGTTTAAACTGTTTAAGAAAAAGATTTGGCCTTTGTTTGCTTTGACTCAGTTTGCTGAATATGCCTGTTTCATGTTATACATATTTCTTCAAATGTTAACTGTACAAGTTCAAATTTCATATATTGGTTTGGTTTGACAATGTGTATCAGGCAAAATTTTAGTAACATAGCGATGTTGCTTTTAATAGTGGCATAGACAAGGGCATCATTGTTAGCAAGTCCAAGGGAATAATGTGAAAACACATGCTTCTGATTGTGTTTGCTTGAGGCAAGTGAGACCATTGGATACAATTAAGGCTTGTGAGGCTGTACAGGAGGACAAAGAAATGTATGGATGGATTATGTTGATACTGAAAAGTAGCACAGCATGCTGCTTGGAGTAGGTACAAGACTTTCCGTGCCCATTAAGGCAGACTGCATTATACTCACCTCGAATGAGTACATGGATATTGCTTACCAAGATCCTCTGCTACATTGCTAGCAGCCAGAATAAGAAAAACCTGAGCTTTATCTGTGGCATCTTCCTATGAAACCACTTAAAGAACTGTTTAGTAATTAAATGTTTGCTTAAAATTTTATATCATAATTTGGGCTATATCGTAGATGGAGACTGCTTCTTTACAGATGTTTTTCCATTAGAGAGCAGAACGATAAGTAAGTTTAAAAGAAAGAGAGGACTGTTGTGGTCACAGAAGGGGAAGCATTCAGGGGAAAAAAAATCTGAAAGGCCTCTATTTGGAGGGGAGGAAAAAAGGAATGCATTGCTTTCCTGTCACTTACAGAAATTACTTCATTATGTCCTGTCCTGCAGAATTTTATCCTGATTTAATGTGCTGGGCTGTGGAGGCCACTCATGGTTTTTAAGTGGAAAAGCATATTTATGGATGGCTAGGTGGAATCTACGTGAGTACTAAGAAAATCTATGATTTTTATATTTATTCTGTGCAATGGAATTGGCATGTGAAAAATAGAGAAAACCAGCTCTTCTGTGACCAAGACTGATGTAATCTAAACTGTTTGAATGAAACACTTAACTCCATTATTGATGGAATTGGAAAAGATAATGGAAAATACAAATTTGATAAGCTTACAGTTTCCATGTACAGCAGAAAAATAATGCCTATTTTGTCCCTATCATCAGGTTATTAATGTATGTAGAATATCTTCATATGTGTAAATGGATATTTCATTAGGTATGATGATTGAAAAATGATATTCTATGAACTCTTCCAAATGTGTAAAGCTAGCTGTCCCCTAGTATAACAAACCTGATACATTTATGGTGATGATGATAGGCTTTTCTGCAAAATGGTGGTGGAGATCAAAATGAATGTACTATCTGATCTCTTTACATTTTGACTTTTCAATTTGTGTTTTCCACTACAGTAGGAGCTAATAAGCAAGTGAAGTTAAGACAATTACTGTATTTCCAGGCTTATGTCTAATAATTTTTCATGGTCACAAAGGTCCTTTCTTTTTAGGTATTGGCCTAAGCTGCTATGACTACATCAAACAAATCCAATATCAATAATGATTGAAGGAATCACAAAAATATTTCCTATAGAAACCAGTGAGACAAAGCAGAGATGTTCTTCATCATGCTTCACACTGTTTAAAGACCAGTAGACTCACATAAACTTGGCTTTTAAAGGCGTTTTTAATAACTATGAATAAGTTAATGGTAAACTTGAAACCAGAAGATTTAATATCAAGTTAAAACTTGCATATACACTTTTTCCTTAAAATCTTTTTTTTTTTTTGAAAGAGAATGGGTGTGATAAGGCACCTGTTTTGGTTTTTTTTAGGTTTTTTTTTTTATTGGTTTACCTTCTAGTGGACTTCCTTAATAACAATTCTGCTTTTTTGGGTCTACACAGGCTATTAGTTTAACAGGACAGAAAAAACAATTGATGGCTTCCTGCAGTACGTGCTTTTACCAGAGAATGAGTAAAATGTCTATTTTAGAATGCTTCTCTCTATAGCAGTAATAGATAGTGTATGTTGAAATAACATATAATAAAAGATTCAAGTAAATCAGGAGGAGTGTCAACTAGATTAGATGTTTGGAAACCATTAGAGTTTACGAGCAGAAAGTAGGTCAAAATGATTGCATAGACTGAACTTCCTTCTCCTTCATCAGAGGCTTGCAGTGGAACCCTAATATGAAATGAAACATGGAAATCAGTTATTTCTGTATAAGTGAATTTGTTAGTAAGAACAAACGCACTGATTTAAATGCTAGCCAAATAAATTTTGAGAGTTCAAACTTTTTTTAAAACTGATTCTGACCCAAAATGTGGTTTCATCCTGGCATGGTTTAAGACTGCTTTTTTTCACATGCCCCTGTGGTGTTTTCCTAGTTGCTTACCAGTGAGGGAATGATTTTTTTAAATGAACTTCATACAAATATATATATATTTTTTTTTTTTTAAGACTGTTTAGCTTTCACCCAATATAATCTAGTGGTTTGGCAGTTCCCCCCTCTTTAACTGGGAGCGTGCCTACAAAAGGCTAGTTAAAATCAACATTTAGATGGAGCTCTGCTTATTTGGAACTTACTATATTGTGCGTGTATAGATGTAATTTACTTTATTTTTTTGTTTTTCTTGGATGTTGATCATGGTGACAAAATCTTATTCCCAAATAAATCCAAGAACTTCATTACAGTTTATATCATGAAAAATGTGGGCATATTAAAAAGAATTAAGCAGAACCAAATAATTTTCAAAATTACCATTTCCATAGGATTTAAAAAAAAGTTTGAAGTTCTAACAGGAGGTAACAAAAAATTCATAATCGAAAGACCATTGTAAAATGCATACTGCTTCCTATGTTCAGCTCATTTATTATTTATCTCAGACTTGTGTTCAAATTAAGGAGCACTAGAAAAGAGCATAAATTGCTGTGTTTTCCAGAATAGCAAGGCAAACTCATCTAGTTAACAGTGGTGGAAGAAAAAGTATCTGAAACATGTGGTAGCCAATCTCTGAAAGCAGTTACTAATAAGTAGAAATAATAGAGAAAATACTTAAAATTGGAAAAAAGTGAAAAGGAACTGAAATTCACTCCTCTCTGTGTTCTTTTAATGATGACTGTCCTGTGAGAATAATGTTGTTTTGGTCAGTGAGCTACTACAAAGACATGAAAAATATCCTGAATAGAACAGAGTATCTTATCTGACATAAGATAATGTGTCTTTGCCTTTAATGTTTTGCACTGTTATTTTCATAAGTAACAACTGTTGCTTGTTCTGGTTGAAACAGACATCTTCTATGTCAAATATTTGTTGGCTTTCTCAATTTTATATGTAATTTAAATTCATGTCCATCTTTGCAAATTATTTTTTTTCTTACAAGAAAAATTATGGGTTTCAATTTCAATATTCTTTTGAGAGTTCAGGACTATATTCAACATTAGGGATCTCTGTATCATGGAAATAATTTTTTTTTTTTTACTGGTACAAAAAATAAAACTTTATCACGTATTTCCCTTTTTGACAGTCTGGCAGGTACTGGTAATCCGAGTTTAAGGATTTTTGTACAAAGGTGATAAGTCCATGGAATTCTAGGTTTTGAAAGAACTTTTTAGTTGACTTCCTGCTTGTAAGTCCCATACAAAATCTAATAGAAAGGAATCAATGAAAGGAATCAATAAAAGCAACACTAAAGGACTAATTGAAAATTAAATACATTGATAAGCATACAGCTAGTCTCAAAATAGACCACAGGTAGACTTAAGCCATGAAGTTTAAATAACCTCATTATTCATTGGAATTTATCTTGATTAACACCAGTCTTTCTGATGACAGAATCTGACCAACAACACTTAATTTTAAAGCTCATGTTATTTATGTTTTTGGTTTCCTGGAACCGGATATGTCAATAATGTCAATGAGAAGTTGCTGTCTGCTCAGAATTTCTTCAAATTTAGTTATTATACTAATTTTACTCTTTGAAATGATGGGCATTGAGTTGGGAGTACATGAGATCTGGCTTGGAAAATATAAAAGCTCAGTTACTCACATGAAACAACCTTTTAAGTGACAAATGAGAGAGATTCTTGAATCATAGCTTTCTCCTGATGCCCTGACAAAGCTATCTTCTTTCTCCGGCAGGGCAGATACTGCTATTGCAGATTGCAAAGCCCTTTCAAGGGTATTTAAAATTTACTGACCCACTGCTGCTTTAGACTTCTGGATTTGTCAGCATGTTCTGTGTTGAACCTTAGTTACTGGAGGGAGCAAGGGAACTGGGTGCGTGCCACCCTCACCTGAGTGTGGTGACAACAGGTGTTAGCTCAAGGTACTGACCAGCCCTCCTCTGCCTGTAGTGTGAGCAGTGATCTGTGAGGCTATTCTGAGTGCTATTGAAAGGTAATGATAGCTGAAGGAGTTGCACAAATACTCTCATGTTTGATATGATGATGCTTCAAGATGCAGCTCATCTCCTGGTCTCTCCTGAGCAGAGGAGAACCAAGGGCAAGAGCCTGCTGTCTATGCTGTTACTCTGTTGCGTAAAGATCCATCTGTATTAATTTATATTACTACATTTGAGCCCTAGATGTGACTTAAAGCAATTTTGCTCCTGACCACATCTATCTTTTATTGAGAAATTCAAGCCGTTCACTTTTTGAAGGGCCTGGTATAATGTGAAAGACTGAGCTGGATTCTGCAAACACAAGCCTATAGCTCAAATTACTGGTAGGTGTTCTGGAAAGGTAACAAAGAATGTATGCACGTTTTGCTGAGGAACAGGACAGAACTACCCCAAGCTTTGATCCAAATTAGGTTTATAACACCTAGTTTGAAGCATTCATATAATTTGTAATGTTTTCCAATATCCTGATATCATAAATATTTCCAGTTTCAGTAAAGGCCCTTTTCAAGACCATTGTATCATACTGCAGAAAAGAAGATAATCTAAGTGCTTGTTTGCACTTACAGCAACAATGGTTGCTATAGTCACACCTTAACTCACTGCGTTGGGATACTGTATGCATGACAATTAAAACACAATGTTCAGCATTAATTTTACACTTCTCCTAACAGATTCTGTTTGCCAGTTTAATCTTCTAAATTGTTCGTGATTTCTTTTCTGTTGTTGTGTGTTTGGTATGTTCTTTGCCGAACTTCTGAACAAATTTCTTAAGCTACTGGAGAATAGTTGCTCTTTATCTCAGAACAGTCTTTATTTTATAGTTCACAAAGAATCACATCTGTTACTTATGACCAGAGACACAGCATTATTTAAATATCTTCAAGTATCCTCTTAAAATCAACATGCTACATATTTTCAATCCAGGTGGATTTCTATGATAATGTGGGCACATGTAACTTAACATGAAAATGAGAGGTTTGTACTGTAAATAAGGGAATCTCAAATTTCCTAGAAACTTGTTTGGGTAAAAAATATTGACTTAGCTGTATGGAAACTCAGTTCAGGTTTCAAAGCATGAAAATAACACATTGCTATGCTTTTGAAATGATCTTTCTAGACTACTTTAACAGAGTTTAAAAAACATGATGCTATGCACAGAAGGCTGCCTATGTTCAGGCTTGCTAGGATAAATCTGTTAAACTGAACCTTTTCTAAACTGTGAATGGATGCCCTTCAAGAAAGATTGATTTTTGGATACTAAAGTTTTAATTGTAGAAATTGATGCAGAAATATTTGGACATCTCGGGATGCTTCAGCATTAGTGTATATGCTTTAACTGAGAGCATGTAGTGTTCTTAGGTATGCAGATGGATGAGACAGTGCTTAAATCAGGATATTTCACTGCGTTCACTGCTTTCTCTGTTTTTTTATTAGAATTTAACACCTTTCCAGTTACTTTCTCCTTCATATATTTCATAGTTACTTAATTTTAAAAGGACATGAGTTGACATTAGGCAGGCTGAAAATGTCAATCAACTGAGTATAACTGGAGGACCTCAGTAAAAATGATACTGAAAAATAACTTGAGCTTGTTTTATTTCATCCTTAAGATTTCTATAAAAGCTCCTCTCAGTTTTGGGTAACATTAGCCATTACTATAGCTCATGGTGAAGAGAAGACTGTAATTGATCTAACAGCACTCCTTTTGTTGATTTTTTTTTTTTTTTCTTATGAGATTCTAGCTAGGCATATACCACTTCTTCAGAGAAGAGATCTCAGCATGCTGCTTTCCAGTTTTTGTTTTGACTTCTAGTGCATGTTGAGGCTGGAACAATGATTTAAGATCTCGGATGCAGTAAACATTGAGATTCATGCAATTAGGTAAATAAATGATATGGTAAAGTGTGTGCACAGTTGGTTTCAGAGCTTAATGCCTGGACTATTTTGCCAGTGATGAGTGTCTGAAGTAACATAACATAAAGACTTGAAATACAGTATTACTTTGTAGTCAGAAGTCAGGAGGCTGATGTTTTTTGTTTGTTTTGGTTTTTTTTTTTTTTTAGTCCAGGAATATTGTCTGTCTTTCCTAAGTTTCAGAAAGTATCTAATGCTAAATAATATAATCACAAGTATCCTTCACCTAAATAGTGTCTTGCATGTTGATGGGACTTTTGTGCCACATGAACAGGCAGGGAGCTAGAAGATTAAGTTTTATGTAAGTTTTCATTTTGAGGTCTGACTGGTTGGTTTGTGTATTATTCTCAAGAATTATGAGTAATGCATCTCTTAAGCCAGAGGAATTGAAATGAGATTTCAGCGGCTTAAATCCTGTAAATTGTAGCTGAATAAAATACGATATCAAGCTGAAGTGCCTCATCAGAGAAGGGCTGAATAGCAAGAGCAGAGCAAAACCTCTGAGTAAGGGAGGTAAGAAAAATAACTGATGAGTACAGGTGATGAGTATAGCAGCATGAAAAAAACTTGAAAACAATTTTCTACTTAACATAGTTATCTACTTGCTGATCAGCAAGCAGTAAAATTCTCTTGTAACGTCTTGCAGGATTTATTTACAGACAAAATGGCTAACAATTTCGGGGTTAACATGCAACTTGAACCAAAACAACTGATCTTTCTTGATGTTACTTTAATGCAGCAGGAAGAGGTGCTTGTGCCACTGTTGTGATGATGGCAAAAAGATGGAGGTAGCAAGGCAAGAACTTATTAAAAAAAAAAAAGTGTAAGTTTTGGGAGGTGGACTGATGTTGAAAGAGTGGGAAGACATTTTTAGCGGCTCCTCAGAGCAACTTGGGAACAGTGGGGGCAGGGGAGAATTTACAATAACAGTCAAGACATGTCTGTAATGAGGGCAGAGGACTTCTCCATGAGAACCAGGAGAGGTCTGGCTCTTAATGTTTCCTGTCCTTATGTGGTACAGTTTCTAGGAAACAAGATGACATTAGGGTAAGGAGCTAGCCAGAGACACAACAGGAATTGACCACACCAGCTATTTCGAGAGTTGTCATTTCAATAAAGACAGCTTCGTCCAGGACCTTTCTCAAGTTCAAGTGGTTACAGAGTTCAGTCCAGTCTGTCATTCTTCTCTGAAATAGTCCCCTGATAACTGCAAGTCCTCCAAAAATCTAAACTCTCTCTCAGTTGCACTAGAAACTATGCAGATATAGTTGTGATGTATAAACATCCTTCACTTCTGAGTGCTGTTGGACTGTTTTGGATACCAAAAAAAAAATCACAAGGGGAAGAAATGAAATATATTGGGTTTGATATGTCCAAGGAAAATCTGGCCTTGAATGGCAGGCTCTTTCAAAGGGTCAGTGTGAATTAAGAAATCTTACCTTGCCTCAATTCCTACCGTGTATTATAAGGATAGTACTTAATTTCATGTAATCGTTTTTTCTAAGCCGTGTAAGTAGTTGGATCAGAAATCTTTATTCACTATACTTGTGAAATATCTAGAGCAAAGTAGTCCCATCCCCTCAGGATTGTCTCAATACTAACTAGGGATAATGATGAAAGTCTTTACTGAACAATGATTATTTATATAGCTCTAAGTTATACCAAATATCTGTATTTCAGTACTAAAAAATATATTTTTAAGCTTTTTTGGGGATAAAGCAATATGATTAGTGTTTTGAAATGTTATAAAACAGTTTTATTAAACTTTTTGATCCATTTTTAAAAAGTCATGAAAGCACACAGTAGGCTTTTCATCTTTAGAAAGAGCTTTTTTCCTTCCTTAAAACACTGCCTATTAATTTATGTAGCCTGTATTTAGTTAGTGCTGTCAATATAGCATTCTGAATAATGTAATTTAATTTCAGCTTCTTCAGAAGCTGAAAGAGTTCAACTGTAAGACCTTCAGACACCTAAGAAATATCCTGTGAAGAGCTGCAGCTTGACCTTATGTTTTGTGTTCTACTGCATAGATATTTTGCCTTGGTAAAGGCACATATGCTTCTGAAAGTGGATGCTTTCTTCTCTTTCTCTTTGATATTTTCAGATATAGCATGTGAGTAATCCTTTTACATTTACAAAGTATTCCACTAATGTCCTTTTATTTTTCTGTTTCAAGCTTGTTCTGGTGGCTGTGTGCTCCTCATAACTGAACTGATCTGCTGTGACTCCTTTTCTTTATTGCTTAATAGGGATTTTCAAGCCTTCTAAGCCTTCCAGGTGTCAGAATGAGGAAGTTACCATATAGTATTGGATTTCATATAATAATAAATGCTAGTAGAAAACAGACTAATAGCAGTTACCTGATAATACAGTTGCATAAGGCTTTATAAAAATGAAACCATTAAATTTGTTCTATGTACTTCTCTAAATTAAGTCCTTGCAGGTCTCTCATACAGTGTCCGGTAAGTCATGGTGTAAGAAGTCTTGAAAACACTTTGCAACACCTGATGATGGGCCAAGAAAAGACTTAATAGTGTGTTTGGGGTGTAAATACTGGTTTTATCCTAATGACAGTTGGAGGAGAGAGAAGCTGCTGGAGGGCATCCATGTGAATGTGGTTTTGTTTTCTTATAGCAGCTCCACTTATAATTAAAAACAAGACACTATTGGAAGTGGTGCCACCCAAACCTACACCAGTTGTCTCAGACTTCTGAAAGGACTAGCTCCCTGTTTTGTGCTACTCCTGAAAGGAAAGGGTAACTCTGTTTTATAATCTTGGGAATAGGAAACAGTCGATTGTGTTAACTGTACAGGTATAACAACATCAGGAGCCTGGGGTGGGGGAGGAAAAAAAAAAAACAAACAAACAACCAAACAAACAAAAAAAACCCACCCAAAACCAAACAAAAACCTGCAAGGCATTCAAAAAAAAAAAAAAAGAATGGCATGCCTCTTACTGAGGGATCTATTATTTGAAAGGATTAAAAGATGACCTTGTTCTAACCTAAATATTTTTGAGGGGAAGAGTATTCTGACAGCAGACTACTTTTTTTTAATGAAGTAGAAAGTGATGAGATTCTGCCGTTGAAAGGTGAACATAAACAGATTGAGCCTAGAAATGAGAAATGTTTTTAACAGTGAAAGTAGCTAACTATTGACATGTCTTAGCTATGTATATGCTTGCTTTAACCTCATTTGACCTTTGAAAAATTGTTTGTCTTGAACATCTCTTTGAGCTGCAGAGTTGACTTACAGACTTCAGGAAGAAATATTGAAGTCATTTGGTTTGTTGTACCAAAGAGGTCAGACTCGGATTTTTGCAGTGTTATGGGTTTTAGAACATAGGAATCTCAGTTACAATATATGGTTAGATTGCTTGACCCAGCTTGCAGCTTGTATGCATCCCAATTATTTTTTCTATACTCATCATTCAGATGAGAAAAACTGACTTCAGCTGCTGCTCACCTGTACAAGTGTGTTAAGTTTCTAGTTAAGTGTTCCAGGCTTTTGAGATTGTTATGGTTCAGAGAACTGCAAAGGATGTTAAGTTATTCAAATGAAAGTGCTTAAAGAAGTATTGCAATTAGTACCATTATGCAATAAAATATGTGGAATGTTAAATGAGTCAGCTAAATGTTTGTTTAAAGCTGTTTAGATAAAGCAAAATTCTATCATGACTAAAGATACTTCATGTCACTCATTTAAATAACTTTATAGAGCAAGTAGTGCTGAAACTAACTATCAAAACTACATTAAACAAGTGATAACACAAACCTATGAAATCTAGGTATACAGACAATTTAAATTTTCAGCTTTTGTTTGCTTCCTTTGAGGATATTTTTTTTAATCAGGCAATAGTTGCTCTTTAAGTGTGGAGAAAGTCCATAATAATAATGAATCTAGTGTAACTTCAACCTCCATACAAGCCTAACAATGTGCATATCCATGAGGCTGACTTAAAATCAACTTAATATTTTTCAGCATAGTTAAGAAAGCTGTACATCTTATGGTAAGCAGAGTACTGAATGTCCCTCAGTCAAAAGATCCGATGTGAGAGACAGTGAAAAATCTTAATGCTAGATGAAATGGGATATTTAATACGGATTGTAAATGGTTACTTCTTGATACGTGGGGTGGAATCTGACCAGCTATTTTTCTGCAAAATGATGGTAAATTCAGTGTTGACAGAATCAGTGTATGAAAAAATTGATGTTTGTTTTTTTTTTTTCTTCCCAAAAAGAAAGTGTGCTATGGCTTGGTCAATCAAGTCTGGGTTTTAAACCCAGTTAAGTTCTTAAAATGTGTGATGGAGAAGTCT
This sequence comes from Platalea leucorodia, assembly GCF_965183815.1. Taxonomy (NCBI): domain Eukaryota; kingdom Metazoa; phylum Chordata; class Aves; order Pelecaniformes; family Threskiornithidae; genus Platalea; species Platalea leucorodia. The sequence goes on from NC_138824.1 coordinate 119,646,967, forward strand.
CTCTTTAGGACCTGTAATCATGCAAATTAGAGTCTGTATTCCCCTTGCAGCCTTAAAAGCATTATAAGGTGGAAAGTTCATCACTACTGAACAGTCCCCAGGACATCTGGAAAGAAGGGATTTGTAGGAAAAAAAAACCCAAAACACAACAACAAAAACAAACAAAAAAACCCCATAGAACACCAAAAAACCCCAAACCACGAGTATAACAAGTCAGGCCTGAAATGCTCATTCCTTAAACTTTCTCAAATTTTACTCTGTTTCTTAGTTTGCTAGAATATAAGCTTTAAAGCAATGACATGGACATTGGTTAATCTTAATCTCATATGCTTCAATTCTTGATAGATGTTTTCTGATAGTAATATTTTATTACTAAACTCAGCTTGGTTTCTCACTGAAAATACTGAACCCAACTTCAGCTGAATAACCAAAGCAGCTTGATAAAGAAAAAATTATGAGCTTTTTGACTAGTGATTAATGCTGTTAGCCCTGGTTCAGTAAAGATTTCTGATGAACAAGTTTAATTTTTTTTAAGTCAACTATCATTTGATCTAAATTATGTATACATTATGTAATTATAAAATTCTTCCAAAGAAGGCTGAAGATGATAGAGGTAGAAATTTGAATCTTAATGGAAAGCTCTTAGAAAAGAAGTTGACATGCCTAATAAGAAGCTTAGAGAAGGGTTTTCCATAACACAGTACTTTTTTGTCAGTATTGAGTGTGCTCATTGGAATTTCTGGCTTCTGCTATACATTGCCTTAATATGCTGACAATTATTAATGAATAATGACAACACAAGTGAAAAAATGGAAATGGGATCTTATGTTTGTAACCTAAAATTGATTTATCCTATTGCCAACTTAGGCTATACTAAGACTGTGCAAGGGTGGCTCCTTGCTCTAATGTCTCCTCATGTTTATACTCAGCCACCTTCTGCTTTGTGCCTGCATTTAGCCTCCTCCAGTTTCTTTCCTAGAGCCCTAAAGTCCAGCTCTTTAATTTTGTGAGGTGCTCTACTGTATTGTGTGATAGACTGAGAGCTGGATCACCTACTAAGAGTAGTTTCCTTTAGGTTGTACTTGGAATGCCTCCTAAAGTAGCAAATAACACTTTAGAACTGCCTTGTCACCCTTCTTGCCCTTGTCTAGTTTCTTGGTTTTTCTTCTATGTGGCTGTCTTTCCCACCTCCACATGCATTTGTGAAAACACCTGGTGAATTCCTCCATGCTAAAACTTGATCAAGCAGGATCAGGGCCCTGGTCCAGACTTACTGTGCACCCATAAAATAGCTCTTCTGGTGTTGAGGGGAGGGTACAGTGGAAGCTTGTTCTGAAGTGAGCAGAAATATTTAGGTTTAATATGTGACTGCCTCTTTCAATAACTCTTCCGTCTCAAAGTGTTTATTAAATGACAGGCAAAAGTTCTGTTAGTACTTCAGAGACAGAAACCACTCTAATTTGGTAGCTACCCAGTAACTGCTTTTAGCCTTTTTACTCAAACTGCACTCAGTAACTAAGGGTGAAGCACTCTTACATGGTGGGCTGTTTCTATGTGCCGAGTGAGTGAGCTTCTGTCCACTGGCACAATCTCCTCAATAAGACAGATAAATATCTTTAATGTATCTGTTAAAGTAGTTAGCTGGAATGCGAGTTGCTTACTTATCTGCACCTTCATTAAGTACACTCACTTAAGTACTCAAGTTGGGATTTACGTAGTGATGTGCAAGTGAAACCTTACCATTAAAGGATGGGGGTTTTGGAGAGCTGTCTCCCATCTCTTGACTGGTGATGCAAGTTGCTGGAAGATATTTGCCTATCTTGCAAGACGACTACCTGCTGGCTAATGTGCTGGGTTGTGGCCAGCTAATGAAGACAAGGTGGGATGAGCAGTGGGAGAGAGGCAGAAGGACAGAGCAGAACTGCATAAGCAGGTGCAGCAGAGGAAGCTGGGCTTAAAAGTGAAGGCACAGACTTTAAATGAATAGAAAATTCTTGAGAGCTGTCAAAAATTATTGATGATATATGTAGTCAATTACTGTGAAAATTAGCATGTTTCTTCTCTCTCTAGTCTAATTTTGGCCATCTCTTGTGTATGTAGAAGAGCAAAGCTAAATCTTAATCTAAGAACATACTGCAAGCCAAAATAATTAAGCCAAATAACTTGTTTTTAAGCTGACTGCTAAATATTCATAAGTGCTGAAATGTAGCTTTAAAAAGTGACTTTTTTTTACAACTGTAACTTCTAAAGAGCCTAAATAATCTTTGAAAGTATGGTTGGAGCGCTTCAGAATATTTTCCTGTTTAGCTAGTAATTGCTTAAAGGCAGAAGCTATTAGCTAGTGCCTGCCTTATAAGAAAAGATATCAATCAGCAAATGGACAATGAACTACACAGCTAATGGCATCTTCAGCAGGAATGCCAATGGCAATGGTCTATTGTATATAAAAAGCAGAAAGAATAAATGGTGTTGAAATTGCATCATGGTTTTTCTAAAGATATATGAGGTGGAAATTTTAGTTTTTCTTTTAGGAAGAAGGTCCTAGTCATGTTTTAGAGGGTGGTAATTACTTATTTTTCTTGGGGTGGGAAAAGTGCTACTTCTGGTTCAAATATATTGTTAGTTCTTTCTTATGGCATAGAAGCATGACCGTGAAAGATTTTTTGGCTATTATTCAGAGAAAAGACAATTTGCTAGCACAGCACTCCAGATTTCTGCACATATATGTTTAGTCTTCTGTGGTTTACAGGGCATGCATCTTTTGTCTGTTCAGTATGAATTTACACAAGGCATCTTTAAATTACCTGGAATACAGTTTTGGTATGAGATATTATAACCAGTATAGTAATTAATATGTCCCTATGGAGCAATTCTCTCATTGTTCTTCCTCATGTTGAACCCTGGAAGGAATTGGATAAGCTTCTCCTCTTTTTTTTTTTTTTTTCCTCAGGTTACCTGAAAACCTTTAAACTGTTAGTGCTTCAAACTGAGTATAAGCATATGCTAGATTGCCAGAGTGAGAACTGAAATTTGGCCCCTAGTGTTGAAGCTTTCTTAAGAACTTGAAAATTCAAGTTTATTATGAAGATACTTAGCAAAGTCCTCAAGGTTTTTTTGGACCATGAAGCATAACATTAAAAAAAAAAAAAGATAGCTGCATAGGCAATATTCAGTGCAAATGCTGCCATGTCTTTATAGGACTGCTTTACATCAAGGGTCATAACACCTGGGAATAGGGAGCCAATGATAGTCACAAGAATGACAGCGTGAGGTGCATTGCGTTTTTGAGGACAGAGATGAGCTCCAGAAAACACTGTAGGGCGGCACTGCAAGCAAAGGACCCATGAGCCAGGCTGGAGGAAGAGGTTGTGTGGATACAGGCAGGTGTAGGCACCAGCACCCCTGCAGAGTGGTTGTCTCCCAGAGCTCTGCTCTGTCAGGATTGAAAATCCAGGACTGGTTTTATGTTGTTGAACATAAAAGTCTACTCTTTGAAGAGGCTTTCTGTCATCTAAAATGAAGTTATTCATCTTTCAAGTTAGAAAGATAGCAACTAGGGGCATGACAAAAGCATAAGACTCCTACAGGTTTTTCTTTGCTGCTACTCACTCCAGGTGTGAAAGGGAGTAGAAGAAACCTATATGAAAAATATAGCCTATACAGTGTATAAAGTCTGTGTCAAATTCCAGCTCCATTTTCACCACACAGTTTACAAAACAACTGGGTAACGGAATTTAATATGCTGTCAGCTTTTTCTTCTCAGCAGTACTGGGTATTCTCCTCTAGATGCAAATCCAGTGACAGGATGATACATGTGCTGGTTGGGACAAGTGAGAGCTCTGGGTTATGGAAAAAAAGTTACTTTTCCTGTTGATGGTAAGACAGCTCTTCAACTTCTGATTAAAAGCTAGCAAGGAATCTGGGGAATTCTTTTTTGTTTATCTTTCTTTCTAGGTAGAAATAGAAAAGCATGGAAGAGACTAGTCTAAAAATATAAATAGTAAATATTCTAGAATCCCAATAGAAAGCAAAGTGACCACAGTCTTAGTAGAGTTGTATGAGATCTGTTTTCACCTTTCAACCTGCCAGTAATTTTCCTTTGGAACAAGAACTGTTGTAAAATGTTTTCAGACCCAGATTCAGGTTTTTTTCTTTAATAATTTCAACATGGACAGTGTTGAATCACTTCAGCTGGCAGGCATGGTAATACCATAGGGCTTAGAAATGGAATAAAGTAACAAAAGGATCTCAACTCATTATTGGCTTTTATCAGCTGTGATACAGAACAAAATGTCATTGGTTTCAACTATGTTTGCACTCAGTCTGATATCACTACCCACAAGACATCTGCTGGGAGATTTAATTTTGTCACACTGGTGGTATGGTGTTTTTTTTTTCACCAGGGGAATGAGTTGAATGTGTGTAGTTAATGATAGGACCCGTCTGCTGTTGTGCTGTCAGAAACATCTTCTATCTAGATGTAAATATTTTACATAAACTTAAAAAACAAAGGCTAACTTAGTTTCCACAGTTTGTACATACATCAGTGCAGCAAAGGGTAAAACATCAGAAACATCATTCATGTTTCTCTGTCTAGATTGCCTAGGGATGAGAAAATCTAGAATAGCTTGCTACTCAGATTGTAAGAACATTTCTGCTGGCCTCTCTTAATAAAAAAGACACAATATCTGCAGGGGAAAGAGATAAAAGGCCAGAGAGAGTAGGAGATAACAAAAAAAGAAAAGCAACTTCATCTCCAACAGGTGAGTGCATTATATGATGTAGCTGATCCTGCTCATCAGATTAAAAATAGAATGAGTGTGTGAGGGTACAGGAAAAGAGATATCAACTAAAGAAAAAGACTTTCAATGAAAGAAACATTTGAAAAACATTTAATGGTAACATGTCCTTTGAACAATGGAACAACCAAGAAGTCCAGCAGGGAACAGCCTATGTTCTTAAGTGATCCTTTCCTGGCTGGTTGTTTTTTTTAAGACTTGCTGATCAGAACACTCTGTCATGGTTAACTGTATATAGGCTTTATCTTCTATAGTCATTTAAATTTTGGGCACTTGGATCTTTTGTACACTCTAAAAAGCTTGAAAACTGAAGTGATGGAAATAGGAAGAAAACCCCCATACTCAAGTTCCCCATTTTCTTTCTATTTATATCAAATGATATTTTTTTCCCCTTTGCCAGTTAAGTTGTATCTGGAAAAATAAAATAAAATAAAAAAAAAAATGCTGTGAAAATGTGAATTTCAGGGGTATTATCTGTTTGTCTTGGTCACTAGCAATTTGTCATTTGTAAGGGCATCTGGGTTGCTAAAATTTGAGTTCAAAGGCAATATGCTTGGACCATCCAGACTACATGAGTTATTTTTAGGCGAGCCCTATGTCAATAGACTAAAGGGAGATGTGCACCGTGCACTCCAGTGGACTCTTGGGTGCACAACAGCTGTGCCAGCAGTGATTAAATATCCCAGTAACATCACTGTGTGCTGCAGAGGAACGCATTCTGGAGGGCGCATTGAGTAGGAGGTTCCAGTATCCCTTCCTCCCTCTAGGGTGAACCACTGCAGCTGATACTTGGCGGTTAGCGCTTTCATTTTCTCCTGCTGAATGCTGTTAAGATAACTTGCCTTCACAGTAAACTAGCACTTCCAAGTTGCTTTTCTTCCTTTTGATAAACTGTTAAATATTCTTTCCTTCTAAAATAACTACTTTATCTTGAAATAGCAAGTGTTAAGGAGGGTTTAAAAACACAAATCTAAACTCAAGAAAGCTAAAGCTTAAAATTGCACTTATTCATGCATTTGTTTCTTTGAAGTAAGTGCGTGTATAAGGAGAGAGCACATGGAATTCTCACCTGTTCTTTAGACTGGTACAGATCTGACCTGAAATTATTTTTCTTTCTTTTCTTTTATCAAACTGAAATCTACAGCCAAATTAAAGGTAGTTTCCCACATCATCTTCCTTTTCAGACAAAATTAGTCATGAATATTAAATGACTGCTTTTAAATACCTGCAATCACCATATTCCCTAAGATTGATCACTGTGTGGTGCTTTGCATTGTTGTAAGGTCTTGCTTGGTATAGAATCATGCTTCCCCCCCCCCCCCCCTTTTCTGTTAGCTGGAAAGACTTAGATGAAAATACATGAAAAATGGATACTGTCTGGTAGAGACAGCACCAGGGGTGCTGAAAAGGGTCCACTTATTCATGTAATCAACCTCGTTTCTTTTGGTTTATTTCATGAAGATTTTTAGCACATGCCTTTCATTTCTGAACATCAAAAATGCCTGTTCTTGGCTTTGCCCCCTGCCCCTTTTACTCTCATCCTAAGATACTTTCATGTCTCCCTAGGACATTACGTTGGTAACTACTATTTTCATCCCTGTGAACTATGCACACACACCCCGCCCCACTGTGGTTTGATAGGCAAAAAATTTTACATTTGTTGTTAATTTCACACATTCCTGAGAGTGGAGAGTAGTCATCGTTGTTCTAAACTTCAAGTTTTACTTGGTTATTTATTATGCCTTTTCATGCAGGGTTTGGATGAATTAGTGTTTGTACAAGTGACATGACAGAAAGGATCATTATTTCCATTGCTGCCCTCTGGGGACTTCACTAAATCTGATGCAAAGACTGATATTTTCAGGCTCAAGTGTTCTGTTCTGTTATGTCAGATGCTTCCCCTATTTCTGTCTCAATTTTCACTTTTTTGCTTTTGTGAATGTCTCTGTGTCCTCTACAAGTCCTGCCAGAAAGTCCGTGTTGTTAGCAGTAACGTTACATTTTGCAGTATCCAAATGCTTAGTAATTTGCAGCACAGCACCCAAGCTGCCTCTTTACAGGTCTGTTGAAATTTGAAGTTTTTCCCAGCTTTACAAGGGTAGAAGCTCACATTCACAACCATTTGAGCTTTCTGTTTGAATCATGAAACAGTTACGGAGTAATATTTCTTCACATGATAGGAACATGTTCTCCAGTAGGTGAAGGACAAGGGTTTATATACAACCATGTGTAATGTTTTATATGTTTTTTTTTATTTATTTATTTTTAAGTAGTAGTTTCATTTAGTGGTGCCCTTTACTATAATGGGCTGTGGTAATCTCTGCTACAAAAACTTTCAAACAAGTGAAGTCCAATCAACCCTATTATCTTGGTTATTGTTTCCTTTTTCTGTGTCATGTAGAAAAGTAAAGTATGATGGGTCTGTTAAAAAATTGGTTCTAATATTTGTTTTCATTTAAAAAAATAATCGCCCGTAATCCCCATATTCTTCTGCTTCTTTCTCTATTATGTAGCTGTACATGTGTTCCACTTAATTTTACTGGAAAGTACAGAATTAAAAGTTGTTTGTTTGAGGGACTTCCCACATTGAAATATATACTATCTGGGGGAAGCTGAAGTGTTTCTGCTAACTGGCATGACTACATATATGCAGGCATGGACAGCTAAAAATCATGTGCTGCTCTTCTGTTAACAGTAAACCAAAACCACCCTATTGCCTTTGCGTCTTTCTTGACGGTGGAGATGTGGTATGTGCTGCTTGGCTCTGATATGCAGTCTTGCTAATCTTATGAAATCCTTTGCTTTACATAAAACCGATGTGTGAAGTTAAATGCATCACAGATGAATTCTAATGTTTTAAAAATTTGTAAATCTTAAGTTTGAGTTGTGTTTTCTTTAGTAATGATTATTAGTGGGCATCTGTTGTCATGAGATTAAAGTGCACCTGGTAGCTACTATTTTAGATGCATAAATCAAGTCAACAAAATACTCCGTTCTTAGTTAAAAACAGAAGGAAAAACAAACAAAAAACCCTAAAAACACCCTAGTAATCCCAAACCCCACCTTCTAGCTTTTAACATATTGCCAAAAATTTTTGTGAAATTAATCATAAATTAACAACTCCCTCACTGGGTAGTGCCATTGTTAACTCAAATGCTGCATCATTTCTCAAGCTGAGTTTTATGCTTGGGAATTCAAACTGTTTCTTATGGTTTCTTAAGCAATGTTATATTCTCAACTTGCCTTAGACAGCCAGGGTCAATCTGAATAATTCACTGTACATTCTTGCTTTTTGTTTCTTCTACTGAAGAATCACTGTATCAATATTAGCATATACTACTTCTAACAGGCTGTAATATTATTGTGGTTGAAATAATGATACTTGTAAAATGAGTTACAGTCCCTGGATAGATTAAGATTTCTATACTGACTTCTCCGTTTAGCTATGTCATCCTTACTTGAAGTCCCAAGGAAGAACATACTTAGTTTTAAGGCAGAACTAGCTTGTCATTTGAAATTTTCCTACACTTAGTCCTAAAGGTATTGATGAAAACATGTAAATTCATTCCTTCTGAAGGGAAAATGCTGAATGTTGTTTTGTCTACAGTCAGTGAAATGTGGTTGCCTTGGGCATCAATTGAGAAGTTTTAAAAACATTGCCCATGACACTGTATGTGATTAATGGTAACCTTGCTTCTTGCAATAACTGGACACAGAACCAGCTCAAGGTTCTCTTCTATTTTCTATGAAAGTTGAAAGATTTTCCTGCTTTACAAGCTCACTGGCAGTATTTCATGACAGTTAATACTCCCTCATGGCAATGTCTGGTGATATGCTCTTGATCCTAGTGTTACCTTGAAGTAAGGGGGTTTAAATACCTTGGGCATCTTTAAGAAAAGAAGCCACAGCAGGGCACGCTTTCTAAGACTATGTGGGTTTCATGTAAAGTCAAGTCTTTTCTCTGTGCTGTAACTTCTTCATATCCACATTATTAAATACCTACATGTGGGCTATAATGTCCCTTGCTTTCTCTTAAAGCTATTGCCAGGCCAAACTCCAATATCCAGTGAGGATAAAGCCGTAGGTCCTAGCTGAGATGCACTTTCTGAAACTGTCTCAGAGAAGCTGCCACCAGGTAGCTGCTATATCAGAAGAGAGATGAGGAGCCCAGGTTCTTGAGTCATCCTGCTATTGGTGCCGGGAGGTGGCAGGCACTACATTCCTCTACAGGAAGCACTATTAGCTGCCACCTTCTTTGCCTGGCTGTAGTTGGTAAAATTTCTCCTAAGAGGCTGACTTAGCTGTAGAGGATCTCTTCCTCTTCTTGGTACTAGCAAGACTTCAGAGGTGGCCTGGAGCAGTGTTGTTGGCTGCTGAATAAGGGCATGCCTCCCCTTTTGAATGATGATATAAAGCAGTACTCAGGGAGTGTTCCTGTAGAGCTGACCTGGCAAGTTGACATGGGAAGAGATAATTTGGATTAAATAAAATGTTTGTTCTAAAGTTGTCTCTTTAGAGTCTTGTTGTACCACTTGCAGTTTATCTTATATGAATAGAGGTATCATTTTCTGCTGGGAGGTCTTGTAAACAGCACACCAATGCATCTGCTCTTACCTGCTGAAAAAGTCTTGCTGTGCTTTATCTGCAGTTCTAGTTAAATTCTCTTTACAGCAGGCACCAGTTTTCAATGGCAGGTATTTCTTGCTGCTGTTGCTTGTCCTCTCTGACTGAGGTGTGTGCTACCAGCTGAGATCTGTACCCCACTGGAAAAAATAGTAGTGGTTAGGTCAAAGACATAGGCTAGGCCAAACATCATGTTATCTGTAGTCTTGCTGATTCATAGTGACACTGGAGGCTAATGCTTAAGATAAGTAGCAATTACAGATAATCACAAAAAATACAAATATAGATGTTTGCAAGGTGATCTAAAAGGAATGTTGTACTAGTCTGGATGTGATCAAAACAGATTGTTTGATAACAAGTCTAGCACTTCGTAGTTTGAAGCAACATACTTCTGTGTGATGTTAACAGTATGTCTTGGAGCAGAAAAAAAGATGTGAATAAGAGTTTAGGTATTAGGTAATAGAATAGAACCATTTAGGTTGGAAAAGACCTTTATGTTGTATAGCCTGCATAGTAAGTCAAGATAGTGGAGGGAGATGATACCGTACTATTGCTACATTCATCTTTTCCCTTCAGATGCATCAGTATTGCACCAAGCCTCGACAGGTGTATGTAGTTCCATTGACAGGGCAGTAAGGACAACTGCATAACCTAAAACTTGTCAGCATCTATATAATTAGTAACAAACATTCAAGTGCAGCAGTGGTACCTTTGTCTGCCTTGTGGTTATTTCAAACACAAAAAGTCTTGGGTTGTGACTGAAACTGAATTGCAGAACAAGGGAACACACATTTAGGCTGACCCTGCTGGACTATGCAGACCTGTAGCTTGGGTGGGTTCTTCCTGCCCAACACTGCCTCGGTGTTGACTGCTGCTCAACCAGTGCCTGCAACAGTGCTAACCCCCAAGCAGCCAGTTAATAAACTTGGTCTGTGTCTACTACAGTAAATTATGATTCACTGTCTGTATTAGAAAACAGACAGACCATTCCCTGGCATGACTTTGGCACTTAACAACTAGCACTGTCTTGCAAAAATTTGCTGTCACAGCTCAGAAATGAGCACGGGCAGGGCCATTCTCAACAGGCATTTAGTGAGATTTGGAGCCAAAGAGAGTTTTCCAGCATAATTGTAGGCTCTTTTATGCCAGCTGGCATGTTTAATTTATCTCCCTGGGTATGGTTGATTTACTAATATAGGCAGAGCCTTTTCTCTTGTTAAATTTCTAACCCTTCCCTACTAAAAATAGAGATTTAAAGGTCAAAGTATTTTCAGACTACCTGAGTCTCCACCGAGAGATTAAACTTATCTTTTTGACAAGTTGGATGATGGGTATGTAAAACTTTCCTGTCAGCTGTGACAGAAAAAATCTTGGGCTGAGGACTGTGCGGTCCCTGTAGAGTCATATTTTCTCTAGTCTTAGTTCTGAGCATGTAGCCTATGAGTTCTTCCACTGCACCAAAGTGCAGGAAATAACTGATTCTTGAAGACACTTGAGATGATGTGACCAGAAACTAGAAAGAGATAAATCTTTGGCTCTGAAATTACTTTTTACCTAACTAAAGATGCATTGTTTTCAAAATCTTGTAGAAATAAGTGTGCTGTTAGTCTCTTTTTTTGACTTGGGATTATGGAATTCCTGTAGCGTGGTATTGTAGAAACCATCCCTGCTTTGTTGGGTCTTGATTTCAGAAAGGGTTGGTTGGAAAACATGGGTGGATGCTTGGAAGGTCAGATGAGGCTGCTAGTATATCCATGGTGAATAGGGTCTCTTGAAAAGTGAAGAGCTGCTTGATAGTCTGAAGGCATGTGTGCTGTCCTATCATGCGTGGTTAAGCAGGGAATTATAGCTTTCTCCTCAGCTAAAGGGGAGGGTCAAGATGTGATTTTCATTTAACTTTTTTATTAGTTTTGTGAAAATAGCAATGAGCAACTTAAAGTAGCTTTAGACTGAAAGACACACTTACACTGAGAATACGTTTTTCCCCTCCTTTTGTAATGAAATTTTCTAGTATTTTGTTTCTCTCTCAATTTCTGGAACTAGTACAGGTTTAGAATGAGTGCATAAATGCATTTCTTTGTGTAAGTGTCTTTTGTTACATTTTTCTATAAACCTGCTGACTGTACACATCCAAATTTAGAAATGACTCAACTTTTTTCACTTGTAAAGTTGGTATGTCATGTATCCTGACCAGTAGGCTATCCTTCACTAAAGCGATATATGAAATCTGGTAAGGGTCTGCTGATAGAATACTAAAGAAGTTTTGAAGATGACTTAATTATGTGTGGTTGATTAAGTGTATTTTAACTTGCAACTGTAATCAGATCTGTATTATCCAATTAAAAAAGCCAATCCTGAATCAAGCTATAATTAACCCACCTAGTGGTGTTTACGCTGCTTGGTTAAAACCTTGGTTTTTTTCTAGATAACTGCATGATACAGACAAGACAACTATGTAATGAAAATAAATTGAGATTTTGATAGGAATATGCTTATTTTGTGATTATTCAGCCATTATGTGTCATGCTGTAAATGTATTTGTACTGTGTAAATAAGTCAACAAGTTTATGGTAAATACTTGTAGCACCCCTGTACTGAAGGTGGGTTACATTCCTTGTGAAAGTGTTTGCCACCATAGTTTGAGAGCTTTCACGCTTCTATTGTTTGGACCACGTTTTTCTTTAATTGAACTGTATGAGTTTGTTCTCAGCTAGTATTTATGTTTTAGGTAGCTACTGCTACTATTGCAGACTTGAAGAACAGGTTTGCTTGCTGAAAGCCTTATCTACTTTTTCTGGTTATATTACCTATTTTAATCAATTATATTGCTCCTATCTACAGACCCTGCCTTTCACGGGGAGGGGAAACACCAAAAAAAAACCCCAAAACAACAATCCTATGAAGGTAGAAACAGTCTCACCCCTAGAAGTCAAAAAAGGCAGCCAGTATTGTGCAGTTGAAGAATTTCCTTTTCTTAAGTTGCTCATTAAAGAATTCTGCTATTATGACAAATTTTAGTATTTGTCTTTGTGCCACTCACAAAGCTGAAGGTTTTGCAAATGGGTGAGCATCTCATGGACAACATGAACATGGGTAACACACGTGCTTTTTGAACCCAGAAAAATGCCTAAAAGACAGTTATTTTGACCCTGCATATAATTTGGGAGTTGCTTGACCTCCATGAAAATGGCCAAGACCTCACTAAATTCTTGTCTTCTCTGTGACACAGTTGGCCTTTTCTGCTGCAGCTTCCCTGTTGTGGCTACTGGTGGCACGAAGGTGTTTTACCACTCGAGGGTGATGGTGTAGTGAGGGGTCAATGCTCTGCCCCTCTTCACAACACAGTCTCCTCAGCCTGCTGGAGGGGTGATGGTTTTGTATCTTGGATTTAAACATGCAGGTATGCTGCACAAAGGTAAAAATCATGAGCTTGTGAAGTTGAACCTGTTAAAAGAAAAAAATCAGAAAAACTACTTAAAGATATTTTCTTTACGCAGTGCATCAGTGAATGCACAGAGAAGGGGGGGCAAATGATGCCCAGAAAGCATTACAGACAGCTGAGTATTCCCTAGGTGTTTCTCCAAGTGATATTTATCATTTTGTATCCAATGTGTATCTGCTGACTTTGACCAAGGTGGACATGCTTATTCAGATGGAAATGAAGCATTTTTAAATAGGCAAATGTGGAGTGCGGGCCTTTGGAAAAAAATTATCTCAGATCCAACTCTGCCAGTTAGTATAAAATAAATCATCATAATACTTTGTCCTCACTGTTGCTGAGAATCTGAAATGCTATGTATAAAATGCTATAGTTCTGTGATGTGCCTCTATTTGAATCTTAGAAACAGGACCTCTCTCTTTATAGATTTTCTAGACTCCGTCCATTTGAAACAGAAGCTGAATTTCTCATTGTGCTTTATATATATTTTCCTTTTCAAAAGATGCATTGCAGCCCTGTTATTGTGAGTAATTCCTGCTACAAAAAAAAGATGAAATTCTCATTTCTAAGGAATGCTAAACAAGACATCCAGTATATTCAAATTTTGTTATAACAGCTTATGAGCGACACCTTCTTTGGTACATTCTTTTTGATTAACAATATCACAACTGTGGATAAATATGAAATCAGTAGTCAAGGTTATAATATTTCCCTCTGAGTAAACACTTCAGAAATCTTAAATATTGGGATGTAGTTGTACATGTTCTGAAGTTGTATGGATAGGTAAGTAAAAATTCTATTCTTAAGATTTCTCTTTAGATGATTGAGAGATTTTTCTCCAGGTTTTTAATGATTTTTTTTTTCCTCTGTATGCATTTTTTAATTAAATCTGGTGAACTTCAGAAATGGCAGCTTTTCAAGCAACTAGCCTGAGGGGTTTAATACAAAACATAAAAAGAATAGTCAAAACTTTGCCTACTTATGTGAACTCATTGGAGTGTGCCCTATGTGTTACTTAACTATGTTGTGATTATAACTATTTACATTAGTCCAAATATTTATATAATGCACAACTGTGAAAGTGTGAGGTGCTAAGTAGAGAATGAATGTTTTCTTTACAAGAGAGGTGTTCATATCTTTGAGCAGATGAGGTCTGCATGTTTTTAGGAAAACAATTTTCAAGATTTTGAGGAAAACACTCACAGCACAATATCCTAAGGAAACATTTGTTCCTTCTCTTTTAATTCATGCATCTTGTACTTGTCAGCTGGCCTGAAATGTAGAGCAGAACCAAAAGCAGCATTTGTAATTGCTATGTTAATTCCTTTCTATGAATTGGAGTGAGCTTTCTCATCTTCAGACTAGTCCCAGACACCAGTCTGAAAGAGGAGACAAATCAATGCTGTTAACTGTTTAGCCGTGGCTCTGCTGGGCATGTCAGCATCCCCAGGGTGCAGGGCACAAGTCAGAGGCTGCAGGGAGTTCTCTTGTGAGGTGTTCACTTCATATGTCAGACTAAACAGTAAATGTCTCTTTAAAAAAAAAAAAAAAAAAAATTGCATGTTCAGTGCATTAGAGCCTTTTGGTTTTTAAATTTATTTTCTTCTTTTGCTGTTGTGACCCCCAGTTACACTGTGTAGGCAATTATCTCAGCTCTATCATAGACCAGAAAACAAGTTCTAATACTGGTAAACAAAATACATTTAAAAAAAAAAATCTTTTTTAAGTCAGAAGGGAATAGAAAGCACAATGAGCAGAGCAAGCTATGTCCTACTGATGGTCCTTGTTTAGGGTGGATAGACCTTCCCTTCCCTTCCAACACATTTTTGATTACTAGGACTTTACTTTTGTTTTCTGCATTCCCAGATACATGCCTGAATCTTGAAAGGTGACCTTAATACAGTTATTTATATTCATCTGAATTAAAATATCCATTTGAAAATACAACAGTAAAGCAGTGAGATATATCAATAATTGCGTCAGAAAACTAGAAATTAGATGATACTTGGCATATGGAGATTGCCATGTTACCTGGTGGTTCTTGTTTCAAAATATTTATGAACAGGCAAGAATGATAAGCTTTGTGTTTGAACTAAAATGTCAGCTGAGTGCATCTGAGTTTTTATTGCAGTCTTTACAGACAGCTAAAGCTCACAGCCTGAGCTCTTTTTTTCTTTGAGGCTCCTGAGACAGAAATCAGGTTCCACCTGTTATGTGGGCAGGTGATGTTTGCAATGGGCACTAATTGATTTAATGGGCCTATCCTGAATGACAGGAGGATCTTTCAGGAATTTTGTGATATTGTTTTCAAGCAAAATAGATGAAAAGGAATGCACTGTTGTGGGATTTTTACCATATTGGTAGGCATTGTTAGTTTCAGTGAAGTTAACTGGGAATTCAAAACAAAACTTGAGCAGACTCAGAATAAATTAGAATAAAATCAAAGACAATACTTGCATGATGCCCTGTGAGGAAAATCTGTAAACTTCTGTACAGTTCTAACTGACAGAGATCCTGTTCTCATGCTAATGTTGACAAGAATGAAGAAATGTGGGAACAAAAATACAGTGAGTATGCGTTATACAAGCAGAATTGTGCTGAACGAGGCTGAATAATGGTGTTCTCTATGGGATACCAGCCAGCCCTTTAATGCTTACTGCTACTGCAAAAGCACTTGCTAATCCTGCACTGGGAATTGTTTTTCTAAATCACATTGGGACTTTGATTTCATTGTAATAGAGCAAGGCAAGGGAGGCTCGGGTCTGAGACTTGGGACAGATGGTTTGTCTTTTTGGAAGAAGGGCGCTTTGTAATGGTGCGTCATGCTGGAATTGCGGCTGACAACAGCCTGCACGAGGACCAGTACCTTCAGAGAGGCACTTTGCTGTCTAGTTCCTGGGCTCTGCTCTTACCCACTGAAGCTGCCTACTACAGGCCCCAGTACATTTGCAACTTTCTTGTCTTAACTTCTGAAAGTTACTCTTGAAAGCTTTTTTTAGTTGCAACACAAAAGGGTGACAGTTGTGTCAACGCTGTATAGGAGGAAAAAGGAAACAACAGCTAGTCTGGCCACCAGTGCCTTGAATGTCAGGGTTTGGCAGTGTCATCTTACCCTCCAAAGAAGTTGCATCACTAAGTCAGTTCTTAAATGCTGTGGATAGAAATAGGACATTTTTTTAAGCATTTAGGTAGCAAGATGTAGCTGAGGGCACGCATTCAGCATAGTTTCGTTTTTTCCCTAAAAATCCATGCTGAACTATGTTGTATTTTGCAGATCATAGATAAATATTGGGAGGGTGAGAGGAAGAGAGTTTCATTTAGTGACAAAATATGTGATGCTTGTGTAGATGTATCTGAGTGTCAGAATGGGGATTTCACAAGGGCAGTAAAAGAAGAAAAGCCCACATTGTTCCCTGTTGAGATTTCTGTTGTTAGGAGACTAAAGAACATTGGAACATACATAAAGATGAACTATTGCTGAAGACAACTGAAGAGTTTTGTAATAACGTTGAAGGCATGTGGAAGTACTTAGCTCTGTGGATGACTGCTGTAGGAAATGATCTCTCTACTAAGTGTAAGACAGAGTGGCTCAGCTCCTGTGGCTGCCTGGCAGGCGATCCGAGTAAAGGTATTTTGCATCGGAATCCTTCTCCTCTTCCTTCTTGTGCTCATTTTGTTGCTTTTTAATGTCAGTGTTAAGGGAAGGTGGTCTCTTTCTAAAACCTGCAGCAACAAAGCCTAACTAAATTGGGCAATGATGAGTGAGGAATGGTTTCAATCAGTTTTGCAGTGTCAGTATAAGTTTCTATTAAAAATGAATCCAGCTGAAAAATCTTTCCTAGTAATTATTTTAAGGTAAATCTCCCTGAAAATACAATCATGGGCTTAAAAATCCAATTTAGTTGAAAATTATAGAATTTAAACCTTTTAGTTTATTGTACATATTCTGCTTTGACTTTTCATTAATGTGTAATATTCCTATTGCTTAATTATCGATGTACTATCTAACTAAATGTAAGAGTATCTGTGAGAGAGTACTTAAATACAAACTACAGGTTTCAAAATAACAAAATTACAGGGTTGCAAACTATTAAGAAAAGAGCTAATAGTGGGGATGCTGCCTCAATTCCTTATCAGTGACAGGACATACACAACAGCACTAAACAAAATTGTAAGCATAAAGCAAACCCAAACACAGCTAACTCATGAATAAAAAAAAAAATATATATTTTATCATATTCTTTGGATGTGTGTTTTTGTTCTAGTTGTAGGTCATTTTTTAGACTTCTGTTCACTTCTCACCGACTATGAATCCTCAGATACCCTTTTATCTGACTTGGACATCTTTATCTTGTACTCAGGCATAGAAGTGTACAGATAACTTCATTATTCATTAAATTCTATTATTGCTTTTAATTAAAAGTTTCTACAAAATCAACACCGAAGTGTCTGCCTGTTATGATTATAGGTAAGTTAATAAACACTCGTTTGCCTTGCTCATTAAGAGAATCTAATGCTACTGCTCAGCATTTTTATAATCTCAGTTTAAAGCCCAGAGAACTTCTTCATAAATCAGATTAAAAAAATACTTTCTTATAAAGCTAAATGACCTTATACATCAATGTTTCCAGATAAGATCCAGTGTAAGCTACTCCAAAGATAGAGAGCATCAATCTTAGGTGATTCATTTCCTCAGCTGCTCCCAATGCAATTTAGTGAATACGTAGTTTCTGTAATAAAAACTTTTCCCAAAAGGCTGAATATTTATACAAAGATGTACTTAAGTACAAAAATTGCATCACCTCTTGTATAAGAGCTATGTAAGATGCATTTGAAAAATGAAATAAAAAGCTTAATAACACTGTATTCATTTTGTAAAGTGAACCATTTCTCTCACAAAAACAGTGTTTCTCTCTTCAATACAGAAATCACAAGGGAGCTTTCTCATTATGGCATCAACTAGCATGTATCTTGCTGTCCTTCAGTTTTCTGGGAAATCCTTATTGTCAAATTTACTGCATGCACATTCACACACACATTTAAGAATGCTGACTTTTACTTGCCCTAGCTGCAGGACAAGGAACTGTGGTTTGCATGAAAGAACTTGAAGTCAGGAGTGATCATTTTTTTGTTTGTTTCCAGCACGCATTTCCTCTGTTTCCTGGGTGAAAGATGGGGAAAATAGTTATTTACATGCCAGGAGATAATTTTAGAAATTTGAATGTGAATTATTTTGAAAATCTGAACTTAAAAGCTCGAACTGTGAAATCCCCTGTGGTCATTCTTTTTCAGTTTGCAAAAAGACAACCAAGGATAAATTAGAAAATATTATGTCACTCTTCTATTGTAAAACAGAACAAAATTTTCCTTGGGAAAAGTAAGTATGCTATCTAGAAGAATGTCCATGGGTGGAGCTCACTGCTCTTGCGCCTTTCTTGGATTGAGACTGAAGATGGGGCTTCAGGGGTAGGGAGCAGCGAGTGTCACACCTTGATAGAGAGAGACAGATAGGGCTCGTGGCAAGGAGGGCAGGAGGAGGAAGGTCAGATTTCCTTTGGTCTGTATTTCACGGCATGCAGGGTGAGAAGCCAAAAGTGTTCTTGGGGTAGCAACCAGGGTAGAAAGACAGGAGACAGACAACATGTTGAACAATTTAGAGATTAACAAATAGTTGTTAAAAAGGAGAAATGTTGTTTTGTTTGGGTTTTTTTCCTTTGTAGACCAGTATGTCTGAGCGTATCCAATCACTTGCTATTATGGGAATCAACTGTACAAAGTAGCAGTTGATAATGACAAAACAGAGGGAAGACTGCTTCTGAGAAAAGGCTTATGAGCCACATTAGAAATCATGAACAAAAGCTGGCGAGCTTGAGCTGATAAGCAGACTTTCAAAACATGAACTACTCAATAGCAGCAATTTGACTTGAAATTCTAGTATACATTTAACGGCACAAATTGCTTTAATGTATGTCTCTGTGTAATTTGATTCCTTCTTATGTTCCTTTTCTTTCCACAGCCCAATACAGAAATTACAAAAAGTGTCAATTAAGACATAAGCTGTATCATGGTAGACAACTGACTGAGCTAGGGAGTAGTAGAAATTCAAAGGCTTGTTAGTTGCTTCACTGTGCAACAAAAATT
Source organism: Platalea leucorodia (assembly GCF_965183815.1). NCBI lineage: Eukaryota > Metazoa > Chordata > Aves > Pelecaniformes > Threskiornithidae > Platalea > Platalea leucorodia. The sequence continues at coordinate 119,665,969 of NC_138824.1, forward strand.
TCTCCTTGATAGCTTGTGTCACTCAGCAAAAAGCCAAGAGTTGATCATGGCCTTTGCCTTGTAAAGGACCTTCCCATACAACAGACAGATAATCCTCTCCTATGTAGGACAAACTAACAAAAACTGGGAAATAGCGTGTTCTGTGAGAGCAACTTGCTAAATCTGCATTAAGTATGGGAAAATATACCAAGAAATGTAGATGTTGGGTTATCTTGCTGGGATTCTTGGTGTTACCCTCTCTGAGTTCGTTGTTGGTTTTGTTGATTTGTTGTTCTCCAACAGCTTAGTATTTAGATACTAGACAGTAAATAGCATACCTAGAAATAATACTTTGCAGCCTTTGTCAACATATATCTTTTACATGATGCTGAGCTGGCTTAAGATCAGACAAAAGATTTACAACTTAGCTCTTGCTCAAAATAGAGGCTGGTCCTCAGCTCCTCAGCGCAGCTCTCACTATTCAATTTCATGTACTCCAAAAGAATACATTGCTTGTACCATAATTGTATGTTTTGTTTTGGGAAGTTCATTTGTACTTAGTATCTTAAAATAGATCAGTTCTGCATGTTCTACTCGCAGAAAGCCTCCCAAACACAATAGGTGAAATGGCTGGGTTTTTAGCAGGCTGGATGTGTGTTCAACTATAAATTAGGGAATAGAAAAGCTAAATAAAATAGGATGGGAGCAGTTATCAATATTCTCCAGCCTGTGCTGACTGAATTGGCCACAGTTAAAAGGAAAAAGATCCTTGGCTTTAGGAAACTGAAATTACTAGTGTTTAGGAGGCAGCATCTATCAAGGAGGGAGAAGAGGTTGCTCTGTGAGCAGGTTAACTGATCAACCTGGGTCTCCCGAAGGTTTGTGCTTCTCATCCCTACATCCCTACCTTAGATCTTTTTTATTGCCTTCTCATCTGCCTACCTCCCAGGTACGTGGTATCTCTGCACTGTGACTCTTCCAGCCCATTGCTCTGTCCTTTGTCCAGCTGGACAGAAAACAGCTCTGGATTTGGCTGCTTTGGACTTGTATGTATCCTGTGTGCTGACTCTGGGGATACTCAGAAAAAAAATTAACTGAGAAATTGCTGAGGCTTGTGGCTTTTCATCCATTAAGACAGTAGTTTGGACCTCTCTTGTTCTTGAGGTTGCTTATTATTGTGAAGTGGCCTTCATGCCTTGGAAACTCCTATGCCTTGGAAACTCCTATGCCTCTTCTATGTTGGGCTGAAAGAGCCCAGTAAGAGCAATGGTTCCTGGTGGCTCCCTCAAGTTCAGTTTTCTTGCATAGCCAGATTGAAAATGGTTTTTGGCTTTCTGGAGTTTGATGAGTAAAATTAAATGCATGCTAATTAATGCTTTCTGGTAAACAAAATAATGTCATTGAAGTTGCTAACTACTCTCAGCTTTTGAAGCCTGCTTTCTTAGCTTTGTTACCTTATTTTCATTTCATTGGGAGCTGGGTAGAATCCCTTTCCATGTGGTGGGGTTTTTTGCTAGGTAGTCAATATCATTAATGTAAAATCATTAATGTAAAAGGCTCATTTGTTTTTATAGTTCTATTGTCAGCTTGCTTATGACAGGAGTAAAAAATAGTTGCTATTCAGTAGTCATAATTGCTATGAAGAGACACAGGCAAATACATTGTAAAGCTTCGTTCTAACATGCTGGCTGTGAGTACTGAATGTGTCTACTTTCAGAATTATTGTCACCTTTAGTCGTCCAGAAGGAAAAAAAATAACTGTTAGCAGAAGTAATTCCCAAGAACATAATAGTTAAAAGGAGGTGAGTGTCAGTTTGTCCTAACACATTTCAATATACGCTATTTTTTAACATTATCTGCTTCTTAGGCAAATTAATCCTCTAAAATACAGCTTTTTATATTGAACATAGCTGTTTCAATGGTTATTTCCTATGAAGATGATCATAAATTGGAATGCCAGTGAACATGCAATTTAGGGCTTCCAGTACAGAAACAGCTGTTAGCATTGAGCGGTTGCGTATACTCTGTCAGCGAGGGTTTATGGCTGCCCTGGGTGAGCCATTTCAGCATTCCAGGATATGCTCAGTCTTAATAGCTGCCCAGTATTTAAACAGGGAGAACAGCTTGGATTTCAGGCCCTGAAAGCTCTGACATTCCTTTCTTGCGTGGTCCCAGAGGGCCATGTGGTGCCTTTAATTGTGAACAAGTAAACATGAGTCTGGTGGCTTGAGCAATTCAGGAGATGAAATGAGACAGAAGTTGTCTCTGCAGGTGGGTTAACAGCTGCTGCCAAGTGCCTCTCTATCTTACTATCTCAGAGCAAGCCTCAGAGATGAGGCTGAATAATTTCCAGTATCGTATAAAGACTGGCAAGCAGCAGGAGAGATTTGTTCTGATTCTTGTGAAAGATTGATGTAGTGTTTGTTTCTGAAGAATTGAAATTGAGAGGAAAAAAACCCCACTTTTTTAGTTCTTTCCTCCAGTTATTTAAAATCTTAATGTAGGTATGCAAATTCTAGCTTTTTTTAAGTGTAGTTGCAAGCAGTAAGTAATTAACCCTCTAAATGCAACTACCTATAATTTAGCTATGAATTAACTTTGTCTTAGTGCCTCACAAACTATTACAAATGAGAAGTAGGATAATCTGTCTGGAACAAGTAACTTGGAAACATAATTACCTGTCTTATTTGCAGATGCATGTTTTTGACAGAAGCTTTAAGGAGGGGAGAGAAGGATATCATGTGGAAATAGCTCTGAAAAAATAAAGCCCCTTCTCTCAGTGCAATCTTACTTAACTATGAGGATCCTCCTGCTCCCTCCCCTTTTTTGTCTGTAGATTTACCATGCTATTACTGCTGATGTTATATCCTAAACATGAGACTACCATAATTAGCAAAGGGAGAGTAAGAAGAGAAATTATGGTATATTAAGTGGGATGTAAAGGAGATTTCTTTGGGAAAAAAAACTAACAAACTATTTGGTATTTAGCTGAGCTGGCTTCGCTCTTCAAATAGTTTCATGGCAAGCTGACTTCTCCAGTTTTTTTGCTCATCTCGGTAATTGAAAGAGGGACGCATTTTCCCATCAGCTGTATGTTGGAGGCTCAGGCATCAGCAGGCCATTTCTGTGAGTGCATATCTGTGACTGCAGAAAAACGTTTGCTTTCTAAAAATCCCTAGAAAGCAGATCAAATGTGTCATCTATGCAACTGAATCCTGAGTTATGATCTCACCATCTTTTACGAGCTAATGAGGGTCACCCTGTGTCAGGACTTGAATGGATATTCCAGGAAAAATAAAAGTGTAGTAGGAAGTGCTCTTTAGTGTATCCATAAGCGGTGATCACCCTTTGACTCAGTGATACAATACGTCCTGAAAGATACTTATAATAGTTTATGCAGTCTTCTGGGTTGGTGTCCAAACAGATCAGTTGCATATAGAGAGCGGAACAACATACAGCTTGAGTCTGGAAGGTCTGGCGTAATGCAAGGACAGGGTATCTAAATATCTGGTACTTCTGATGGGCAACAACACAAGCTGCAGAAATAAAAAAAATTAAGTCTGACCTCTTTAAAAATAAACCAGGTGGCTGAAAAGCTTTTGTTTTCTTTTATAATGTACTATTCATGAGTATGTATTAGCCAATTAATAAGTAAATAATGGAACATACTCTTCTAAGACATTGTAAAAACTAGAAAAGTAAGTAGATTAAGGAGAAATACAGTAGCTTCATGAAGAAATCCATTAGTGGTGGTAACATACAAGATCTGAAGGCAACCTTCAGTTCGGCAACTGCTAGTTTGCCAAAGCCTAGAGAGTACACCAGAGGAAGGATCATTCTGTGCATGCCTTACTTAGAAAACTCGTTTTCTTCAGCACCAACTCTACATCTCTGCCTGAGATAATATACTAAATTCAGGGGATATCTTCCTGACCCCATGCAGCCATTCTTACAACAGTATGCACATATAACAGAAAGACTGTTTGTTTTGTTAGTTCATAGCTTTTAATACAATGAGGAATTATGAATAGCAGGGAATTTGGGAACTGGCACTAAGACAAGGGAAGTGAAGAAAGCAGAGGGGCAAAGCAAACTGTCAGGGAAGACTGAGGTCTGTCAGTACAATTTTATATCATCACAAATTCATTGATACCAGATAAAGCTACACTCAATTAACTTTTCTCATGGAACTGATCAATTTCTTTTAAGTTTTAGTGAATGTTTTTTCAAATCACATTGCTGTTCAGTAATCCCTGTTCGTAACCATGATATCCTGTAAACGCATCTGATTATCAGGTGACAAGGACCAGACAGAGACTCAGGTCTTGCCCTGTAAATGCCATTCAATCAAACATGAGTGACACTCTGCATCCAAAGAAGCAAGGCAACTAAGGAGCATTTAGTCTTGTTCATCCTTGATAACTGTACCCAGACCACTTCAAATTTTGTGGTTGCTTGAGAGAATCGCAGTATAGAGTATAAGACTTTAATCATGTTTCAGTGTTACCAGGCCAGCAGAAATATTGGATAGAAGCTGACAAAATCAGTTAAACGAAAGACTTGTATTTCTGTTTAGAAATATTATATTTCACAAAAGATTTCACCTTTGCTTTTCATTCTTTGTATGGCAGAGTTAAACTTTCTCTTGACAGATACATTTTCAAAGTTTTAATTTCAAAATTTCTTAATCTTTTTGTATTGAGAAGTGAAGCATGCTGAAGTAAAAAACTAAGCATGGTGAAGACAGGCACTCAGAAATAAAATCCTTGAGATTCAGACTAGTCCAAGAAATTAAGCATACATGCAGTTGTGTGAAGAGTGCAAGTTTTGAACAATGTACTGTTATCAAAAGCACTGGAATGACTTAGCCCTGTCTTTGTGCAATGTTTCAAAATAGTTTTCTGTTCTTGGCTGAAGGTAAAGATTCCTTTGCAAAACAAAAATTTTAGGACTGCTTATCATCACCTTCCATGTGTGAAGGACTTCATGAAGCATCTTCTGTTTTTCATCCAAAATATATCTTTAAACCCTCCTCAAAATCCCTCTGCTAGCCTTGAATTTTATCCATGGCAAGCTCTCTCTTTCTCATCTTTCATCTCCTTATGGATATCAACATGAATAATTGCACTAAATTCATCAACACAAATAACCTGTACATTAGTAAAGGACTTTTGGTCTATGAAGTAGACTTTCATTTCCCTTGGCAGTATCAGGGGACATACAGAGAGCAGCAGAAGCACAGATCATGTATTTACAGAGCTCTAAGTGCAGACTGAAGTTTTACAGTAAGTCAGCAGGAGCACTCCCCTTGCAGTCAGTCTGAACTGCTGTGGCTGCAAGATGATACAGTTTAGCTCCGGGGGTGCGAGACTGGAAGTGGTCTCTACTCCTTAGCTTGAAGAAGTTTTGTGGTGGTGATGTACAGAGGTGAGCCTGGCTAATTCACCTGTGCTGCTTCTGCAAATAAATGCAGTGGTTAATGATCTGGGCAGAGAGCTGCTTCTGTATACCTTCATTTTAAATGCAAGTGCTGGGAAGCAGTGTTACCTCCAAGGAAAAAGCTTCTGGGTACTCAACATATGGAAGAAGGATTTTGACTGCTGAAGAAGTGTTTGATGCTGAATTCTTGTTGCTTCTTCAGGAGATAAATCTAAACTTTTAATCATCATGATGTATCACTGCTCTCCAAGGCTACCAAATGAGGGAGTTCAGTATCTACTGAGGGGACGTTAAAAACAAACCTTCTATTTAAGACAGACTTTGTATTAAATGAGGTATAAAAACTGAGCCAAAGAATCTCTTAAGTAGGCTAGTTTCACCTAAGTGCTGTTGAAAAAAACTGTTAAATGATGAGGGTTATAGGACATAGTGGTGTGATAGTGGTGTGGAAGGGGGCAGAGGTGGGGTAGATGTCTAGCTTATAGCTACTCTTCTGAGTTTTTAGTGTATTATGTCAACTTACACATGCAGAAGTATTGACTGTACCAGTAGGTAAAATGTGCTGACACAGTCCTCTAGACCTGCCAGCCTAAATTTTTGTAGACCTTCTCTATGTTTTGACTTGGTTTTCACTCTTTTTTCACAGCTCCTCCTTTTCCTATATAAAGCTGAGAGGAAAATAACACAATACAGTGGACAAAGCACTAGACAAGGCATGAGGAGAACTCTCTTCCTTTTTAATGCTGGCCACCAAGTTGTTGAATATTTGGCACTTCACAGGAGAGCAGGAAATCAAGTATATTTGCATTTGTAAAGCCTCAGTGTTGTCACACCCTGCCTTTTATCAGCAGTATGTTTACAAAAGACCTGGTCATTCCTGCCACTAGTTCAGGAGGGAAAGACTATTGAAATAGTAGATGAAACTTTGATAGGCTTTTTGGCCTTATATTCAGATAACTACACTTTAATGGCAGGAGAGCAGGTGTTTAATTATGCCCAGAAATACTTGCATAATATTTGGGTCCCTTTTGAGGACATATACTACTTGAGATAAGCAAGCTGTATTTTTAAATCCTGTGCCAGGACAAGGCATATATATCTAATTAAGCTTAACAAATACGATTTTGTAACATACATGTATGTTTACCTATAGATGTACATATACTATGTGTCAGAGGCTATGGAAAAGAATAAAAGTTAGTGCCATCAGGTGGGACAGCTGTGGACATGGTTAATCTGATAAAACCTGCGTGGTTTTTTTAACTTTTATTTTTGGTGAAGAGTCAGGACCTCTCAATGGCACATACAGTACTGTTTTCTGTGTAAATGAGCACTGAAGCTCTGAAAAAAGAAGGTGATTTAAACAGAAATGTTGCCACAGCTGAGCTAGCAGGAGCAGCTAAGAAGTGACACATTTAAGATGTTAATTTTCTCAGTGGCAGTCAGATGATAGGAGGCCTGTAATGGTATCTGTGGAGGGGAGTTAACAGCTGCTGTCTTCTCTTGGTGGACGACCATATTAGAGCTGATTCCTCAGGCGCTGCTAATTAGTGTACAGAGAAGAATGAAGTGCAGAGGATGATGGTGTGTGTTGTTCTTGGTGCACAGCAGACAAGGTTTAAATCACAGTTCAATGTCGGAACCTCCAAAATTATTTTTTATGTGTCTGTGTTTGTGTAATGCTGTAAGATATCAAAATGACAGTCTGAACTGGATGTCTTTTACTGCTTCTACTGTATATAAAACCAAAATCCTTCATTTGTTTGCCGTTACAGAAACGGCAAGAGGTGTACAGAAATGTCTTGGAGAAAAAGCTTTCCGTTCTAATACTTATGCATACCAAAAAAAAAAAATATTGCATAAACTAGAAAGACTTCTTATGTCCCCTGCTAAATTTACATGTCCACTGGTATCACAAAGAATTGCAACTGCAGCATGCATGCTCAATTGTGTATATTACAGTTCATTAACCAGCCCTCAGGCTGACTAATTGTGCCAGATGGTATAATTTCTGTGTATACTTGACTTGCCATGAGTGTTACTATCTTGATTCTGATATTTATCTGCAGTAAGTGGGGCGGGGGGGGGGAAGGGTTTCTAATTCACAGGCGCCTTCCCTGAAAAGACCAATTGCAGATGGAAACAATTTAATGAGAGTTGTGATTCCAGATATATCAACAGGAATGTGAACAGTCAGCATACATCAGGGGAGCTACCGAATAAAACAACCACCTTCAAAAAGCTTCTAATCAGCCTTTGAGCATGCTAGCTTGCAGTTGTAGGGAGGTTCACGATTGTGTTTTGATGGCTTACAGGAGTGGGAATTAATATTCCAATATGAGTTCACTTTAATGATAAACCTATAAAATACATAACTGCATTTTATTTTGTGTTCATACAAAGGTATTATACTCGACTCTATTTTTGCCCTCTTGCCTAAGGAGCATTGCTCCTTAGCCAAACACCAGCACTTGGGAAATTTGCCCCCCTCCTGTCCACTCCTTCTCCCTGAGTTGATGTGTGTGTAAATTTAGCAGGGGTGAATGTTCGATTGCTTTCCTTAGGGACTCAGTAGAACATCCTGAGTTCCCTCCTGACTCTTGGATGAGAAATGTTTTATTTATCTAGGTAATTTGTCATAACAGGTAAACACGTCAAATCAATCCCATCAAAATTTTGCAGGGGAGTGAGTGGAACCACTTCGTCCAGCCTGAATTTAACTGAAGAGGTGACTTGCAAAACATGGTGGGGCACTTCTGTTGGAATTATCCCTCCAGTGATCTTCACACAATATAGAGGCTGTGATTTCAGAGGAAAAGAATGATTACCCAAAGGCTTCCTTCTGTAAGTACATTTTGTTCAGAAAAAAATAATTGGAGCCAGGGAAAAACGCTTCAGTGGAGAAAAGGCAATAACAGTGGAATATTTGGCTATTTCCTCAAGCCTCCTTCATGTCCATTTGGCCTACAGAGCTTTATACCCTTTTTATGAGAAGGCTGTATTCACGTTGTGTAGAACACAATTAACTGTGTGAAATTTGCAAAAATCCAATGCTTTATGCTCTTACCATTAGTCTGTAAACTGTTTCTTCAATTACATGTCATGGAGATAAAATATTAGCATGCAAGATTTTGAAGCTGAAGAACTAGATAAATAACATTGGCAGTGAAGTTAATACACCTCTGAAGACACTGCAGACAGTTAAGATACGTATTGAATAATCGCGTTAAGCACATGAAAATGGAAGGTACAGATCCTGTGCTGTAGTGGGATTAATTTTTAACAGGCATAAATAATCTCTGCTTGCAATACTAACAGAAACTAACAAACCACTGTACAGCCTCATTTTTTCACAGAAAAGGGAATCTGGGTTACAAGACAAAGCCAGTCTAAAATAAAAGCTAAACACTTATTTTGCTTTCCGTTGCCTAACATACCTACTTATGTAGTCAGTAACTGCCAGAAGAATAGTTTTTACAAAAGGTAAATCAAAAGGCAAATCTTACTGCAAACTACTTTAGTTTTGCCATGGCACAGTGCTTACCTTTTAATTTTAGTGGTAATTAAATCCTCTCTTGTGTGTCTGAACAAAACTGGCACAATCTTAACAGCTTCTTGAAACATATTATACTTTTTTTTTTTTTTTGGGCAACAGGCAAGGCTGGATAATTTCATTTATTTAAAAAATGTGGTTTGGAGTTGTGTACTTGGGAGGCTTGTGTGCCTGTTGCTAGGTTTGCCTTTCACTGCTATGGCAACCGCCGGGAAGCAGGGCTCAGCGGGAGATGGCCGCTGCGCCACGCATCCCAGAGGACTTGGTGTCCTTGGGGTTAGCGAGCCGTGGCGGGCAGCTCTATACCCGAGGGGCTGAGGGGAGACTGGCGTTTTTAAGATCCTGTGGCTTCAGACCCACCTGTCTGTCTTGTTCTCTCTTTCTCCGGGGACTGAAACCGGTAGCAGGGGCTGAGCAGGCTCTTGCTGCTTTCTCAGTGGAAAAAGAAAATGCATGGGCAGGGTGCGAGAGCCAGGCAAGAGTTTTTAAACTTGTCAGGGCTGTGTGCAACCTCACCTATCAGCATCTTGAATTATCCAGAAGTACGTCTGAACGCAGCTCATGGTATTTGCCTCAGATGCCTTGATAACTTCCAATATTTATTCCAAATATTATTTACCTGACTTCCGGCCAATCGAGGTGTTTACTTTTCTGAGTGCAATAATTTTCTATCAAAAGCTGTGTTCTTGCAGACTGTCACCTGATAAAACAGGTGTCTGAGCTGGAGTGACTCTGTGTCTGTGACCCCGGGTGTGTAGGGGACTCTGAGCGCAAGTGCACAGCTCAGGAATGTGCCCGCTGCTCAGGGAGGCGGTCACCCTGCCTCTCTTTCTCTGGGCTTAGATGTTCGACTTGGAAATACTTTGATTTGGGCACTCTGCTCCCTTTGCTTGAGCTCAGGATTGCACCTGACCTCAAGCTGTTGGTAAATGTTTACACATGTACCATTGTCAAATGAAGTGTGGTTTTCCCCTTGCTGTAAAAGCGTGCCTGCTGGGGTGCCTGTGCTCACCGTCGCATGGCAGCCTGACCGCTGGGGTGCTTTTCTCTGCCTGCTGTTGGAGGGTTGTTTAGCCTGGAGAAGAGGAGGCTGAGGGGAGACCTTATCGCTCTCTACAACTACCTGAAAGGAGGCTGTAGCGAGGTGGGGGTCGGTCTCTTCTCCCTAGCAACAAGTGATAGGACGAGAGGAAACGGCCTCAGGCTGCGCCAGGGGAGGTTTAGGTTGGATATTAGGAAAAACTTCTTCACCGAAAGGGTGGTCAAGCATTGGAACAGGCTGCCCAGGGAAGGGGTTGAGTCTCCATCCCTGGAGGTATTTAAAGAACAGATAGATACGGTGCTTGAAGACATGGTATAGTGATGGACTTGGCAGTGATAGGCTGACAGTTGGACTTGATGATCTTAAGGTTCTTTTCCAACCTTGACAATTCTATGATTCTATGAAAACATAGACCCTTCTCTGATGGCTTCCAGTGAAGTGCAGTCATCCCAAGGTGTTGCCTGGCTGGGATGGGGCATGGTGCTCCAGGGAAAATATTGCAAGATGTGGTGCAGGGGGTGCTAAACACCCTTCACAGCCCCTCTGTGTGAGAAGTTTTTTAATTTAGAGGCACTAATTCTTGGCTGAGGATGGATGACTGCATGGTTGTATGAAGAGTGGATGTTGCTCCTTACTTTTTTCCTTTTGTGTGTGATTTTCGAGGGTGAGGAGCAGAGGGAATCTGTTTTGTGTTCTTTTATATATGTGTGTCTATATATATATGTGTGTGTGTGTGTGTGTGTATATATGTATTTGAAAACTGGATTTTTCAAAGGGCCGCATACTGCAAGCACTGGCTTCTGTGATGTTTTTTCACTTTGAGGCAATTGTGTAGTTTGGTTTTTTTTCTGATTTAAGGTATATGTCCCTAAATGGGAGAGGTTTCAAATGGCTGCTGCAGTGATCTGATTTGAAGCTTTCTAGTTACTTGGTGTTATGTTCATAGCTTAAAAAAACCTTAATTTGAAAAGTTACAGTGCAAATTACTAGGTTTATACTTTTTAATACCTTTCTAGATATCAGTTAATAGTTAAACTTCACATTCTGAAATACTTGCAAAATGTGAGTGATTTTAAGTTGGTTTTTTTATCATATTAAATTGTGGTGTGCCTACATCTAAGATAACAGGCTTGGATTTTATTAACTGGATTTGTCTACATGTAGCCATGACATTTGCAAACCCTCAATACATCCAGCAGGTAACTTGAAAGGAATGAAGCGACCAAGTGTCTCTGCAACTGTCACTTTGAGTGAAAAATAATATGTATCATTACTTTTGCAATTGAATATTTATTTTGGCTCAGGTTTTTGGGCTGCCTGTGTCATGGCCTTGATTTCAGTCTTCTCCTTTCTTGTTTGCCTTTCTTGCTTTTCAAGACTATCTGATTATCGTGGTAGAGACACAAGACATAGCCTACAAGAAAACTTTTCCCCACTTTGAAGGTTACTGGCTGGTATGAGGAGCAGCCAGCCACTGCTGCTTGGGCACTCTCAGTGGCCTGGGCTCAGTGCTGCTGCATCTGCCCGATACCTATTGCTAGCCCTGCGGAGGAGGTGTGAGTCCAAGTAAAATCCTGGTTATTGGGCACTTCTTGACTTGGAACGGTCTCCTTGCCCCACTACATTTTGGTCACTTTGCAGGACTTTCTGATCTGCTTTCCATACGCAGTTGGGTTAAACCATGGGAAGGTGACGGCAGCACTGGGGGCAGCAGTTGTGTGCTGGGAGGAGCGTGAGGTCCCCAGGCTGCCCAAGGGAGGCTAGTGCTGGGAGTGACAGCAGTAGTAGTAGCAGTTGGCACGTGCTGAGAGGAGCGCAAGGCTTACGAGGCACTCAAGTTGCACCTGAGGGGGTTTCTGGGTGCCTGAAGCCCTCATGCTATATGTGGGGAGGGACCAGGCAGCAGCAAGGATGAGCTGCTGGAGGGCACCCAGACACAGGGGAACTGTGGCTTCCCTGGCCAGACCACCCGCTGCTGGTCATAATCCTCCCACAGGGAACTCAAGTGATGGCAACCACCTGACAGACAGTCACCTCCTCTGTATCCCCTGTGGTGTTAGCACCCCTGGGGACTGATGCTGCTACCCAGACAGCTCCCAAGGGAACAAGCAGCTCTCTAGGTCTCTGGCCACAGGGTGTGCCTGAGGTTTCTACTAGTGTCTCAGGGCAGCAGTAAGAATGCCTGTGGGAGATATGTCCAGGTAGAAGAGCTCCTCCACTTGTTGGCTGAGCTTTGGGAAGAAGTGGACAGGTTGAGGAGCACCCGGGAGTCTAAGAAGGGGGTTGAACGCTGGAACTGTACTGTCCTCTCTGGAACACAAATATCAACTAGGTATAACCCATGACACAGGGGACCCTACACTCTCTCCCTACCAGGCAGAAGGCAGTGACTTGAGGGACAGAGGTGAATGGAAATGTCTCTGCTTGAGACAGCAGGAGAAGCTTCTCCTTGTCTGCCTTGCCTTCCCAGGTGCCCTTACACAACAGATGAGACTCTGGATTTGGACAGACAGGGGTATGAAGAGGCTGAAGATGATCTATCCATGCTTAAGGAGTCACCAAGGTCAGGTCAACCTATCCCCCACATCACGACGACCTCCATGAAGAAAAAATGGCAAGTTGTTATTACAGGTAACTCCCTTCTGAGGGGAACAGTGGACCTGATCTGCTGAGCAGACCCACTTTTTAGGGAAGTTTGCTGCCTCCCTAGGGCTTGGGTTAAAGACGTTACCAGGAGACCTCCTAGCCTGGTACAGCCCTCGGATTATTATCCAGTATTGCTTTTTCATGTGGATACTAATGAAGTTGCAATGAGAAGTCCAGGGGTGATAAAAAGAGACTTTGAAGGCCTTGGGGAGATTAGAAAAGGGATCAGGAGTGCAGGCAGTATTTTCCTCCATTCTCCCAGTTGTAGGGAATGACATTGAAAGAAACAGGCAGACCCAGCTTATCAATGCCTGACTCCTGAGGAACAGTGTGCTAATGAGGGCTTTCATGCTACACCACGATGTACTGAGTACACTGGAGCACATCTGAAATGTTTGTACACTAATGCACACAGTATGAGGAATAAATGAGGAACTAGTAGCTTTGGCTCTACATCACTGTCCTAAGTGAGAGTTGGTGGGAAGAGTCCAGTGACTGGAGTGCTGTGATGTATGGGTTATAGGCTCTTCATGAGAGAGAGGCGGGTTTGGGAGAGCAGAGTTTAGGCTGCTCAAGGAGCTAGTGAGTAAGGCCTCCTGGGAATCTGCTTTTGAGGGAATTGGGGTCTATAAATGCTGGTCAACATTTAAGACTCCAGGAGCAGGTAATTCCAGTGTGTCAAACTGTCTGGACTTTGGAAGTAAGGTCAGGTTACACAGGAGGACTACAGAGATGCAGCTGGTCACGGTAGGGAGAACATTTGCATGGCTAAAGCTCAATTGGAGTTGAAGCTTGCCAGTACTGTGGTGGATTACAAAAAAGGCTTCAAGCATGTTGATGGCAAAAAGAGGACTAAAGAAAACACTGGTCTGTGATTTGATGAGGTTGGTCACCTCACAAATAGGGATGAAGATAAAACAGAGACATTTAATGCCTTCTTTGTCTTTAACACCAATGATGGCCCCTGGGCCTCTTGGAACCCTGAGTTGGAGGACTGCAACTGCAGATCTGATAAGCTCCCAGTTGGCTTTGAATTTGTACAGGATTTGCTGCTGCAACTGAATGCACAGAAGCCTATGGGCCCCAACGGGATTCATTCCAGGGTACTGAAAGAGCTGGCTGATGTTATTGTGAGACCTGAGTTATTTATCAACAGTCTTGGGAATCTGGAGAGCTCCCAGTCAACTGGAAGCTGGCAAATTATTCTGATTTTCAAGAAAGGCAAGAAAGAAGACATTGGTAATTATAGGCCTGTCACTATCACTTTGGTGCCTGGTAAAATTACGGAGAAGATTATTCTGGGAGTTACTGAAAAACACTTGAAAGACAATGCAGTCATCTTGCAAAGCCAATATGGGTTCATGAAGGGAAAGTCATGCATTACTAACTTAATATCCTCTTATGAGAAAGTTACTCACCTAGTGGACAAAGGGAAGGTAGTGGATATAGGAGTGGTTTTGATTTTAAGAAAGCTTTTGATACTGTTTCTCACAGTATCCTTCTGGACAAGAATGCAGCTAGTCACGTATACAATATGATGGATGAAAAATTGGCTGAAAAGTTGGGCTCAAAGCTTTGTAGTAAATGGGATAATATCTGGCCAGTCACTAGTGGTGTTCCTCAGGGCTCAATTTTAGGGCCAGTTCTCTTCAGTGTTTTTATCAATGACCTAGACACAGGAGCTGAGTGCATGCTAAGTAAGTTTGCTGACAATACTAAATTATGAGGAGCTGTTGATTCTCTCAGGGGTAGAGACACCTTACAGAGAGATCTTGGTAGATTGGAGCATTGGGCAATCACCAACCATATGAAATTTAACAAGGACAAATGCCAGATTCTGCACCTGGGGTGGTGTAATCCTGGATGCATGTATAGACTGGGGGACACGAGGCTGGAATGCAGCCCTGCAGAAAAGTATCTGGGGCTTTTTGTTGATGGTAAGTTCAATATGAGTCAACAGTGTGCCCTGGTGGCCAAAAGGGCCAACCCTACCCTGGGGTGTATTAGGCACAGTATAGCTAACTGGCTGAAAGAAGTGATTGTCCCGCTATACTCAGCATTGGTGCAGCCTCACCTCTGTGTGCAGCTTTGGGCTCCATGATATGAGACAGATACAAAAATATTAGAATGTGTCCAAAGGAGGGTAACAAAGATGGTGAAAGGACTAGAGGGCATGACTTATGAGGAGTGGCTGAGGATACTAGGTTTGCGCAGCATAGAGGAGACTGGTGACCTCCTTGCTGTCTAGTTTTCCTCATGCGGGGGAGTGGAGAGGGGGGTGCTCTTCTCTTCATTCTGGTGTCTGGTGATAGGAAGCAAGGGAATGGCTTGTAGCTGTGTCAGGGGAAGTTCAAGTGGGATATTAGGAAAAAGTTCTTCACTGAAAGAGTGGTCAAGCACTGGATCAGGCTCCCCAGGGAAGTGATCAAGTCCTCAAGTCTGCCATGGTTCAAGAAGTGTTTGGACAATGCTCTTAAATATGTAGTTTAACTTTTAAACTGTTCTGTGTGTAGCCACGTGTTGGACTTGATGATCCCTGTGGGTCCCTTCCAACTCAGGATATTCTATATACTTGTTTCTCTCTTTTAGCTGAAAGAAGAAATTAGATATTAGGATATTTATATGTTAGTGCAAATTCTATTGGCTTGTTTTTTCCACATGCCTATATTTGTGAAGCAAGGAAGCTGTATTCCACATTCTTAATGTTTGTAATGCCGTGACTGGGAATGAAAGACCTAGAGAGAGAATATCCTGTTTCTAAGTTTCCTCACGATAGTTTTCAACACATTCATTCTTTTCTTACCCTCTGCCACTGCTTAAAAGAATAAAATCTGTTAACAACAGGCATATGTGATCAACAGCTCCTCCTACTTCAAATCTGTCTTTAAGCTTCGTTTTTTGGGAGTCCATCCTACATTAACCTTCTGCTAGCGTTTATATCAAACCAAAAATGCAGTAACTATGGTGCTGTGCAAATGTGTATGAAATTGTAAACTTCTGTGTTTGCTAGTTTGTTGATAGGGTATGGTTGAAATGTACTGGCAAAAATACAAATGTAGATTCGCTGAAAATTGAATGAACAGTTACTTGAAGAGATGCACAAATAATTGAACTTTCATCCATTTAGGAATTAAAGCATCCTGATTTAGCTGATATTTTAGAATGAAGTGAGATCTTAAAATTCTGAGGATTCAATAGGTTCACAAAATAAGTCAAATAAAAAGATGGTGCTGAATGAATCTGTGGCTTAACCAAAGAAATACATGTGGTCTAATTCAGTTCTTCTGTGTTTAAATTCACTTCTCTTTTCTTTGCGGTAGGCTTTTACAGAAGGTTTGGTGTACTTTATTGCAGGAAGGTTAACATTGCTTTCTCTAATGCTGGCTTTTGGAATTCAGCTCAGATATGAAGGTTTGGGGGTTTTGTGTTGTTGACTATAGACTGCTTCATTCTGGTCCATTTTCAAGGCTGCGCCTCTCTGTCACATATGTCAAATATCTGTGTGTCTGGAGGGATCGCTATCACTCTGAGGAGGTCTTTTGTTTGTTTGTTTTAAGCAGAGTATATGAAAGGGAAAAGGATGCTGAAAGCTAACAAAAAAAAAAAGATTCAAAAAAGCAACATACCCACAGGCCGTTTCTGACTGACAGGAATACAAGTGGCTGCGCTTTTTTGCCCCGTGAGTGGCCAAACGAAGCTTTCCTGTTTGACATTCTCCCCTGCCTCTCCACCTGTGCCACACAAAGACCTTTATTCTCCATCCTCTGTTTGAATAAAAGGTATTTCTAGGTCAGGCACACCTCACCCTGAAAGGGGAGAGATTTGGCAGGGAGGAAGGAAGGGAAGGTTCAGTGATCTTCTACTTTTATTCCCAGGCATGATAAAGTTAATGGAATAGGATCTGTTCGCTACAGTCAGGTGTGAAAACTAATGATAACTATTTTCTTTTTAAAGTAAATGCTACTCCTCACCTGGAAGTGATCTCAGAAGTGATTGAATATTCATAAGTTTTTCTTGATAATGGCATAAAGGCTTCTCTTATCTGGTTGTGTTCTTACACATTATTCAGGAGAACAAGGAAGATAGAATATTGAATGCTCAAACTTATTTTCTGCAGAAGGAGGAAAAGCAGGCTGTGTGAGCTTAGAAAAGAAGAGTAAGCTTTGAACAGTTAGCAGGCAACCCAATATACATGATTCTGGAGTTCAGCTCTGACAGCTGCCTGAGACTGCCAGTGTAGCTCCCTGACATTTAAACACTTTTCAAAAAGGGTGTAACCAGAAGTCATTGCAATGTTAAAATTGATTTTTTTTTTTTTTACTAGATCCACATAGGAAAGAGAATGGAGAATTCTAAATTGACATGAATGAATATTCTCATACTCTAGATAGGCTTCCAGCTAACAGGCAAGCTGTAAAGAAGGCTGTGAGCCTCTGCCCTTCTTTTTCCTTCCTACTCAATCTCCATGCAGCATCTCTCTTGTCCCTTTTTTCACTTCCACCACAACCTGGCAAGGCACAGTGCTGTGCATCGTGCAATCCGGTACCATTTAACCCTGATTCCCTTTCTTTCTTCCTCTCTGTAATAGATCAGGATTGCAATTGCCCTAATATCTTTTGTAGCCAGAGTTTTTAGTCATGATTAAAATGGACATTAGAACTGTGCCCTCAACAGAGAAGATGAATTCATTTAAGAAATCACACTTCTGCAATAGCTGTTTAAAAAAAATTGTGTTTTCCTGGTTCAGCAAGGAAGGGAGATAAGTCCTGATTTTTGTGCCAAAGGCTGAGAGTGTAACTTCCAAGAAAACAAAAGGTTGGCTTAATTTGTGTGTTTGGTGTACAGGGGCAGGAGAGTGAAATGGAGGAGGGGAAATGTTGGTTGGGTAACTTTTTGTGTTTGTTTTGGAGTCTCTGTTGCATGCAACTAATGTTTTAAGACTCAAGCCTGTTTTTCCTGTCTTTCAGGCTTAGTAACAACAATAAAGCAGTCCTGATAATTCACCAAATAGTGAAGTATTACTTCAGAGGGTTCTTTTATTCCAGTCTAGATCAAGCAAGGCTTTTTCTTACAGCCATTTTGTATAGATAGCTATAGTTATGTTAGTTCAGTCAGTAGAGTTACATTGATTATAGGATTCTTAATTGTCTGGGGTTTGTTTGATCAACTGTATAAAAGGCAACAGTTGGAGATACAGTTTGCCTGAAAAACAGGGAGGATGATTGCATTTTGAAAAGGGAATCGCACATTTTGTGAAACTTCTGAAGTATATAAAAGGGCTGCAAATATAAAAATTATACCCTACTAGGGTAAGATGCTTTAAATGCATAGGGTTTGAGGCATGCTTTTTTTCAACAATGAGGACTTAGGTGTTGTTTGGGCCTAATTAAAATAAATGGTTCAGACCTGTATCAGGGACTCCACTTAATACGGTGCTGGTGTGAATAACCATCCTATTTTCAAAGTACTCTTTCCCCCACTCCCTATAACTGTGCTGAATACTAGAAGTGGTTACAGCTGAATACTAACAGCAGTTACAGATAATGTGCTGTCCTGGCTTCCACATTTCAAGACAGACACAGGGGATTTAATTGCTGCTCTTGTACCTTGTCAAAATGACCAAGGGAATGGAGCAGTTGCCTTATCAAGGAGACTGAAAAGGTTGGGGCTCTTTCATTTGGAGCAGAGATGTCTGTGGTAGGGTAATGACTGAAGCTTATAAAATTGGTGAAGGCAAGACATGAACTGTTATTCACTAAATCTCACCACAGAAGAGCTAGGAAATGGATTTGAAACAGATAAAGTACTTTTTTTTTTTATATATATAGTGCATAGTGGACTTCTGGAGGTTGTGGAGGCAGACACAATATGAGCAGACGCAAAAAAGGATGGACAAACTGTGATGGATGACTGGTCTATAAGCAGACAGGATACACAGGGATATGCCTTTCCAGTTCTTGTCGGTGCTAGGGGAGCACAAGAGTAAAGGGCTGTAAGTAGTGTTGAGTATCAGGTGTCCTACTGCCACTGGCCAAGGTGCACCATGGGCCTGGCCCAGTAAGGCATTTCTTATGCTCTTAACATGAGTGAAAAATGTTATTTAGCAATCAATTTTTTTTTCCTTCCCCTGGGGCAGGGGGGAAGTCTAAGCTGCATTTTGACTTAATTTGTAGTCTCAGCTTGGACCCCAGCTTGCTTACCTTAGCTGTCACTACACCTCTGAGCTGAAGCTGTGAGCTGCTGGTGTGTGGTTTGAAATCCCAGGCCAAAGACTGATGTCAATTTTAATGTGCAGTACAAACAAAATGGTGAATCGCAGCTGTGGGCAGGGGCTACCTGCCAGTCCTGTACCTGATCTTGTCCTGATGTAATCAGAGCCAGGCTGCATGACTTCTTTGTCTCCTCCCCTTTTACTGGGTAGCAAAGGAAACCTTTGCCTTCTCTCAGCTGTGAGCAGTGCTGCTTGCTGCTCCCCGGTAGCCAAGGAGAGGATGAGGAGGAGAGAGGTACTGGACTCAGCTAGAAGGCAAAACTGCTTTTGCTGCCTCCCACTTGAGATTTTTTTTTTTTCCTCTCAACAGTGTGAGTGCACAGCTCAGATCTGCTCTCATGTTGCTTTTAGTCAAATCACGGGGAATAAAGCATGATGGTAGAGATGATCTTGGGCAAACACCTGCCTCACCTGATGATGATAAACACCAGTGACTGGACATCTCTGCTGAGACCAGTGTCTGCTTGTGTGAGTGCTTTACTGATGTGCTAAATTTGATTGCAGTTATTGGTTTGAGCGGAGAAGTAATTGCTGCCAAGAGTGGCTGTCCCTCAATGGACCTGACCTTGGCATGTGTCCTAATTTGGAGAAAGCACAAGTGAAATGAGTAGACTATCTGATCAAAAATACAATGTCTACCTAGCTATTTGAAACCTTTGAGGTCTCAGACTGAAAGATGTGTGTCATTTATGGGGTTTAAGCAGTCTTAACTTTTTTCTTTGTTTTTTGGAAGATTGGATACCCAGTGTGAAATAACCTGTGTGGAACTTAGCTGCCCATAGTGTGTTTTCCAGTGCCAGAAGGAACCACTTTGCCTACAGACCTGGCCTGAATAAAGAAATCAGAGTAGCTGTTAGTGTAGATGATCCTTAAGTTCTTCATCCTAATGTTGCAGCAGCATGAACATACTATTTATTTAAATTTGAAAATATTGAGGTGTCAGTGAAGAAGCATTTGTAAAGTCTGGTAGATAGTTTTTATTATCTGTTGTCGTTGTGATTTGTTGACCTGAATAACACCTTCAAATATAATGTGAAAATAATCACCTTGCAGAGTATACCATGTAGGTTACTTAAGTGGAAGAAGATTATTTGTTCAGGAACCAAAACATCAGGAGCTAATATTGATGTAATGTATTCTGTTAAAATTGGTTAGAAGCAGAAAAGCTTACTATGGGGTCATATAATTAAGGTGTGGAAATCAATGCTGCTAGGTGTCAAGTTAGACCTTGATAAAATAAAATCATGAAAAGATATTAATATGGCTGGAGAATATGAACTATGATATTTAGCTAGGATAGTGAATTATAAAAATGCATGAATTCATGTGTGTACAACATGACTCATGGTTTGGTTTGTGGTTTGGTTGGTTGTTTTTTTTTCCTTTTTTTTTGTGAGTAGCTTGTGCTAGTGGGCCCTCTTTTTTGTGAACTTTTTCTAAATCATCTGGTTCTGGACAACTTTCAAGGCAGAGCGCAGTGTAAACCTGTTGTTGATATTTCTTTCAATTCTGTTTATTTCACCAATAATAGGCTTGCAAAATGTGCTTTTCTAGGTATTGGGATGCTTCATCCACTGGAATGTATGAATCTGTTTTTTGGAAAAGTATGTGTTGTGCAAACTCTATTGCAGAAAGAGCCATCTCTTTCAGAGACAAATGGAGCCAGCACTGGTGCATTTGTGAAGGAGGTGGGTTAAAGCTCAAAGATTTGGTTACTGGTGATTGGACTGGAAAGGCCTTTAAGGTGCCAGTAGCGTAGAAATACTTCTCTTCATTTTCAGTTCCGAAAGCACTCTTGTCTGTTGCTACTTGTGTTTTGGGCAAGGCTTGACCATTAATTGGACTGTGTGCACATGTGCCTTCAGTGATGACAAATAAGAGTTGGCCAAGGACAAGGAGGTGTCCCTAGGCAACATTGTTACACTTGCAACTAAATTTTACAGACAAAAGCAATTGTTTTATTGGCCTGAAGACACCTTTGTCTGTTTGGGTGAATTGTTTGTAACTGAGACATAATCTTCAGAATGGTTGTGAGAACTGTATGCTGTTTATGACACTTCATTTAAAAATAAGGTGAAGTTAAAATAAACAAGGCTGCAGGCAGTGGCTGAAACATAGCGCTGTGGATTTTGCATTAGAATATTAATCCTTATAGTTGGTACTCATTTCGGGTTTAGTTTCACTTTTTATAACCACGGGTGCTTCCAGGGTACTCAGCTGTCAGATAGTGATATGCACAGTCCTAAGTAACTGTTTGTGTTGCATCTCTATGGTGGGGACTCCTGTTCTTTGCCAGCTAGACATCCGGCTGAAATGATTTTTTTTAAATCCTCTTGGGGGGTTTTGAAGTAATATGAAACTTAACTCTTTTCTCTCTAGTACCCAGGTTAGAAATTATTATTGGACTGGCAGAAATTAGGATTCTAGCAAACAGAAGTATACCTCACTTTTTTTTTTATTGCCAGAGGAGACAGCTGTCTGCTTTTCACCAAGGACTGCCTTAGCAAAACAACCCAAATTTTCATTTGTAGTTATAATTGACAAGTCCAGCTTTTGAGTTGGACGCTATCTAGAAAGTCTAGATTTTGACAGTATTGTGTCTATGTTCTAGAAACTAAAATGGCCACTATTTATCTAGGAGCAAGTCCCAGGAGTTTTGGAGATACAGTTGATGTAATTGCACACCAAACACAAATGTTCTCCTGCAGTCTCTGTAATCCAGGAGTGACAAAATGTACAAAATTTTGTACAAAACTTTTATTTTAAAGTTTCTGCTTGTAGCTTCATCATTTTAAGTGCTGTGATGATATGAATGCAGAGAAAGGGAAGGAGGTTTGGTCAGTTTTCAAGTGTCTTAAAAGCCCAAGACTTTCTGCTTGTCTCCGGTTTTGGGCCAGCCATTGTTTTTTTGCATATTCTGAACCAATTGTATTCAGACTGACCACATGTTCGTGGTTGTTTTTTTTTTTTTAACAACTTGAGCATTGGAGATTTGCAGATAACTGCAGCTGTGTTGCCTTGGCTTGAGAGTTCAGTCTGAAAAATGCTTTATTCCTTGTTTTCCTCAGTTTCCATCTCTTCAAAAGTGTTGATATTGAGCCACAATATTCAGGATGGACAATATGTATTTTTAAATTTAAGTGTCTCTGAAAATGAAGTTCACAGAAAACATCTGAAAAACTGGTGATCTTTGGAGGTATGCCCATTAGGCATGCTGTCCTCATTTTCAAAGATGGATATTTAGGATCCTGCTTGCAAAATAAGGATATTATCACAGCTTGAAATATTTCAAATACACAGGGTGTATTGCTGGTGTGAGCGAAGTTTGAAGAGGGTGGTGAGTATATCCCGGTTATGGCAGCGCGTATGCTATCCAAGATCTACCAGGAAACAAATTATTTACCAGCAGGTTAACAATCCTACTTAACATGAGAGCTGCTAGATGCAGTACAGTGAGAGGAGTTGAAATAACTTTGAGGTCTACACACTTTGACCTTAGATGTGGGCCATATATGCTAGATTCCTAAAATAACTTTAATATCTACATTAGGCTAGTTGTCAGGCTGTGTTCAGCCTCACAGCCTGCTGTGTTTCAACATGACTTGAATAAGCTTTTAGACCACGGCTTTAATCCTAGAGATTTTGAAGCAGCACCACAGTGTCTTTTAAAATACATGGGTATGAAGCAGCTGTTGAAAATAGAATACCATGGATGAATAGACCTTTCTGTTACAGATACAGGACTTGCTACCATTTTTCCTTGAAAACACATTTCTGCAATGCACTTGCACAAGAAATGTGGATTGATTACAATGCATGGCTTAAATGAACCCTTCCTGTGAAGAGCAGTAATGGGGCACAACTGCCTATAGATTAACTTCCAATAATCTTCAATATATCCTTATCATCTGCTCTTAAGTGTAGGGCTTTTGCACATGAATAAGAGCCATATATACAACTGGAGTGCAAAACTGAAACTGATTTGGAGAAATCAGTTCAACTCGTGCCTACATGTTTTGAATCTCTTAGTCTGAGCCTGCAAGCATGCAGGCTTAGGTCCACATTCCCAATGAGACACACACAGGTCATGGTACTAATAACTTTGGGGTCTTATTTGACAGGAAATAAAATACAGGAATACAAATGTACAAGCATATGTATTTTGTTACAGGGTTCCTTAAAAATAGCTCCTGGTAAAACAGGATTTCTACTTGAACAAAGAATCATGTCTTTAATCCTTTGTTAATTTAGCAAATCTCAGTTTTATCAAATTGGGGCTAAATCCTCAGGGATTCCTCTGACAAAGGGTTCCCTCACAATCTGGAAGATTATCTAATTATGATTTAAAGAGACTTGCAGCAAGGATGGCTAAAGATCAAAGTCTCGGAGACCATTAGGAAAGGAGAAAGAAAGTGTGAGAGAGCTCGACTTTCTCACGGGAGTAAAGTGAGGACAATTATACCTGTCTTTAAGTTTTGCGGTGAGTGGAATCAAGGTCCCTGGTGTCAGGTTTGGACTTGCTTGCTTTCCTTCCTTCTACTTATCTCTCCTCCTCTTGTTACACGCAGACCCCGCACGCTTACCTGACGAAAAACTTGCGTTTATTCTTATGGAGTCTTTAGGTTTAGCTATGTTAACAAAAAGGGGCTTTTAACTTAAAAGCTCGGTAGAGAATATAAGACTGCTGTTACCCCTGGGCGGATTCAGGGGAGCGAGGCAAGGGGCTGCTGCTTCTAGGAACAAAAGGTTTCCAGAGCGCCGTTACCTTGGAAGTCCCACCCACAGCAGGACCATCAAGAGCTAACAGCTCTTCCTGGCTCTGTCTAGGTCCTGGGGGCTGCCCACAGAAGGAGACAGCATTATCGTGCCTGGAAGGAGAATTGCACGATCAGGCATTCCCATCCCATGCTGACCCATAGGTACTGCGATCCCTGAGCTGGCACAGGAGAGTGTCCGATTCATTCAGAAGCATTTGAGACCGACTGCTGATCAAGCCCGTTTAACTCTTCTCTATGGCTCACCCTTAGGCACGGCCAGGCAAACCTTACTGTTTTAACCCTTGCAGCTTTGGGTCTGACCTTCTGCTCCAGCCGGCGTGGCTCCGAGTCAGTGGATTGCTTGGGTGCAAGCTGGGAGCTCTGCGTTACACTGCACGGACAGTCTTAAATGAAGTGTGTACTTTCCCCCTACCCCTGCTGCCTCTGACATCCACGTGTGCGAGCGTGCTCTCCTTTCCCTTTCTGTTGCCAGGGAGGATGAGCAAGTCGCAGCTTATGCTATAGCTGTTTCCAAGCCGAATGCACGTGTGGCTGCTCAGCTGAGCCAGGCAGACTTGAAAACAGGGTTCAGAGCTGTAGTCTTCCCCTCACTAGAGGCGGTGACTTGGGTTTTGTGTCCTCTGCACAGCAGCACATTTTCTCAGAACTCGTAGGAAGTTATCTCCTGTCTATTCTCTGTCAAATGAAGCTGCAATTTCTCAACGAGTTAAAAATTGTTGGAGAGATCGGATAAGGGGAAGGCAGGGAGAAGAATAAATCAATAGTTCAATCTTTTAAGTAAGCTTTCCTTAGGACCCAGTCTTTAAATAACCTTTTGTATCTTCACCTCATCTTAGAAAATTCATTCCAGTCTTCAGTCTTGCAACAAGTGGCAAAGGAGCACTTTGCTGTGCTTTCATGCTGCATATTAAAGGATTGCTTTAGTAGCATGAGTCTCTTGTGTTTCTCAAAGGAAGCACTCAGTTCTGTTTCTGAACTTCAGAAGTTAGACGGGGTGGGGTAGAAGAGAGGAGGGGGAGTGTTTGCAGACTTGTGAAGCTAAGTAGCTGCCTTGGACTCAAAATTCACGACTTGAATGTTAAAATCTGAAAAGTTCATGCCTATTTTGATATAAATTCTTGGATCCAGTCCAGTATTTAAACTGACAGGTTTGATTCTGCTTCTAATTCAAGTTAAATTCGTTTAGAAATAAGCTAGGTATCAACATATATTCCCCTGGTAATCCCAAAGTGAAGTAATAAAGGAAAAAAAAAAAGGGGGGGGGGGAAATAAAAAGTTCAGTTCAGTTGAAATTGATACTTTGTGTGCTGGCAGGTTCAAGTATGCTTGCACTATAATCATTAAAGTTCATATTTTTTTTTCTCAGTAATATCTTCCTATATTGCTCAAGACCATGAGTTTAACTGTGAAGTTGGCAGTGAAAATGTTTTTAAGTAAATGACTCCTACTTATTTGGGTGACTGTTTTATATATTTTGTCTTTCCACTGAACAGTTGTAAAACTTCAGCTCTCTTAGGAAACATGGTTGATTAGCTCTGCCATTTCAATAGTATCTTTTAATCCAGCAATTATATGTGTTTTAAACCATTTAAAATAATGCAGAAAAGCTTTTCCTATTTCATCAACTCTAGTTTAAAACAAAACCAAAAAACAAATCATGAAACTTTGATTCAAAACAGAGATCCTTGCTTCTGCTATTAGAGAGAAGAATTAGGTTAGACTTGCAACCATTCTGCAGTACTTGGAAACCAGGCAGAAGTCCACTTGGAAGTATGAAGTAAATTGAGCATGAAACAAGAAAAGCTATGAATGGCTAATAATTCAACAATGCAGTTTTGTTAGTTACGACTTACCACATACTCTTTTCTTAGTTATGTTTATGAGAAATAAACATAAAAAAGGCCAATCTTGGGAGAAAATTCCAGATCACAGTTATATCAGCCCGTTACATCATCTTTGTTAAATGAAACCAAAGGGTTTGCTAACTATCTGAATAATTTTTGGTTCTGTCTAAAGGGAATAAGAAGGGAAATATTTATTGGAAGTATTTTCTCATACAGTGTCTTGCTGTTTAATTCATTTAACTCTTTCACAAAACAGTACCTGGATAAATGTGGAAAGACTTAATAAGACAGATAATATCACATCTCATGGGGACCTGTTTATCATGACTGCACAATCTTGCACACCTGAACATTTGGCCTTGACCAGGAAGACTTTGAAGTGGCATAAGAAAACACCGGAGAAATATTTTCACTTGATACTTTGTGTGATGAAATTACTTCCTAGGTATCATCTTCACTGTGATAAACTATTCATATTAAGCAGTGCTTGCAAGCTAATCGTGCAGCAGGTACTAGAACACACTGGAACAGGAAAAAAGCAGCTGGAAGGTGGGACAAGCAATTAGCCAAAGCCAGTGAATAAAAAAAATAACAAAAACCCTTGCTTTGAGAGCTCTGTGGCTAGGGATCAATGCTGCTTTGCATACTGAGCTACTATGGCCAGGTTGAAACTTATGTTGGGCATCCTTAACCACTGTATCTACAAACCAAAGGCTGGTTCTTTTCAAGCCGTGTTTCTATTGCTGTGTGTCTCAATAATCTTCGTGTGCATGCTGCTGCTGTGATGTGAAGAGGAGGTTAGAGAAGAGTCCCCCAGAAGACAAGCCGTAGCAGAGTTACACCAGCTGTCTGTCACCTGCCCTCAACCAGGTCAGGCCGGGGCAGTCTGTGGAAATTAACCTTTGAGACAATTTTGCAGAGATAGGAGATGAATTCTTGAATGGGAGTTGTTGATGAGAAGTTTACAAAGCTTTCTGAATGTTTGTAAACTATTCATCTGTTTCCTGGACAGTCTTCCCTGACATTAAACCCTCTATTTGTAGTCGCAATCTTGTGAGTTTGAGAAAAGACAGAATGGATCAAAACCAAATCTCTCTAATTGATTTTATTTGGTTTGAAGTAGGCAGGAGTACATTTTAAGCTATGAAATATTTAAGTCAGAAGCTACCAAATAATGGTATTACACCGCAGTAAACAATTAAAATCGAACTGATGGTTTATATGCTGGTAAAAGTAGTGATCACAGTTTGCTCCCTGGAGCTTCTTTATGAATCTGGACTAACTTCCAAAACAAAATTCAGAGGACCTGATGGAGTAGCTGTTGGTCAGCTGTATTGAAGTGACTAGACTTCTGAATGTAAAAACAATAAAGAACTATAAAATAATACATTTTGTCATTGGGAGTGCTTTTCTATGGTGACATGCCAGCTTTGAAATACTTGCTGCCTACTTGACAGGGCTGCTAGAGCCTGACCTTGAGCATTAGTTCAACTTTGTGCAGGTTGCTAGAAGAATCAGATGATATTTGGGTGTTGCCTCCTGGATTTGACTCAAACTAGAAAATTCTTTTTTAATACCAACCTCATACACTGTAGATTCCCCATGCATTCTCACTGTAAATACAATTTTTGTATTTACAGCATTAGGCTGGGGTTTGCTGTAGTCATTGTTCACTTCAATGGGAATCAACTCATCTTGTCCCTTAAATGGACATGGGATACACTCACAGGGGGCTGGGGTTAAAGGGGAGTACTAGATATATATTTCTCATTTCCTTTCCTGTTCTTTTATGCGTACGTTTAGCAAACTGATTCTACCATTTATGTAGTAAGGCAGCTCATGCTTTAATCAAACTAAATTTAGTAACAGGTAGAGTTGTTAGAGAAAGAAATGAGTGTGTTGTGTAAGTAATACCAAGTTCAGGCACACAATTTCTTAAATGTTTTTATAATTTTTCGGCTTGGTACCAAACATTACGCTTACTGGCAGAAGTTCCTGTGGAGACAGGAAAGCTAACTCCAGATGATCAGAAAAAAGATGGTTATCAGTGTAACTACCTCAATATAAATAGCTTTTCTTAACTTTAATTTTATGTACTTTATGGTTTAGAAGGTTCTGATTTTCTACTTGACAACTCTACTATCTTTGCTTAATATCAAAATCAATTTCAAAGACCAAATCAAACCTTTACCTGTTAATTCCATTGTTACATTGTGATTGTTACACGTGTACTACTTGGTATGAATCAGAGATTTAATAACCAGAGTTGCAGATGCATATAGAGGTCTAGAATATAAATGGCATCATATGTGATAGTTTTACATGATGGTAATTTTCTCTTACATACAGACTAAGCAAGTGTAATTTAAGACGTAAGAGGAGCAGATCTGTTAAGACTGAGATAATGTTGTTAGAGCATGGTTTTTGTGTGAGGCAGAATATATGGGGAAAGGAGATATCTTTAACTGGAACTACTGTGATATTGTTGGAATGAGCAGACAAGCTTTTGAGCAAAGCCCTTAGCTGTGGCTGAAGGTCCAACATAGGGGTTTCTTTTC
This sequence comes from Platalea leucorodia, assembly GCF_965183815.1. Lineage (NCBI taxonomy): Eukaryota > Metazoa > Chordata > Aves > Pelecaniformes > Threskiornithidae > Platalea > Platalea leucorodia. The sequence continues at coordinate 119,694,079 of NC_138824.1, forward strand.
TGGATGTTGAAGTAAGTACAACGTTAATATTGCTGTGTAAAAGAGTTTTACCAGCAAATAAGGAACTCTAGGACAGAAATAGCAATTAGTGACTTTGTATAACTCTAATAGTCCTCAGTAATTAATACTGGTATTTTAATAGCTTTGCAGAGTAATACCTGCTGTCATCATCAGTGAGGTAAATAAGACTTAAGTGACCATCCTGCTCTGAGGTATGCATGTATGAATACATACACATATTGGTCACTATGTCATACCTAGTATGTTCACAGCATGTTTTATTGTGTTGGATACCAGTGCTTACAATATAAAGGTCATTGAAATTGTCTGGGAGATGGATATAAAAGGCTTCATTTAACTGATGCTTCCGTTTTTTGATCTCAGACTGAACTGCAGATGCCTCAGAGGGTGCATCTGTATAGCCATCGTGCATTACCTTGCAATAGTGAAGTGGGAAGTGACAACTGACTGGAACCCACAGAAGGAATATATTTGTAAACTGTGGGTTTTTAAAATTAAGTTAAGTTGATATTTGAAAAACAAAACAAAACAAAACTAAACAAAAAAAACCAAACCGACCATGTTCTGTAAAACAGCCATGGGACCTTTGACCAGAACAAGGGCAGAAAAGGGCTGTAAAAAAAAATAGCTAGATGATAGCTGTGCAGCGCTGTATATTAGAAAATCATTAGAAGAGTTGACTAGAAATAGATCACAGGTGGGGGAAGAAAAGCACTTTTGCAAAATGCAGCACCTTATGTGGAGAAGGATTATTAACTATGTGACAGTTAAATAAAGCAACAGGCATTAGACTTGATGAACTCCTGAGAGAAAACTCCAGAACTGATGCAGCACCATTACTTTCACTCAGCTTAATATAGCAAGTAGATTTTAGATAGATCAGGAAATTCTAGTTAGGAAGTAAGCTATGCATCTTAGTGATATCTCTTAGGAGAAAGATGAGATCACTGGTTGAACATTTCACTCAACATGTAAATGAGGGTACATATGATAAAAGCTGAGTTACTAGGAAATAAATATGAAAAGGCTGCTATTTTACTTGTTTTAATTTTAAAATAAGAAAGATGCTGAAGGTATAGGGCACTTCCTCTCAAGTTCTGAAACAGTGACATTTTGCAATGGAAAAAGGTAAAAACCCGAGTATGTTTGGCAATGGGTTACCTCAACAAAATAAGATATTTGAATTTACCCTTTGATTTTTAGAGGGGGAATATTTTAATCTTTAGTCTCTGTTTCTCTGTCAATTTTATGCAAATGGAGTTCCTTCCTTGAAAGGTTTAACATTCATTTTTGTGCAGCTGACCCAGTACAGTTCTGGCACAAAGTGAAAAGCCCTTTTTTGAGTATTAAGATGATGCATCACTTGATCTTTGCCCTGTGCACAGAGTGCACTGCATCTTAATTAAAACAAATTATCTTATTTATTCTGGATTCTCAAAAAAAAAAAAGCAGGAGGGGAAGGAAGAGATATGGGACTGAAGCAAAAAGTCTATTAGCAGAATAATGATTTCTAGCCACTCCCAAATCTGAAACCTGATGCACTAATTCTCTGCTTCTTAAAACGTGCTATAACTTTGCTGAGAATTGCATGCAAACTCTATTTTGCAACATTTTAAGGCTCATTTTGCACAAATATGAAGTAATTTTAAAATGCATTTTAAGAACATGGGTGCTTTGTGTTTTGTTGTTGTTGTGTGTGAAACCTGGTGGTGACTGGTGGCTTTGATGGCTTTTTCCTGCAGAGCTGGGGCAGCCAACTAGAATTCAAGGAAATGTCAGTCACAGCAGCTTGTAGATAGATCAAAGCTTGTGAATTAAGTATAGCCCTGCGTGGTCTTACTGCTCTTCCTTCATTGCTTGAGGGGCAAATGTACTTTTGTCACTATTTTGCTGATGTATTTTGCAGTCTGAATTGCTCTGCCAGTGCAATTGAACAGGTAATTTAGACAGTTAATCTTAAAATGCTTTTTCAGGAGAGTAAATAAGGAACAACTCCAGCTCAGTGCAGAGACAGCAACTAGTGTTAGGAATTGAAGATCTGAGCCTTTAAGAAGGGCATCACTCATGAAAGCCTGAAAGCCCAGTATGTTGGCAGCAGATGGGCAGATAAAACAATTCTTGCCAATTGCTTGTGCTACGCCACACTTGGAGAGATGGTCTGTTATGTAAGTGCCCCAAACCGGGGGGCCGCATGAATAAGAACAGATTTGTCCATGATGCTTTCAGCTCCTTTAAACAATAGACTTGAATTAAAATTGCTCTAGTAATTCCCTCTTTCCTCCCCTTCCCTTTTTGTGCCAAGCAGCATTAGCACTGTTTTTGTTTAATTTAGTTTTAATGCTTATATAGATCTAGAAACATTTTCTGACTCTCTCTGAAAAATGCGCAAGTACAAATACAAATAGTGCCAATGCAGAGAAAGTCTTTTAGCGAGTGCAGCATTGCCAGAACTTGCCAGGAATAGTGATGGCTTGTGGAAACACTGAACTCTTCTAGCCGACCCGGGTTTGAGCAGAGGTTTGAACTTGATGACCTCCAGAAGTCCCTTCCAACCCAAATTTTCTATGGTTTTATGTTTTTAACACTTGATCTAACAGGCCAGGGAGGTTACAGACTGATTTGGGATGTATGGCATTGCCTAGCTGGATCAGAAAGTTTTGATCTGCCCCTTTGATGCAAAGACAGGTCTATGCAATGGGCTTCCAGGCTGGTTTTGGGTGTTCTACAATCCTGGAATTATGCAGAGGTGACGTAATCAGTCCTCAGTTGCAGTGCTAATCCTGGTTTCTAATTCCTGGTAGTTAGTCTTAATGCAGAAAATTCAGTTAACAAGTACTGCTGTTCAGGGTGTTTCCTTCTCAGTGGCGCACCCTATATATGCGTGGAAGTGCCTGGTCTGCTTTGATATCTTCAATTTTTGGTTTCAGTTCATTGTTGTGACCATGTTTCCATGATTTGATTGCAGTCTAGGTAGAGGAAGTTGTTCCTTTCCACTTGTTATTTCCGGATGCTTTTAGCATTGATGTTCCTCTGAAATTGGTTGCTACTTTATTGAAATGAACTGATAGGAAAGATACGTTGAAATAACATTTGACGTAACAGAGCACTACAAATATTCCATCTATCTATGCTTTCTGAAATCTGCGATTTACTGGAGTATTTCTTAGGCTGCTCATTAGCAAGTTATGTGAAACCTGTGTTCTAGTAAAATATGTGCATTGGCAGTGAAGGCCTTCTGATTTTTTAGGGGCTTCCTATCTTCTCATGTAACACCTGTTTTGAATCAATTTTGAGTTTATAATACCTTCTGTGCAAAGCACTTAAAGGATTTGGATCAAGTCCTTAATATTTTATAAGAAACTTAAGTTGTGTGGTGAAGAATTGACTGAAGAACAGTAACTCCGTTATAGTTTTACAGCATTCAAGTTAGGTTTTTACATATTACCCTTATCTTAGATGGTGAATACAAGAACAAAAATAGCTTTTTTTTTTTTTTTTTAACACAGAGGGCAGGAAGAGTTAATGTTCCAGGTCTTAAGAGGTGTGAGTTAGCTATATAAAAAAAACCAGTAGTGTTATGTACTTTATTCATATTGATATGCTTCTAATTGGGTTTGGCATAGCAATGAAGTTGATCCTTTGATCTTGCGATTTCAGTATGGCTCTCAAAAGAAAGCTGTTTTACAGAGTCATGCTATCGTGGTTCCTCCTCTGCCTGATAACTTTTAAATGTTTTGAACAATTTTAAATGTAGGTGATTCATGATATAAAATATCATGAAACTGGGTGGACAGGGAAGAGATGAGGAAAAAACATTAAATATGTTAATCTGAAAAGCATACACTGCATCATTAGGTCACAGTATTAGACGTCAAAAGGTTTAATAGAGCTGAACATATTGAAACATGACTTGATAGAAAACTAAGCTTTCTTATTTAGGTTTGGAGATAAGAATGAAATTTCTGTGGCAAGAGATGTAAAGCTTGTAGTGAGAGAAACTGTAAAAACAAGTATGTTTAAATGAAAAAATGGTGGAAATGAATGGTAGTATTCAAAGTTATAGCTGTACCTAGTAATCTACATTTTATTCCTTTTCTAATTTGGTTTTTTGAAAACTGCTGGTGCTATATCTCAATGAGATTGCAGTGTGCTTCCATCAAGTTTGGATAAATGCCTTGTGCAGAATATGGCTGTATTTGCGTGTTATCAAATCTGGATGGTCAGTCACAGGATAATCTATGTAAAATACATTCAGCCTCACAGAAAAGGTTGGGGTTGGAAGGGACCTCTGGAGGTCATCTGGTCCAACTTCCCTCAGGCAGGGTCACCTAGAGTCCAGGAACTTCTACAAGATCCAGATCTTCTACAAGATTTAGATCTATTCAGTTTTATATGTGTATTAAAAATATAATAATATCACAAATTTTGATTGGTTACATTACTTTAGGCAAAGTTGTTGGTTGATTTTGGAAATTGCCTCAAGCAAATGTTGATAACTCTGCATCTCACTGTTGTTCCAAGAAAACAAACTTCTAGTGGCTTCAGACCTTTTTAAAAAATAATAGACTGGTTTTTTGTTTCTATTTCTAGCTTCCCCTCATAAATACAGCTGAAATATCATATAAAATTGTATAGATCACTTTAAAAACAAAAAATTTAGGAAACAATAGTATTTTCAGACATCAAGAACTGTAAAGCATAATTTAGGAAAGCAGGAAAGAGTGTTAATCTTTGAGATGCATTGATCATTTCTTCAGTGGTGTAGTTTCTAGAGTGCACTAAGGTACCAGAAGTTAAACCTTTGACTTTGAAGCTTTGAGGTACCCTCATTTTAGGGGTGATTAGTATGTTACTCTTTCTAGTTGGAAGAAGTGTGAGCATGCAGAAACTCTTCAGTTACTGAAATCAAAAAGTAAATAAAGAGGGCAAAGATACTTTAAGGCACATTTGCTTGGGCATGGGGGTGGGGGGATGTCACTTATATAATGGGCTCCTCTCTGTTATTGTCTCTTATGAGATACTTACATTGTAAACACTTTAAAGATGGGAGACTTATATGTACTTGTTAGTAGTAATTTTAATGCAATGAGCTGTGGGTGGTGACTTGAGCTTCTTGTTTCTGCTGTAATATCAATAAAGAAATGAATGTATAGAAAAATGAACTTTTACAGCTGACTGAAGAACAAGTACAGAGAAAGCAAAAGATAGTCATAAAATTGCTCTTAAGGACCTTCTGTGCTGTCATTTTCCAAGTCCAGACTGCTTCTCTAGCAAGCTCCATAAAGCTTTTCTTGTAGCTCTTTTGCCTTTTGTTTGAAATCATAAACTAAGAAGGAATTATTAGGAAGTGGGCTAACTGTAGCCCTAACACTTTTTTTACAAACTGAGATTGCTCTGAAAGGCATTTCAATTTAGATCTGGAGAACGCTCATATTTTTTAAACATTACCAATTCTTTTACTTTTAGGACTTTTTTAAAAAGGAGGGATGTAGGATCTGGCATGCCTTTATGTTTTAGTAGTGAAGTGGAGTGTTGGTTATCAGTTTAACAGCAAGTGTGAAGATACAGACTTTATCAGCTGCTTAATTTGAACAGTGCTGGACCAAAACTTAGCTTTCCCAGAGTACCTGAAGATGATTGCTCTCTTTTGGAAATATTTCTTCTTAATTCCATTTATTGATTTTCTTCAAATAGTAAAGTGTGAAATTGAAACTCCATTTGCATTTTCCTTTTTTTTTGCAAAACAAATTTCTTTGAGACAGAAATCTCTTCTTTTTTTTTTTTTTTTTTCAAAGGCCTATAACTGATATGATGTGTCCTGCAGGTTTTTTGCAATAAACTTTCTACTGATGGCTGCAAGAGGATGTGGAGCATATATCATTAAATAAACTTAAGTGATACCTGTAATTCTGTAGCCTTCCTCTATCAAATGTCATGACCTGCAGGATGAAGAAATTGAAACCTTGCCTAAGTTGGGAGGGTCAACTTATCGACGTGGTCAGTCCTCTTTTCTCCTTGTCCTTTCCTCAAGTTTTCCCAGTTCTTCTATCTTGATAAAAGCCACGTTACCTTGATACTGAAAGTGACAGCCAGTTGCGTATTTCATAGATTCAGAAACAAAACAGAAGAAACTGTTTTATGCATCAGTGTGTTGAATTATTTTGCAACAGCAACATTTGCCGTAGTTGCACATACGACAACTTAGAGCAATACAAACCTTGAATCATTTTTTTTCCATTCAGAATATCACTCAGTCACAGGTATTATGTTGGAAACAGGAAATTGTTATTGCTTAGTGCAACATTTTTTGCTTATTTCAGTCATAAACAAGCCATGATGAAACTGTTTTTTAAAGAATATGGCCACTGAAAGTTGGTGGGACAACTAGTCAGAATATAATATTCCTGAATTTGCAGTGCTGTGTTGGGATTTGTTTCATCTCTTAGGTTTCTTACGTATAATTTGAGATAGTCTATAACTGGGTAAGGACGAACTGAATTTAAATGCATCAGACTTCCTTCTAATTACTTCGGCAGAAATAAGAAGCAGTTAGGTTTATTCACTGTCAAACAGGTGACATTCAAACTTTTCTTTTGTAATGGCTGAATTCACTTCAGTAATCCTAATTTTTCATGGGAACTCATGTATTTTCACAGCAGCTTGTTCTGAAGAGATTAGCTCCTGGCTTTGGGGTTAACAAAATGAATCTAGTCCTACTTTGTGTGCTAGCTCTGAGCGGTCCCTTAACTGTACTGATAACATGCCTGTGGTTATTCCACTACATATGAACAAACAGGCTCTCGGTACAACTTTCATACATTGCAAGCATCTAACAGAGATTAGTTTCTAACAAACTCCAGGAATTTTTTCATTTGCAGTCAACTTTCATAGTGTCTGTAGGGATCAAAAGCTTAACCAGACATTGATTAACTGATTACATCTACAAACTCAGCATGACTGATGTAGCAACTTGCAGTTTGACTTTCTTTATACTAACCTACCAAAAAGCAGATTGTATCCACAATCTTCTAATTGTAGAAGTGGCAGCATAGCTATATAAAATGCCTGCAGCTTCACTAAAAGGTATGTCTGTTGACTGTTACCTTAAATGAACTCAGTGTTGGTAGGCTTATAATGTGAAAAACATGGTGGCCACATGGTTTTTCAGTACTAAGTTATATCTAAACCTAACGTTAGGCAAGTGTGAGACAGGACGGAATGAAGAATAGATTTGATTATGTTTCGTCACAGACAAAAGTAAATGTTTTTTGTGGGAACACATTTTAAGGTATATTGTTTTATTATGTGTGTATTTAGATTTTTTTAATTGTTGTGATGGAGTGAAATCTCTGTGTGTGAGTGAAATCTGTGTGTGCAACTTAAATCTGAAATCTTGATGTGTCAGAAAAAAATGAAACAAAACCCAAAAGAAATAGAACTTAAACTCCAAACTGTAAGAATTATCACTGAATTTATGTGCATGCATACATGTTGCTCAGAATGGTAATTTAAGTCTAATGCAGGAGTTGGCTTGTACTCAAAAGATCTGTTTGTTCCCAGTGTGGTGGGTTAACCTTGACTAACAGCTAAACACCCATCCAGCCTCTCATTCACCCCCATGCTGCCCCCATCCCTTAGCAGGATGCATGGGGAAAAAACAGGATGAGAAAGCTCTTGGGTTGAGATACAGACTCATCCTGGGGAAAATAATTTGCTGCCAAGTAAAATAGGTTCAGGTAGTGAGAAATGAAAAGGCAAGTGTTAAAGCAACACCTTTCCCTCCCCCCTTTAACCAGGCTCAACTTCTCTCCTTCACTCCTGTCTCCTTTACCCCCACCCAGAGGTGCTGTTTGACAGGGAGAAGGGTGGAGTTATGATCAGTCCATAACTTCCTCCCTGCCACTCCTTCCTCTTACCATTTTTCCTCTGCTTGGTATGGGATCTTCACAGGCTGCAGGGGAATCTCTGCTCCACTGCCTGGAGCTGCTTCTCCTCCTCCGGGCAGCCCCTGGCCTCTCCTGCAGCCCCCCGCTGCCACTACCTGGGCATCTACATCCCATACAACCACAAGTGCCAGAGTAAGTAATAATTATTGCCACTTTGCAGAAGAAATTGAGGTTGATTCTAGAGTACCAAAGTGGCGGATGGTAGTATAAAACTATAAAATGAGCCCATTTTAACGGATGGATTACAAGCACTCTGCTAGACTCTATGTGATGCTGATTAAACAGTCTGTGAGTAAAATGGATGAAGCCTTTCAGAGTGCAGCTGGGTTTGCTTGTCCCAATTTTCTCCCTTGCCCTCTTCTAGAAAATGGAGTATGCCACCTTTTTTCTCTTATGTTGTTGACTTGATAAGTCACCAATAAAGAGCGTCATAAAATGGGGAGAAATGGTCTGTCCAGCTGTCGTGGTTTAACCCCAGCCAGTAACTAAGCCCCACGCAGCCCCTCGCTCACTCCCCACCAGTGGGATGAGGGAGAGAATCAGAAGGGTAAAAGGGAGAAAACTCGTGGGTTGAGATAAGAACAGTTTAATAATTGAAGTAAAATAAATTAGAACAGTTAAATAAGCAAAGCAGAAATCGTGCACGCAAACAAAACAAAACAAGGAATTCATTCACTACTTCCCATCGGCAGGCAGGTGTTCAGCCATCCCCAGGAAAGCAGGGCTCCATCACGCATAACGGTTACTTGGGAAGACAAACGCTATCGTGCCCAATGTCCCCCCCCTTCCTTCTTCTTCCCCCAGCTTATATACTGAGCATGGTGTCATACGGTATGGAATAGCCCTTGGGCCAGTCTGGGTCAGTACTCCTCCTGGCTGTGCCCCCTCCCAGCTTCTTGTGCACCCGGCAGAGCAGGGGAAGCTGAAAAGTCCTTGACCAGTGTGAGCGCCATATAGCAACAGCTTAGCACTACTTAACAAGAACCAAAGTATCAGTGTATCATCGACATTGTTCTCATCCTAAACCCAAAACACAGCCCCATACCGGCTACCAAGACAAAAATTAACTCTATCCCAGCTGAAACCAGGACACCAGCATATTTTAGGGTGGTTGGAGAGTGTAATCATGTACCAGTTTAAGTAATGATCTTGTGTTTTGCTCAATTTATATATTTTATCATGTTAGTATAATCTTCTATAGTGGTAAATTTGGGATCACTGTAAACTGCTGATCATCTAGCTAGGGAACTATATAGATTTGTATTACTTAAAGGCTTAGTTGTTTTGCAAAGCTTAAACATTTCAATTAAATTCTATTTAATATAGGTTTGCAGATCCTAATGTTAATCTTGAAAAATAAGTCATATCTCATTACTTGCGGGGCAAAGATCTCTCTTAGTAACCCAGAAATTGAGTGGTGTAGACCTCAGGACAAAAAGTGTAACAGCTGCTTTGTAAAATCAGAAGTATGTTAGTTTTTCAGTAGTTTCACTATACCTCATTCCACATCTGCATTATGTAACTTAACGTCCTTTTTAATAAATTAGTGGATAAAGCTTGATACTCTTAGTGGGTATCTTGAACCAAGTTTTGATGTGTTTCTGTCCCATTCAGAGCTGAAATACAAGATTTTCACTATTTGTAGAAAGCCCTTTATTCTGGTTTACTAAGGACAGTTAACATTGGCGGGGGGGGGGGGGGTGCGGGGCAAACAGCTTTTTGTTGAAGGTGATCTTTCTGAAGGACCTCTAAAGGGCACAAACTATTTGAAGAGATCCTAAAAGACATGCACTAATGTGCTGAGAACAGATTAGACAACCAAAGATGTGATAAAAAAATAATTAATCACTAGGGTGTCTGTCTGCTGATACACAGATAGAGACATGATCGTTGCCAGCTTAAGCCAAATACGTTATCTCACAGATATGCAGAACTCTCTCTACAAAGTAATGCCACATGTTAAGGACTTTCTGCAAAGACGTTTAAATCGCAAAAATCATTATGTTTAGAGTTTCTTGACATCCTCAGTCAGTTCTGCTATGCCTGCATTTGGCAGCTTCATTAATTGTTCAGATGAGGAAGAAGTGATGCATGGATGCCTTACAAGGCTTCAGTGCAGCAGCTTTAGGTTTTAAAGACCCCCAAACCCACAGTGTATTGCTTTCAAAGTATACATTGCTGTAGATGGGCTAGGCACACAAGTTTCTATTGCGGTAGTGCAGGTAAGGGGATGATTGGCCACTTAGTGGTCCTTGAGTTACATAGAAAGTGCTAAAGAAAAGGAAATTTGAATGTGCTGCACTGATCTATAAATGCAGAATGCCCTAGGGGGTTTATAATTCAAACAGTCGGAATTGCTTAGGGGTCCACAAACCAAAATATGAAAATAATTGCTGTAGTTGCCCCAGAGCCCCAGCCTGAAAGCTGTAGTTGCATCTTGCACCCTTCCTGCAAACAGGTGTGAGGTGGGGCTAAAAGGAGGCAGCCTCTAGTGCCTGATGTTGAGATTGAGGACCAGATTCTGTATCCTGTGGAACCATGCTGAAGAGAGAGTTGAGTGGGGGAGAATTGGCAGGAAAACAAATGTATATTAGAAAAATGTTTTGGATGTGCAGTATATATTAAATCTTAACAACAAGGTTTTTCAGTCACAGCTAGATCTTGACTCCTTTCCAAATTCGTTGAACCACTTTGCCAGAGAAAGGCTCTGCAAATGTAACTTCTGCATTAACATTAAAGGCACTTCAAAAGTGCAACAGAAGAAATCATTTGCTAGGTAAACCACCTTTGTAATTTTAGAATTGGTTGTAAGACACTGTAAGTTGACAGACCACTGCTGAAATTACTGGATTTTTTTCTTCATAGTACAGTCTTATCAGCATCAATCAGATAAATAGATTATGCAGAAGTTATTAATCTTGGATTTCTAGTGCCAGAACATAAAGATAAGACCCCACACAAACATCTGTTTCTTACATCTCAATTTGTTATCTTATTTTCTTCCCCTGTATCTTACTGTGTTTGTATTGTCTTGTAAAAATAATTATGGTTCATAAATCCTTTCAGCAACTGAGAGTTAAATGCCCATGAAGGCATACGTTTGTCACTGTGCTTATAAAGTGGAAACTAGTGACAGTGGGAGGAAAAAGGAAACTAAAATTTACATGAAAGTGATGATTTTATAGAGGTTAGCATTTTTTTTCTTTATCAGAGGTTTCCATGATCAACATTTTTCCACACGAGTCAATCAAGATAGTGCTTTGTTTTGTCTATTAGTGTATTCTTATTCTGTGGAGTATTTCATAATGCCAAATAGCTGTAATACAGAATGCAGCGCTAACTGTTTGAGAGTCGCCTCAGGGCCGGCAGAAGTCCAGTAAGCCAAGGGTCCTTCTGGTCTTATGAAGTTACTTTTTGTATGGTTTCATGCTGTTATCCCTCTGGAGGCTTGTGTAGTGATATTTGTTAGTGTAAAAGATCTCTTTTGAGATGGGGGACTGCAGTGGCTAGAGCGACCCTCTCAAAGGAACTCAACTGTCTACAAAGAAATTGTGGCCTCCTTTCTCATTGTAGTGGTGAAAACTATAGCTGCTCTCACCTCTCCAAATGCTTGAGAAAAAGTTTTCTCAATATTGCAAGTGTCTAAAATGGGAAAAGATGTCCTAGCCTGGCATTCTCCATTTTGTACTCTGCTTCTCGATACATGTAGGATCGGTCTGGTTCATGTATCATAGCCCTAATATGGGAGGGAATATTTTTTTAGCATAAGAAAAATGTCTGGGTCTGTAAAATTTTAAATTATATGAATTGTAGACACTCTGTATTGCATATTAAAATTGTTATTCTAGCATACGTTGGACTTGAAGTCTAGTGGAGATAGTTTTAGTTTCCTGGAGAGCAGTATCTTTTTCCCTTCACACTTAACCACTTTTAATATTTCATGTCTTTTTAGCAATTCATAAGAAATACCTGTGGACAGGTATATTTTCTTTGCTTTGCGTACTTATGTCTTAAAAGAAATTTGTGCAAGTGCTTGCCACCAATGCACAGCAAAAGAGATAGGGGACCTGCCCACAAATGCGCTTCCCAACTAGATTGCACCTAGCTTATTTCCTCTGCGGAGGAAGAATAATTGCGGCTTCCCGGTGTGCAGAACTCAGCAACACTTTAGTTTTCAGGTCTTTGTATGCTGAACGTAGATACAGTACTCATGAGGTTACTCATGAAACAGGGAGCAGGGATAATCTGCCTGTAGCCAAAGAAATTAGGAACAGGAGATATCATGATTTTTGTATATGCCTTTGAAAAGTACCTCTTACATGAGGCAAATGATACTTTGAATCAGCCAGAGTATTTTTGCTGAAGAGTTTCATACCACCTCAATTGTAGATGTATGTGCACTGGTTGCATTGTGCTCAGGTTTTGTAGGATGTTACCTTGCTATTGAAAGTACAATGCTTGTCTGGCATTTGTAACTTAATGTGCTGCTGTCAATCATCATACAGGTTTTAAGCAAGCCAAATAGATATATGTTGTGTATTTTAAAAAGCGAATTAAGATTCAAATAAGTACTTTTTAAATCCTTTGATACAAATTAACTTGCCTGTAGTCAGCTTCTAATTGGACATCTGTTCCGGTATTAATTTTGCTTTTATCAAAAACATTTTTAGCTAGCAGTTTGCTTAGGTAATTTAGGTGTTTTAAATATATTGGATTTAATCATAAAATCTTCTTTATGTTTAAACATAAAATATTGCCTGGCTGATGAAATGCTACAGTTCAAGATAACTCTGATACCTTGCAAACATAGATGGTATACGAGAAGCCTGGGAAAAAAGCAAATAGGGGCCTGGTCTTTTAAAAGTGAAAATGAGGAGCCACCAAATTATTAACCAGTCATAGCACTACTTTGTTTTCTAGAGAGAATATTGTAGCAAATAACAAAACAAGATAGTTCTAAGAACTTAGACACGGGTAAGAGCTGTTATGTACTTGTCAGGAGATCTTATTGGAGCTGTCTACCCACAGGACTGCTCAAGGGCCTTGTGCGTAAAGAAGCAGCAGTGGTAGATGTCATTGCATATAGCAAAGCTTTCCATGCTTCACATAATGCTCTCATAAGCAAGGCTGGGAAACAGTGGTTAGGGGAATAATCATAATATATAGCTGGATACAGCTTTTCAAAGAGCTGGCCATCCTGAGAGTGTGTTTCTCAATGGTTAGTGCCAAAATGTCCACGTATACAGAGTGGATTTCAGCAAGGATCTCACCTGTATCTATATTTGATGTCTCAGTAATGACCTGAGTGACACAACAGACAATGTATTTATTAAGTATTCAGACAATACCATTCAAGGAAGGAATGGTACTGTGTTAGAAGAGGGCAGTCGAATTCAAAATGATCTTTTGACAAATTGGAGAAAAAGTCAAAAAAGGATTTTTGTTGACAGGATATTTCCTCACCACTAAACTTTTGATTTCATGAGCTTCCCCCCCATTCCCTCTCTGTTAGACTACTGGTGGCAAACTTCTTGAAGCGTCTCTGTTTCACATCTGGGTTTTTTTCTTTGACACAAGTTGCAAAAGAGCAATTTATCTCAAACTGCTGTCTTCCTTGCCAAGAACTTCTCTCAAGTTTTACTCCATTTTTCTCTTAGCAAGCCATTTTCTTTGTTTCATTTATCTACTTTTTTTTCTCACTGTTGTTTCTTTCCAAGACAGAAAAACAATTGAATACTTTCTTCCACCCTCAACATGCAAATTCCCTGGCAAAAGGAATGGGATCTACTAGTAGAAGTGCCTGAATTGTAACTCTTTCCAGCTTGCTTTATGTGCCAAATTTACCTGGCCAGCAATTTCATCAGGACTAATTGTAGCCAAAGTCCATGTGGGAGATGATGTCTAAATTGCTCGTTTCATTAACCAGCTAGCTATGCTGGAAAGTGTCACAGTGGCTAAATGAATTCTCTGCTACAAAGTTTTTTGACATTTTAAAGTGATACATTAATTTTGTTGTAAAATTACTTAAGTGGGCTGGTGTTTCTCTTTGGGTTTTGTTTTAAGCTTAGAGCACTACATAAGCAGGTCCTTCAAGCATGCTGGTGCTCATGTTTTCTCTCTCATGACTCTCTCCCATCACCAGCATCTCTTAAGTTTATGCAGGTTGCAGGCAGAGAGGAGCAGTCTGCTCAACTGGTGATCCAAGTAATGCGGTGGGCTGCAGTGATTTAACTCTTGCAAGGTGTTCAATTTAATTCTGCAGAAAGGAACTCCTGGCTACTCCAATATAAAAAACAAGGGAAGCACGAGGGTTGGGAAATGAAGCAGCCCTCTTCTCCCCGCTCTAAGCTCAAGTTCAGATCAGACCACGAGTTTCTCAGAGCTCAGTGCCCTTGTGTTTTAAATGTAACTTTGCAGTTTTCAGTCTGGCTTTTTTTCCTAAACTAGTAAATCAGCTGTGAAAGGCAGAGTTGCAACTTTATTTACACCTAAATGTGCTCCTGACCATTTATTGCTTGTTGATTCAATTCTGTTTGTGGTAGGAAAGATAACAGATGTTTACTGTCTGATACTGTTTGTCTGCATTAATCACCTTTTGTATTAAGGACAGGTGTTGGGGAATGAGATTTCACTGCCTGTCAGGACACCCATACTGGGAGAGCATCTTTCTAATTTCACTAGTGCTATGTGTTTGCAGATAGAGCCAAGGGCATAAGAGTTACCTACCCCTTGGTAGTGACCCAATGATATCTCTGGCCCTGTCCATGATAAGGGCAGCATAAAAAATTAGCAAGTGCATTTGTTCAAGATAGCTGCTGTTGTGTGTGTCCTGAGCAGAGCTGCTAACTGACTGAATTCTTCAGACATTTGAGCTCTTCTCAGAGAACTAACAATTTCTCACTGTAAGGACCACTTCTAGCAGACTGATCTTAGTGATTAGGAAAGTGTCTACACCTGTAAATTGCTCCATACAAATGAGTCGTGGTTGCTTTGACAGTGTCTTTGGTTGACCCACGGAGCTCCCAGGATTATCTGAGTCAAGGATGTCTTGTTGGTGCTTGTCTGCCAGTTTGCAAGTTGACTAAGAAAGAGCAGGGATGATGAGATTTTTCTGGAGTTTTTTGGATCTGATGTGCTGACTGTTTGTGTACAGGGATAAGATCTGAGAAGGAAACAGAGGAGTTTTCTTCTGTGTCATTATTTAAAGTGGGCTTATCTAATATGCTTTCCAAGATACTGTAAGGATCATCTCAAATGCATAGCTGAAATCATTTAGCCATTCATATTTTCTGCTACTTGCAGTTCATCTTCCTTAAAGATCAAAACTTTTGCTCTTGAACTGAGTTTTTACCTTGTAGACCACAAGCTTGTAGACTTCCAACACAAACACAGAAAATGAAAATTGCCCTGATATTTCTAAGGTTTGCTCAGTAGGTCTGTTGTGCATGTATTTGGCCTAATTTAAGCACATTGAAAATCAGTGATAAGTCCTAAATTCATAGTGATTTGCCTGTATTATAAGTTTAGTAAGGATTCTGTCTACATGCAGCAGTTGTTATACTTTTGAATCCTTTGGGTTTATTTGCACAAAGAAGTTGACAGAGTAGAGTAAGCTGTCTCGGTTCCTTTGCATGGGTTGAAAGCATAGGTGTTTGCAGTACTTAAATATGGCTTTTGCTGTGGGAATTTGTTTTGGCTGAAAGAGCTAGTAAATTTGGGAGCTCCTTTCATTTGAAAGCCTTTTGTATTAGTATCAGTTCTAATCACACAAATCTTAAGGCCTTTCAGCAAATGTGTTCTGTGATTGATTTGTGCTTGAAAATTTTTTTTGTGTGTGTGTGCGCTGTGTACTTCCTCAAGTATGAGAACTAGATGCAAATTTTTGGTGCTGACCAAATCATGCATTTTCTTTATTTATTTATTTTCTCTATTTATTATTGCCGCTGTTATTTCCTCTCAATAAAGTAGGGCACAGTATCCAACTTTCATATTTCCTCTGCTGAGAAAGAAAATTCATTATTTGTCAGTTATGTATTTTTATCTTTTTTTTTAGATGAAGGTAGTCCTATTTTGTATGTGTGTGGTTTGGTCTAATTTTCTCAAATTCCCTTTCTTTTCTACATTCTCTAGTCTGGAGGTTAGAAAATATGTCAGGAATATTTACTTTTTTGATCTGTTGAGCTTACTTTTATTTCTGGTTGCATCTTAGTTTGAATGGACTTTGGAAGCTCAGAAAAGATACAAACTCTGTAAGCAATGATAATTATTCCTAAAGAGGACACTTGGTGTTCTTAAACTTTATCATGGAGGTGGCATGTTTATTATTCTATCCTAGCTGAAAGAGAAATATTTCTGGTTTTGAGATTTTTTTTTTTCTTTCTAAAGTGGGAAAAATTGAGGTTTCTTCTATTTAATATCCAACTTGGTAACAAGTATTTCATTTCTCTGTGCCTGTTTAACTTTGCAGTCAACTTTCCAAGCCAGTCTGAGAAGTATTTTTTGAACAGGTGCAGTTGCTGAAGAAATCTTGAGAGAGTTTAAAAACCTTTTGTACTTGAAATATTCAGAGGTGCAGGGGAAAAAAGGGAAAGAATATGAAAACACCTGGCTCTCAGCAAGGAGTTTTACCTAAGCTTATAAAACCTTGTGAAGAACAACGAGATGTGAAATGCAACCTGAGGGTTTAGAAAGCAGAAGCCAAGTAAAAAATGCTTGATGTTCTTATTTTAAAGTATACATTTATTTTACAAAAAACAATGCAACCACACAGTCTGAGTGGGTTTTAGGGAGAGACAATTTTTTCTGCTGTTCATGGAAGCTTCCATGAAAATGGAGCCTTTACCTGGAGGCAGCTTGTGACAGGTCAGTTTTTAGCTAGGCAAATACATATAATTATATATTAAATAACTAATTTCAAGAAATTTAACTGGGGATACTTGAACATTCTGTAGAAACTAAACATAGAAAAACATGGGACATAAACTTTGACCCTTAATAGATTAAGGTTTAATCTGGTGTTGGCTAGAAAGGGTTGTAGGACTGTGAAATTAAATTAGTTTATTTGTTAAAACTTAACACATGAATCTTGTAAGGGAAGATTGTCCAAATTCAGTTAAAGGCATTTAAAGATGCTGTTTAAATGGAACTTGCATCACAGAGGCTAACTAGACAGTTGGTCTTTAAAAATCTCTTCTGGTAGAATTGGGTCTCGGCTTGCGTTTAACTGGAAAAAAAAAAGTGGGGTGGAGTGTTGACTTGAATTAGTTCAGTTTAACAGAACACAAAATCTTAGCGAAGACTTTGTAAAGATTAGTTGCTGTATGACTTACGAGGTCGAGAAAGGCTCTATGACCTTGCGTGAAGTTCGACTTGCCATTTTAAATGTGGTCATGACAAGTTGTGTTGCCTTCAGTAAGGCTTCACTCCAGGTTAATTCCAGTTAAATAAGACAAGTTAAGTTCCTCTTCCATCATCCCCCAGTAAGGATAAGTGCTTGGTTTATAAAAATAAGAAATGCTAGCAATCACTTGAACTATGCTGAAGATGCAAGGCAGGAACTTTGCAAGAGCGAGTGGTGATGCTAAGAATTTGAAAGTCTCAAAGAAAACATTGTCTTTAAAGCAGCGCCAGAGGACGGTGCCAAAAAGGCTTTAGAATAACCACTGTGCTTATTAGAAAGAAAACAACCAAACTGCTTGAGCTGGGAATTTAGTCATGTTCACTTTCCTGCTTGATATCAAGGGTTCTCTTACTGCTCTTGATGCCATGCTGTTTCCTTTCATTTTTTGGGTAAATATTCATAATGTACAAATAGGCCCAAATAGGCCCTTTTTTTTCACAAAAGATATCTCACTTCAAGTTAATATGGCAGGGGAGCATTAAGAACCAGGCTTCTTTCCTGATGGGAGTGTACTGGGTGTTCCAGTACCAGTAAAACTGCTGTAATATGGACATGAAATATTTTTCTTTCCTCTTAACAAAAGTTCTTTTCCTGAAACAATTTGGGTAGAGGGCAACTAGCCTTCAATAAATACATAATATACCCACTTCATCCCCTAAGACTGTCTCTATTTTTACTTTTTTAATGCAAATGCTGTATTGTGTAACAGGCAGCATGTTCAAGCTGTTCTCAAAAGTTTAGCATGAGTTTTCTGAATTTCTGCAGAGAAACTAAAAACAGCTTTTACAGATCTGGTGTTTGGAGAGAGCAGAGGAATAGTGCTCAAAATTACTGCTGATCTGAGTAATTTTGTTTTAAGATAAATTAACTAAGTGCAAAGACCAACTGTATAAAATTGTCAGTGTCCCATGTGGTGACCATATGTTAATTAGTGGAGGAGGCCCACAAATACAGATGTCTTTGCATAGCTTTCCTGTACTAGAGAGCTAGAGAAAAACAGGATTTGGGATTAGCAAATTCACATATTGCTAGCAGAAAGTAAAATGCTAGATCGGCTTGAATGGGGATGTTTTCTAGCTTAGTTTTGGTTATTCTTTTGAGTGCTTTCTGGGTTCTGATGCAGTTGATTTTTGGCCTATTTCTTTCACGTGATTAAAACCAATACATCGTGTTTGTAACTAAGCAATTCTACCACATTTCTTGTTAAAGTATTCTGTCACCAAGTATTCAAGAGCCTAGACTACTTGAATGTAGTATTGAGTGCCACTTAATTTTTTTTTTTTTTTTTTCTTGAGAAGTAGTATCTGGTGCATAATCATACTGGAAAAATATTGAAACACTGCTAATAAGCTTATACTAATAAAGGAGTTGTATGTCTTTTCCTGTAAATCTTTTATAGGTTATTAACTTTCAAGAGACCCAAAGTGAAAATCTAATGTGAAAAACAAATGCTTTTCTTTAAGTTACAGTGAGCTTAATAAAAGCAATTACCATTGAATTTGGTCCTAAAGATGTTTTTCCTGCTGTTGTGGTTGAAGTCTCCTGTTTTCATCAAAGTACAAATGAATTATCTCATATTTGCACTCTTTGTTTTGTTATCTTTTACTTTTTGTGATTGTGTTGATGCAAAATATGTTTAATGAATAATTTGTCTAATATGGACAACTTCTGGGTTTCCAGGGGTTTGCTACCTGTATTATGTTAAAATCCAGCATACTAACTGAAGCTTCCACAAAAGATGCCTGATCTTAGTTCAGAAAGTCTCACTGGAAAATATATAAACATTCAAGATATCTCCTGATTGATAAATCTGGCTCTCGACCTGTGGTCTCATACTCAAGGTCCCCAGGCATCGTCTGATGCTTTCTCTAGTACGGACAGTTTGACCAAAACTCAGCAGATCAAGTAACTGTAAAACTCAGAAGAAAGTTGTACGATACTCATCTACTTCAAATTACTGCTATTCATCTGCTTGTACTGTACGTTTGCTCAACAGTTTGCCCTAACTGTCCCTGCTTTTCTTGCTAAGATAGTGCAGAGGTAGGGAATACAGGCTAAAATACATTAGAGCTCAGTATGGTCAGCGGATTACTTGCACTTTACTGTAATCCCTTTTATCTGCTGAGAAATATATAAAGAAGCTACAGAAAAAAATCTGCAGTATACATGCTAGGAAAGGCCTTGTGTCTGGGGAAGTGCAGAAGTCTGAGGATAAATAAGTCTTTTAAGCTGTGATTGCAGCTGTCTTAAGTTTCAAAGTAGGCAGTTCCAAAGGCTTAGTAAAATAGATAAGCTTTAATGATGCCCTACCAAGCTAATAGACACATGCTGGCCTATGAGTAGGAAACGGGCAGTAACAGTATCTGTCTGAAAGGATGTCAGACATTTTGCTTTGTGTCAAATGCTGGAATTTATTTTGGTGGCAGATCTGTGGTGTCTTTATAGTACTCCACACTGTGGAATACATTACCAGTACTTAATGTCCTAACGGGTAAACACCTACGGACACATTTACAAGAGTAATACACCCTCCATTGTCTCAAACATAAAATAAATGGTGGTCTATGTGAAAGATGCTGGATCTCATTCTTGCAAAGCAAAACACTACATTTGGAGGTGCTTTTTTCTGAAAACAGAGACAAAAACCAATATTTTAATGGTTTAGGACATTGGTTTACTAATGTGTTTACTAATGAAGGCTAAAAGCATATAGGTATACTATCCGATTCATTATTAAACATACAGTGATATGGAGTGGGAAATGATGTGTGGTCTGGAAAGTGAGGCCAAGAAGCTACATATGTGATAACTACTTAAATAAGAGTAATGGTGCCTTAACCCAATATTTCTTGTAGCACAGTAATCAGAAGTTAAGTGAAGAATGTCATTATCTTCATTTGTATCCACTGATTTGGTTTATTCCCAAGGTCTGTGGAAAAGGCATGTAAATGTAAAACATTGACTAGGCAAGCATCATTGGGTGTTATGAATGACAGTAAAACTAGAAGTTATCAGGGCAAGAGGGATGCAAATAAATAACTACATGCAGGCTGTGGAGGAGACTGGGAAATAAGCTGCTGGAGAAACTAGTAAAAGCAACTTTCTCTAGGAAGCCCCAACTTTCAGTCTTGTTGCTCATCTCCAGAGTAGCAGCTTTGTCAGTCATCTGCACTGATATCCTTTGCCTTTGGGGAACCTTTAAAACTTGACTTGTCAATCTCCTTTGAAATGGTGTGGTGTTGAATATCAAAGGGAATAACCTTTTGCTGCATTGGTCTCTGATCTGCTCTACTATCACGTTCCCAATCTTTTCCCAGTTCTTTGCTTGTTTGACAAGGGATGGAAATCCTCTATTTTATGGTTTGCAGGGGGTCATGTTACTTGTATAGTTCTGTTTGAAAAGCACAGTCAAAATAACTGTGAGTTAGATTGTAAGGAAAACCCTTCTTTGACGAATACATAATAACGTCATGCAAGGTCAATAAAGTTGTTCTCATGCCAAAGTGTGACAACTAGTCACAGAGTGTTTAGTAAGGGTTTTGTATACAGCCACTAAAACACCTTGCTCTGAGGCTTGCAGAGGTTCCTAAGCAGAATGAGTCTGTGTCAGCATGTTTTGGTAAAGTTCTGATAGCGCTGAAATCAGCTGACAAGGATTAAAAAAACAACAACAACAACAACCAAAAAAAAAAACCAAACCAAAACAAACAAACAAAAAAAAAACAAAAAACAAACCCAAACAAACAAAAAAAAACCAACCATGACCAACAAAACCAAAACAACCCCACAAACAACAACAAAAAACCCAAGAAAAACAAACACACACACACAAAAACCTTAAAATCCTGTCTGAATTTCTGATCTTTTGATCACATTATATAGCTATTGTGCATCTGTGTACTGCTGGGAATTGCTTGGAAAGTTTTCCTCCTGACAAAGAAGGCTGTGCAGCTGAGCTTTCAAGTGGTGTGGAAGCAGACTGGTATTCATCATTGCTGTGTCACGATGGGGGGAGCGGTCAGGAGGGAAGTTCTTAAGATTCTGGCCTTTAACCATTTACTGTGGATGGTTGAAAAAATATATGGCAATGTAGAAGTTTTATTTTATAACAGAAAACTTGCTAGGGTTTGTGTATGTTTGAAGATGAAGAGAGTGTCTGTATAACCTGAACTATGTGGCCTTTGGTTTTCAACTGTATTCATGGATGCCAGAGGCAGCTTTTCAGTTCCAAAAGAATACCATTGTCCATTCTTAGGGAAAACTATTAGTTTTTGCAGTAAATATATGCCAACCTCAGAATGGGGTCTTAAATTAACAGAATTATGAAGGTTTTTCATATTCAAGCTGCCTAAATACTTGCAGAGCCTCCTGCATGTAATCCACATTGCTTGTTTCTGTGGGCGACGGAATGCTGGTATGAAAAAATGAAACACTGACGTCAGAGTATTTGCAAACCTTACTTCTTGGCAAGAGTATGAGTCAGCATACAGAATGCTTGAATGACTGCGTAAACCTGGAAATTGGAAGATTAATCTTAAAGCTGGGAGGGAAGAGATTTGAAGGTCAAAAGTAAAATAATACCATATGATTCAATTAATCATTATGTAGTACAAAAAGTGGCCTAATTGAGTGAATGGTATGAATTTTGTTGTAACTCTTGTTGATTTTGTTGTTTTTTTCTAAAGAAAAATTGGTTATAGCTTACATATGTGCTAAGAGAACTTCAACACTATTTTCTAAACTATAGTTTTCGATGTCTTGGTGTATCTATAATCTTGGAGTAAGGTGTGTTTTTCCTGCTTTGATTTGATGTCATAGTATTACCTAAGCATGCCTACCTCAGAGGGAGAGTTAGCCTAATTGTTGTATTTCCTTGGTTTTAAGTTTTTGGAAGGCAATTTTTTTTTTCTTTCAGTTTTGTAACTCCTTGTAGAATATCAATGTAGCATCTATAAATCTAAAACAACGCATAATGACAATATCAAATGTATAAATATTAGGTCTGACTTTTTTTTCAGGTACTGAGCTTCTGTAACTGCTGTAGCTGATGAGTTTTGAAAGCTCAGTATTTTTGGACTTTGAAGCCAGTTTGCCCTGTGTCCCCACTTTACATGTCAAAGCCTGGAAATACTGTCAGAAAACTGGGTATAAGAGTTAGTATGTCTTGGCTCTAGTAGTCTACACACATTTTATGAGCTGTCTGGAGTACAGTTACACTAGAGTAGAATACTAATTTGGTTTTGCCTAGTAACTGAGTCAGGATTTGTCATTTCTGTATGTCTCTATTCAATAAATAAAGTATTCTTGGTTCATCAACTGTTAGCATTCCTGCTGAGGAGACACTGTAGAGCTATAAATGCATATTTACTAAAATGCAATTGTTAATTACTCAGACATGTCTACTGGAAAAATGTTCCTTTATCAGAAGGCAATATGTATCACTAATTGTGAGTTTTTCCAGTGAGTCAGTGTTTTGTGGAAAACAACGAATTCACAGAAAGTAAGGTCCTAAACACCAATGTTCTGGCTTTCCTGCACCTCTGAGATGCATACAGATTTCTGTCTCCAAGACTGGTTTGTGAGCCCCAGGTTCCAGGTAGCTCTGTGTTCAGGGCTGCCTTGGGGCTCAGAAGCCTCCAGGCTTAGATGTCCTGCCTGCCTGGGTTCCCTTTCATACATGAGTTTCCCTGGTTGTTTCCAAGCACTGTATTGTGGAAGTTGGAGTTGGATGAACTTCAGGATCCAGCATTAGTTTGATGGGATGTCTATCCTGTGAGATAAAAGGATAAATAAATATCCTTGGACATAGTCAGAGCGGAGTGGGTATGGTCCTGAGCAGCCTAATCTAACATTGCAGTGGACTCTTTGAGCAGGAGGCTGGATTAGATGATCTCTGGAGATCCCTTCCAACCCAATTTATTCTCTAATCCTATGATCCTTTCTTGGATCTAAATTTGCACCAGCAAGCATGGGAGCACCAGCATCCCATATTGAAGCTGAAGATGTTGGCTTGGACTCCTCAGCAGGAACATGTGCTGGAGAGCATAGGTCTACAGCTTGTAACTGAGGCTGGGGTCTCAATCATGGCAATGTGGTTTAGTGTTATGTTGTCTGCCTTTGTGGAGGTAGACTCCCTAGATTTCCTTGCACAATTGCAACCGTTGGCTTAATTTTGTATTTTGCAGCAACTAACCAGAATTAGAAAGTTTCCACAGATGTATTTTTTCTTTAAAAAAAAAATCAATTGGAAATGAAACTAAAACTTTCTTCTAAATGGTTGCATTTCTTATCAAACTTATATCAATCCTGACAAAAGTTGGTGAATCAGTAATGATATAAAGCACTTTATATCTTACAAAGCCAGTCAGTCATCTACTGAAAGACCTAAACAAGATTTTCCCTATATTTTTGCTACCGTTTTACTACGATTCAGGCAAGGATTACATAGGTTAGCCAAAGAACTTAATCTTGTAATAACTTTATTTTTGAGTACTCCTGTTGTCTGGGAACTTTTCCTAAATAACGTGTGTGGGTTTTTTGATTTTGATTTTCCTTGAAGAAATGAGTTAAATTAGTAATTCATCATTACCATGTAGATAATCCTATTTTTTTTTTTTCTTCTGTGCACTTGAGAACTTGAGTGTTCCAACTTGCAAAATGTCAACTTTAAAGCTGGAATATTTCTCAAATATTAAACTCGGGATTATTTATGCTAGACAGTGCTAGAAAGGTATGTATCTGCTGTAACATTAGGACATAGTACCCTGGTTACTATAACCATACTACCGTTAACCACCAAGTTACTATTACCTGATATTATTGCAGATAAAACATTTTTTGGGGAATAAAAAAAAAAAAAAAAAAAAAAAAAAAAAAAAAAAAAAAAAAAACACAAAGAAAACAAAAAAACCCAAAAAAACCCAAAACCCCAAAACAAAACCCTTGGAAAAATGTTTGTACTTAAAAACCTATTAGTAGCCAAGCATATGGTGTGAAGATCAGTGTCAGCATTTGAAACTTGGTTTTTATTTTCTTTTTGGAATGTTACTTAGAATTTGTCTGGATAAGGGATGGGAGTCAGAACTTTGCCACTGATATTTGCACTTAACTAACTACAAGTTAATGTCAGAACATCTCCAAATTGCAACTGAAGCTGTGCAAGACAAATACAGCTTAGTATAATTCCTCCTTGATATTTTATTACAATTGTTTCCCTTTTTTATTATCCTTACTTAAGTATTAAAAACAAAACAGAGATTAGCTTAAGCAATTGAAAGAGAATGTAGTGCTGTGTACAGCTGTACTTCTCTGCTTGCCAGGTCCTTTTCCCTTCTTGCAGTTTTAGTTTCCAATCCCAATAAACAGTTACAGACTGAGTAATTGTTACCTCTCACTGGCATTTCTTTTCATGTTTGTTTCTTGCAATAAAACAGCTTTAATTCTGTTCATTTATTTAGTTTGACAAGTGGGTAATGTCTTCAGCATCATAATGGGTAAAACATCTTTTTGCTGGGAGCCTTGCAATCTAGGTTATTTTATTTATTTTAGTATAATAAACATCTAATCCATGGCCAGACACTGCCTGAAGCCTCTTTTTATTTGCAGTAGTGGAAGACATCTTATTCATACAGTTGCCATGTGTCTCAGATAGAACCTTGCAAGTCTTGAAAAAGACTGTGACCCAGAAACAGTTGCAAAATCGATTTTGCAAGATGTCTTTCCTTTTTGGAACTGTTGCCACTTATCTGAGCTCCTCATTTGAATTGCTACATGCAAGTAAACCCTGGTTTTGAGTTTTTAAGCTGACCATCAAAAGAAATTAATCAAAAAATAAATTATGGAAGTTCAAGGTAACCAGCAAATTGAAAGTCTTTGAAGTTAAATATCCAATGCTGGTGATTTAGGAAATGTTGATGCAGACATAATTGTGTCTTTTCAATGATAAGTGATAAGAGTTATACAGTTCCTTAGCTTTTTCAGAGCTGGCTGACACATGACCTTAAAATTACCTGTCTTTTACAAAAGCTTTCAAATGAATCCCCTTGAAATGAGTAGGAACAAATCTACTTTTACAAGAATTTGGAATTGTTGTTATTTCCATGATGACTCAGATTCACAAGAAAAGATTACACTGGCCTTGCTTACTTAACTAATTAAACAAAAACTGTGATCATCCCTTTACTGGGACTCTTCAGTCAACAGCTGGGCATCACCAACCTGTTTTAGTCCATTTGGAGTGAAGGCCTGAGACCTAGTTTGCCAAGACTGAAAAAATCAAGGTTCACCAGCCTGGATTATGCTTTATTTACTGTCTTGGTGAGATGGGCTGGCTGTTGGCTGTCAGATCTGTTAGCAGTCAGATCACATGGGTCTTTGCCTGGTGGTCGCCCTCCAGACCCTGACAGAATAGGGTAGCCATTGCTTGGGAGGGCTTCCTCTGCTGATATTGGAAAGGTGAAACCCATTTTAGCTAGGTCAATCCAGTTTCCTAGGAAAGTTGCCTCCCTTTGACCATAGTGGGCAGTTACTCTATAATACGATATCCATCTCCTCTTAATGTCTGTGGCAGGCTGGGGAGTGAGTGTTTCATGAAGCAGCTGGGCGGTCTGCAGGTAAATTGAGTAGTACAAACCCACCTCTGTGCTGAATCATCTCTTACCATAACTTCCAGGCAGAAAAAGAGGGAGTGAGGGCACTTCTGTACAGATGTACACTGCCCCTTCTGCATCACTTACCTGGGTGAGCAAAATTTCCCACCTGGCCACCAGGTGGGGGCATTGCTAAGATATTGATTAATTGGCAAATGCATATCATATCAGTGAGTCATTTGTATGTAAAAATCACCTCCTCTGTCTTTTATTCCACATTTTTCTAAACTTTGCACACACTATGTCAGATAAAATGCCTAGTCATACGTTGACTTTGTATAACAGGAAAATACCCTTAAGAAAACACCCAATAACTTGGTAAGATTTCAAAGGATTGCTGCAAGTATAAAGGCAGGAGGGTTTTTTTAAGCTTTCTTGATGTTGTTTCTTGTTTTTTGGTTCCCTGCTTCTCAGTGTGGGACATAAAAGTCTGGATAGATGCTTTTTCCCTTATCAGTTTTTTCATTAGTTTACCAGACACTGCTTTGGTGAGCATTACAAAAGCCTGCTTTTTTATTGCATATGAAAATACAGTGTAGGTTGTGTTCTTCCTTTGATAGCCACCATCCATTTTCATGATAGGTTAAGTTATCCCACTGTTTCATCAAGCAAAAGTGTGTGTTCTTAATCCTCTAAGGCAGCAGAACAACTAGGAAAATTCTCCACAAGTTTAAAAAAAAAAGGGGAAAAAAAATCAATGAGGTTTCAAGTTATTTATATTTAAAAGTTGGTTTAAACATATTATTGGGAATTGGCTTTTGTCATTTACAAACTGGTTGGGGAAAAAAAAAAAAGATGTAGACCTGTAAAATCCATAGTGCTTCACTGATGTAAAGGTACATAATGTTCTACTAGATTGAAACTTTCAAAATATAACTTTGAAGAAATAAATTATGGATTCCTACATTAAATGGATGATTACTTAGGGTGTCTTCTGAAATTTTTTTTCTCTTGTTGACCAAGATCTTTCTTAGAAAATATCCTATATATGAAGATACAGAACTGCATGGTTATAAATAAAATGTAGATTAAATGCTTTTCCTTAGTGTAAAAAAAAAAAAAAAAGGAAAAAAAGAGCTTATTTACAGAATTGTGATGTTACTTAAGTAGAAGTTGGGCAATTTTTAGGCTGATTTTTAATTCATACCATGTCTGTAATCTTTATCATGAGAGATAAGATAGAAAATGTCCTGTGGCCAACCTCATAAAGGAAACAGATTTGATGAGAAGCAGCAGAATGAAAACAGATAAGACCCTCTTTATGGGTCTCTCTGTAGGTTTCAATAAGGTAAAAAGAGTACCAAAAGATGCCTTTAGAGTTGCTGGGGTTTAGCTTTTTTTTTTTTTTTTTTTTTAAAAAAAATCAGGTTCCCTTTTCTGCACCTTTTCAGGCAAAACATGAGATTACCATAGCAGTAATGTTACCCAGATCTTAGGTGCATATGAAGTTCTTGCGTACCACCTACCCATCTTAGTGTTTTTCAAGAGATGAGTGTCATTATCCTTATTTTGCAGATGACAAAACTGGAGCAAAGGTGGACCTATTTGATGAAGTTCATTTTTGAAGGCTACAGATAGCTCTTTCAGTTTATTTGATAATAATAATATAATAATTTGATAATAAACTTGTATTCCTTCTACTAAGCTACATTTTCTTCCATTGGGGAAAAAAAGTATAAAAAACTTAGTAAAAGCATGGGGTTTTTTTTGGGGGGGGGGGGGGGGGGCATGGACAAGTATGTAAAAGAACTTTTCTACACAGGGACCTATAGTTTTTATTTGAAAACTTTCATTTCTTAAGAAACAAGTGAGAAATTGAAGGCACACTTAGTTCTTTATCTTCCCACAATTTATCTTCCCACTCTGAATAACACTGTGCAGAGTATATAAATTCACCAAGTTTAGTCAAGCTGTCTTTCTATAATTTGCTTCTACTCCCTCCTCAAGCAGGTTGTCTTTTGCCTTTGAATTTCTATTGTCCTTCTAAATTTTAGCTAATTCTGCCTTTGTTTTTGATAAAGGGACCCTGACATGGACAGCATATATGCATGTGTGTGTGTATAGATAGATAATGAATATATATGTTCTGTATATACTACCTATGAAGGTGACTGGGTTGCTATCTACACATCTAATTCTGTTGTCACGTTGTTTTGTTTTTTTGTGTTTTTTTTTTGTTTGTTTGTTTGTCATCATATCAGAAAACCTTTATCTGGCTTACCTTTTTGCCTAGATATTATATCAATATATATAAACTTGTGAAATGCCTTGTGAAATTGGTTAAATCTAAGTTCTCAAAAATATTTCCCCAGTAACGTTTCTATATCTGATAACATATTTTAAACAAGTGGGTAAGGGACATTAAGCAAGGAGATATACAGAGCAAATAATGCAAATAGTTATGCTGAGCTCTATATCACAAAGTTATTAAGATGCAAATTTGTATTTGTTCATATTTCTACTTGTATATCTTTTCTGAATTGCTTTTTCTGTCCTTTTCACTTGATCTTAGAGGAGGCAAGATAAAAATCCTTAATGTGTAAGACAAAGGTTGCTGATGTGATTTGCAACCCATGCCCATGATCTATAACCCCTGTTTATTCAGGTATCGGATCCTGAGACAGTATTAAGGCAGTGAAGGGACTTTGGGACATACCTAAACGAAATACCAGATAAGTAAGAAAGAAGCCTAAGTGTCAAAAGCAGTCATGCCTTTCTGGCCAGAACATTGGGACATTCTGGGGGTACCTGTTGTTCTAGGGATGCTGTCACTCAGGTTTGGCTGACTTGACATTTTTCCTGCCATCTACAAAATCCAACAGTCCCAAATCTCTGCCTCCTGATGCTTACTTCTTTGTTTCCTGAACTGCAGATTTCTGCAACTGTTAACTTGGTTTTAAAGAGACTTTTTTGTTTTTATTTGTTTCTCTTCCCTCTTTTGGTTTCCTCTGACAGGTAACCACAGCACAGCATCAGCTGTCATCTACTGCTGGCTCTTCTGGAGAGGGCAGCGGTGCTCATCCTTGTCCTCTAACTCACTCATGTTTACTACACAGGTGCTTCCCTTACCTGCTGTGCTGGTGGGAGACTGGATCCTAAGGGAAAAATACAGGTCTGGAGAATACAAATGATAGTGGTACATCTAAAATGGGGTTCCAATAGGATGAAGCATAATGTGCTTCCAAGTATTTCTGCTATTTTGGCTGACAAAGGGATCCAACTATACAAATTACATTGACAGAAAATAGGTATGAAAGTAACCTTGTAAAAACAGTCATAGTCTTGCTAAAATTCTGAGCTTTGTCTCCACACTTTTGTATCTATTTCCACGCATCAGTAATGGAGTGACAGGTAATTTTTAGCTGGTAGTTCCATTTACTCCTTCACAATGTGTGCAAGTCATTATTCCTTGGACAGAAGAGAAATGCTGTGGGCAATGCTTTGCAGTGCCAGCTATTTCATCCCAATAGCAAAGAGTTTCAGAGAGATTTATAAATATTTTTTTTTCTCCTCATCTTAGAGGTCCTTTGCCTCTGATTTTTAAAAGTGTATTTATTCTCTGCCTGTGTTTTTCTAGATACCCCTCCTCTGGCACTCCCATGCTAATTGTATTCCCCTCTCTCCCCGACTTCTGCAGTATATTTCTGATCAGTCTGTGCAGCAGAAATTGTCTTGAAAAAACCTCATTTCAAGAGTAGTATAGCTTGACTTTCTATGCATTTGTGTCTTGTGGATAGCTTTTCTGTTGTCTGAGAAGGCATTTTCTGACTGAAGTATTTTCCTGTGATTTTCAGAAATATTTCTGGTACCATGGAAAAGTTGAGCTTGTGCGTAGCCTGCGAAGTCACTTTCCACTGCTTAGGCACCTGTTTTGTGAAAAGCCATAGGAATATTATTACTCATAAGTGTTATTTGTCCAGTTTCAATGAAATTTAGCAATGAGGTTAGAAATGTCTTGGGAGAGAAAGACAGAGGCAGCCTGACTGCCTAGGCATTAGTTTCTAAAAGGCCAGGCTAAAAAGCTTTGACTTCTAATTCTCTGTTGCAGCTGGCTCTGGCAGCTTGCAAAGTCTGGATTGGTAATGGAGGAGAAGGGGTTTTGCTCCTTCTCACTCCCTGTTCCTGTAACCTCCCTCTCCTGGGCAGCTCCTGAATCCTCTTCTGTTCCTTTGAAAGGTCTTGCAGCACCCCGGGGTTTTAGCAGGTTGCTCTAACTACCTCCAGAACAGAGCTGAAGGACAACTGAATAAACGAGCCCTTTGACAGATCCTGAGGACCCCCTTGCAAATCACCTAAATGAAGCTGTGGTAGTCGATAGCACTGCAGGAGTGCATTTAATTAGTCCACAAATTAAACTGGGCAAATGAAGTTCAAACCAAAACCAAGGTGTCCGGGAGCTCAGGAAACCAGGAGAGAGGCAACACCTCGGTGCCCGAGTCACTTAATAGCTTAGGACGCTGCGTAAGAAACAGCGAGGGGTAGTGCTGTTCTGCTGTCATGAATATCCCAGGCATTCATTGCAGGAAACACTTGCACTCGAAGTACAGCAAGATTACTCCTAGCTAGAGAGTGCTACAAGATGAAGCAAGATGTAATGAAGGGATGGATGAACAGTGGGGGGGAAATGGTTCCATTTGCCTTTATCATTTATCGTAAGGTTTCACTGAAAAAGTAATCCTAAAATTAGCTGAGTGGATGTCTGAATTGTTTTGCTCAGACCCGGGAAGTGATATTTTTCAGAGCTGTCATGCAGATGCACAGGCACAGTACTAGAACTTTTGGGAGCAAAGGAACAGGAAAAATAATAACTTTTTTTTTTCCCTGTGGATATATCAAATGCCCAGAATAAATATTTATGACGTATGCAACCATTCCTGAAATCAAAGCCTCATTAGAATTGCAGATGAAATCCACTAATTAAATGGTTAGTTGTAAGTTTATTTTTAACATTCTTTTTATGTTTATGTCCACAAACCAACTCTGTTGGTTGGGTCCCTACATTGCTGGTGCTAGAGAGATCTAAAGCAGCCATCTTTCCTACAAAGAGCTGTACTATAAAACTTATGTTTGTTGTTTAAGGTTGTTTGGTTCTGTTTTTTTTTATTATCTAAACTAAAGGATCTACTGACATTGGACGACACTGTTTTCACTTTTCATGTCTACTCTTTTCTCTCTGGAAAAGCTTTGCTCTTTCTGTTGCTAAGAGAAAAAGCCCCATTGCCATGGAACAAGTGTCCAGCACATGCTCTGTCAGATGTCAAAAGCATCCCTCCTAAATATTTTCACGTGCATACAGGGGATGAGTCTTACACACGAGGGAAAGGGAAGGTGGAATTGGCCAGCCTTGCTTGGTGGTGTTCAAAACCACGCCCAAATGATTCACCTTTTATCCAGCAGTCCTAATTCCAGCTCTTTGTTTTACTTTTGTTTCCCCATAGCTCAGACAAAGGATAAAACACCAGGTTTAAAACTTAATTTTTTTACTTTACTAATTTAGAAGTGAAGTTTGTTCTTCCATTTTAAAATCAGTCTGATGCCATGTTACGTGATCAGAACGTGCAGAAAACCTTCAGAAAAAGAGCAGCCCAGAGTTTGGCTGAGCCTGATGAGGCTGCAGTTTGTTGCTCATAGATCTGCTCTTGAAACTGTGAGCATCCATCCCATTGCTGAGGGCTACCACGGTCTCTGTGGCACATGCCCGGAGCAGCAGGCAGAGGAGTTCAGTACGTAGTTAGACTGTCCTTAGCTGTGTGCCTAGCTTTTCTCCATAGTGTAGAATTAAACCTTCCAGTTCACAACTTGAAGCCTTTTGGAGCTAGACGGCTGGCAATGTGTTAAGTGAAAATCTGGGGGAGGAAGAGGCAGTCTCTGTGTGATCCTATAGTCAGAGCTATGTGTGTATTGTCAGTTGTCAGCAGCATATTATCGTCATATGGAAAGGGCACCTCTGGAGCACAGAATACTTCTCTTGTTCATTACCATCTTGTCATTAGACATCCTGCGTTAAGGATGCTCTGGGACAGATTTTTGTACCTTGCACTGTGTGTGGATATACTTGCACATGTTTCATTAGCACATTTGAGAATGACTTCAGATGTATCAGTTGGTGCTTTTCTGGTTAGTTGATCCTGAAATGGTTTGTGGCTGCAAGTAACTTGGAGAGAGGTTGGAAATTAAATGTAGCTAGATAACACTTTGTGTGAGAAGTCTGTAAATGTTGAAGTTTGAAAAAGCTGAAGAAGTTGATAGGAAATGGATAAATGTTATGACAGTGTTGTCACTTAAACTGTAAGCATAAAAGCATACATTTGGTAGACTTGGGTATATTGGGACTTTGCCCTAGCATAAATGGGTTATTGACCAAAATTTGTGTTTCTGTTGTCTCAGAACAAAGCAGAAGCAAAGACAATAGATTCAGAAATAATGATGTACAGCTGTGTGTTAGCGTGCTCTCTGCAAAGTTTCTGGATTGGGTCCTTATATGGGAGGGTTGCATCCAGTGACTGCTACTGTAAGGAATGCTTCAGCTCCTCTGGTCATCTGCAGATCATCACCAACAGAAGACAAGAAAATGGTTGTGTTTCTCCCAAGGTATTCAGCAGCCAGCCTAAGCCTAGCATTGGTTAGGAAACAACCAGAGAAAGGATTTGTGACTCTCTCCTTGCATTTCTGTGTGTTGATTTCTAACCACAAGCAGTTTTCCTTTTTCATTTTGCCTCTGAACCATTTCAAAATTGGTCTTCCTCAGATTTTTGTTTTGTTTTTGAGCATCAAAAACTAACTTTTTGGGGAATCTTTTCTTCTTTTAATTCTCAGAGTTGCATGATGCAGCACCATCCTGGAGATCACTGTCTGTGGTCCAGTCATGCTTTTTGGCTTGGCAGAGCAGTGCTGTGGAGAACTAGTTCAAGTCCAAAGCCAGTAGTGGCATGTCAGCAGAGGGAAGCAGCTAGGTATCCTGCCATGATGCTGACCAGCGCTGCTTCTATCAGCACTAGTGTTAGGACCTCAGCTCCACAGCCGCAGCCCCTGGTTTAACTCAACTTGTAAAACCATTTCTGCTTGGAGAAATATGAACAGTAAAAGGCAAAGGTGCTTCTAATGATAAGAAATGCTGATGAAGAAATCAACATGGTTCGGGAGTTTTACTCGCACCCTCCTTTGCGTTGAGCTCTCTCTCTACTGGGGAATTGTCATAAATCATAAAAGTCACTGTCCTATTTTTGAGTCTTGCAAAACTCAGCTATGTTATCTCAATCATCCCGCTCAAGGATTAAGATGACAGCCAGGTATTTTTTCCTTTCATTTTAGAAAAGAATACAACTTGCAGAAAAATGTATTCTTTATCTTGTCTTGGTAGAGTTGTGTGCAAACAGCTCACGTTGTCCTCAGCTGATTGAGTTTATTGAATGGGTAATTCTGAAAACCAGACTTTTCATAGATATGTTGTTATTCAAATTTTAAACTGTTACCTATTTGTGATACTCAGGTGAGGTTTCTGTACTGTTCTTGCCTCACAGAATGAAAAAAGGTTGTCCAAAAGTGATGTGCAGGGAAGAGTTGCATACATACAGTTTTCAAAAAATGGTAGCTTCCCTAGGAACTGGCACACAGAAAGCTGGAATTTGTTTTCATGAACCATACTCTGGGGGATGCTTGACATCCTTTTACATTTGTGTAAAGCAAACAAAAAGAATGTGGATATGAAACAAATTAATTCATAGTTTTGAATGAATATTCATTGTGTTATTCACCCCTCAGTAGCATTTCACACAGAATCAGAGATTTGCAGTTTAGGTAATTCTAATGACTAATGAACAAGAAATTGTTTCCTACTTGTAAATTAGATTTGCCTGTTAAATAGTTTACTTGTTCTGCCAGGTTGTTTTTTCCTCTGAGCTGTTATTTAGCAGCATGTCAGTATCATAAGAACACTAAAAATTAGTTGAAATTAATTGTGCTTTGCTTGAGCTCTTTTAAAAAAAAATGTTTTTCAGAGATGCCCTTTATTTCTGTATTAACTTAAAAGTTTTGTTGTGCCTACACAGTCTTTTTTTGAGGTGATTGAAATCGGTAGTAATGTAGTGAAAAAATGGTAAACAAAACTGGCTTTACAGTTAGCATTTCCCTTGATAATTTTGGATGCAGTTCTGCCTAGTGTCATACACAGTATTTTGCTCATACAAATAAGCAAACCTACCCTGTCTCAGCAATTTCATTTCTTGAGTATCGGAGAAGATACTTAGAGAAAATGCATTTAGGAGCTTTTGTCGATACACAAGCCTATTTTTATATGACTGAAATTGCTTCAATGA
Organism: Platalea leucorodia; assembly: GCF_965183815.1. Classification (NCBI taxonomy): domain Eukaryota; kingdom Metazoa; phylum Chordata; class Aves; order Pelecaniformes; family Threskiornithidae; genus Platalea; species Platalea leucorodia. The sequence continues at coordinate 119,728,409 of NC_138824.1, forward strand.
TTTTTATTCTACAGCATAATTGTTAGTGATAGACTTATGGACGACCCACTGAAATAACATTTTGCAGTGAAGGTTTTGGCTATGGAGAGCTGTGCTTTCTAATAGCATGGAATGGTGCTTAAAAGTATTTTTGAGGCACAGAAGTTTTGCTTGCTCTGTCATCATAATAGAGATGGTGTAAACTTCCAGTGTTAAGTGATTGAATATCTTAAAGCAAGTCTGCTAATGTTTTCCTGTAGAATATTAACCTCTTCTATGAAGAATACATGGTAATACATTCTCTTACAGATATATTTCTTCATTAATTTAAGACATGGTCAGGTTTCTGGTGCAGGCTACTACTTTATAAATTCCCAAGTTAATATCTCCAAATATTCACTGTTCCTTCTGAAGTTCAATACTGGTTAGTGATTATTAAGTATTTTGCTGCTTCTCTTAGCATTACTGCTTGTTAAGCGACATTATTTGTTGATTAGTAGTGTTACTTTCTTAATGAATGTCTCTTCAAGTAGATTTTAAGATTTTAAGTTGCAGATTTGAAGAGGCCAGAGGAGGGGTGAAATTAAGGTCTATTTTCTTCATAGGAGCTTGGGATTTCTTTATGTGGATTCTTCTTTTCACATTTTCAATTTTCTTTTCATTTAGAAACAAATCCAGATGAAGCTGGATTGATAAATTGTGATGTCTACTTTTTTTTTTGCCAAGCTTTGGGAAAGGGAGCTTGATTTGATGACTTTACTGAAAGTTAATTTTTGCTAGTAGATTATTGAGGGACCACTTAGTAAAATGAACAAACCAGGAAGTCTATAACACTTTTAAGCTCTATATGAAAAACTGTTTTTGATGAAGGTGAAGAAGCATTTGGACTATTCAGGAAACAGGTAGAAAAAAAAGCAAAAAAATTGTTTTTCATTAAAGAGAAGGCCAATTTCTTATCTTCCAAAGTTGATTATTTCAAGGTTAATAATTTTTATATTTTGATGCTATATGGCTAATATGAAATGTATTATGTTAACATTTGTTTACATTATCTCTGAAACGCTCTGCATTTTAATATTTTTGAAGGTGATATAATTGACAGATGGAAGTAGCAGCCAGCCATAGGTCCTGACAGTGTGCAGATATACTTTGCTAGGACTACTGAAATGACAGATTTCAACATGCCTTGGCATACAACATGCTATGGATGATTGGCTTTCCTAGGCACAGGATATGGTTGATCCAGTAACCTCTAAATATCGACATGCAGTTTTGCACAATGTGCTATGACTGACTGACCTAAACATACACAATATGTAGCTGACCCAGTCACCTAAGCATGTTAGCAATATGTTCCCGCAGTGCTAGTGTGATATTTCATATATTAAGTCAGCAGAGTGTCCTTAGAGCCTGGTTGTCCGTCAAAATTCCAGAGTCCATCTTAAGCCCTGTGGCACATGTGAAGCCTTTCTCCTGTGCTAGGTCTGTGTGCTCATGAGCTAAGCTATTAGATCAGTTTTAGAAATGCTGGGATCTTGGGACAATATCTTGGGATGTTGCTGGGCCAAGAGATCGCTTTGTTGTAATTGATGCCTTGCCTTCAGTCAGTCCAGAGTTACCTACGGATACAGTGATTCTGACAGGTTTTTTTTAACATGGAATTAGGTCTCGCTTTAGGATTTCCTTATTCCTGATGGGTTTTACCTCAGTTTACCCATGGTTATACTTTGCCCTCAGCTGCTAACAGAAACTGAACTTTTAATGCACCGAGTTTATCATCAGCTTAGCTCTTTAAATTGAAGTTTCAGATTTACCTTTGACTTATTTAATTTCTGTAGTGATGGGGCACTACTCGCTCTAGCGCAGCATGGCTCAGGCTCTTTGCTCAGCACAGATTCTGGTGGCGTGCTGTGCTATGTGGCTACCAGCAACCAGAATATGTTAGCTTTCTAGTAAAGCGTATGGGCAAGGCATTTGGGTATATGATACTAAAGTTATAGGGAGGTGCCTCAGTTTCTGCAATGCCAGCAGTTGTTTACTGAGCCTGATTTTTGGGTCCAAGGTTCGCTGATCACAGCGGGTATTTCTGTGCAGAATGAAGGTGGGTCGTGTGGGCTTAGGAGAGACCAGGATTTTCTTTTCATGACAGGAAGATAGGAAGGGACACTTGTGAGAACAGAGCAAATGAAAGCAAGAAGGAAAAATGGTTCTTTGATGTTTTTTTCAGGGTGCAGGGTGCCAAGTTACAACTGTTCTCTTTCCCCAGTTCATTTGGTTGACCATTTTGTCCATTTTTCCTTTTCAGTTTCAATGAATCAACAATAGGCTTCAGCAAGAAATGAAAATGATTCGAAGAAATGAATATTGTCTTACTAATCATCTCTGCAAAAGCTTCCTTTTAAAATTCAGAGGTTGACTTGCGGTCTCAAAAGTCTCTTGCATTAACTAGAGATGTCACTGTATAGGCAGCTCAAGTATTGACAGTACTCCGTTCACCCGACATACCTGCCTTCAAAGGTTTACCATAAGCTGATGGCTGCGTAACCTTCTTCTACAAGTGGAAGGAGGAATGAAGAGAGTAACACAAGTAGGAGGTGAAGAGAAACTTGTCACTCAGTTTCTCCTGTACTTTGTTTAGAAACACTAAAGCCAGTACACAGTTCTTTCTGTAGGAATTAAGGACTGGTTTTGGCACAGGAAAATGATAGTGGCTAAGAATATGTAGTCTTGATATAGAATAAAACAAATATATTTGAATGCCTGCTCAGGAGCATGTCATCATTGTCGTGTGTGTGTGTACATGAGTGTGTTCGTGTATTCCCCAGTGGCCACTAAGTGTTTGCCAACTTTGGTATCCGTTTATATTACTCTAGCCTATACAGTCAAAGTCTTACAGCTTAATCGGGGTAGAGGTAAAGTTATTGTGATTGCACAGATAATGAAGGAGAGGTAGAGTTAGAGAAGTAAGAAAGCACAATGTTAAGTCCTTTTGGAGTATTTCCTGCTACATAAAAACAAGCTGAGACAAGAATGTCACTGATAAATTGCAGATAAAAACCATCCAATGTGAGCTGCTGCATGTTATATTAAAAATAGCTCCAACCTCTATGTATCTAGTCAAATTTGTCTCTGATCTCCTAGAGGTAGGCGTTTGCACTGTAACTTAACAACTAAATTTTTATGCTTGAACACCCACCCCCCCCCCCGGCCTACCCCCCCCCCCGATTTTCATTTTTTATTTCCCAGGATTATCCTCTTGGTTCCTGAAGAGTGTCTGGAATACCTGATAGAGTAGCTGTATAAGTAAAAAATAAAAAAAAAAAAAAAAAATCACCTGCTTCACTTGATGGTATGTAAAACTTACCTCATTGGAATGACTAGTCATATTTCAATATTTCTGCTCTTGAATTAGTGTGCATTTCTGATTTTATGCTCTTTTTTTTAAAGGAAAACTATGCTAAATATTTAGTAAGAAATAGCCAGAAAATATTTTATAACAAATATAACCTTTTTGCATTTAAACCACTGCATGTAGGGATGCGTAGTACCTTATTACAGGTCCAAAACAAGGCAACGGGTTTATACACGACCTGTGAATCTTTGTAGGATGTGCATGTTGGAGAATGGAATCCTAACATCGGCTATCGTGACTAAAAGATTAAATTCAGAGCTATGCTGTGCAATGCCCTATGAAACTGCCAAAACCCACTGTATAAGACAGAGGGGGAGAGTAGATTACCTTGAGGGTCCCTTTAACAACTCAAGGACAAGAGTACTGTCCTAAAGGTAAAGCAATAAGATGTTAAATCTCTTGTGAGTTTTATATTCCATAGTCTAGTATATGCTGGCAATTGATATTCTACATAGCAGATAAATAAATCTGAGGACTGAAAAGCAACAATTTCTGTTCTTGGAAAGGTTAATCCGGTCTCCAAAAATATTGCTAGGCTCCTATACAGTGACTTTTGAATTTGGGCTTTTGGTATTACTAAATGATTAGATGGAACCTGGATTATACTTTAAAACTGAAGAGTCCATGGATTCAATGATCTGGGTTTGGGCCAATATTTTATGTAGTTGTGTCTCTGTTATTTCTCCAAACTTCAGTTTTTTAAGTAATGGAAGCTGACTGTGTATGACAAATGAAGATCATGATAATTGTGTGGAATTGGATTGAAATCAAACATAGCATAAATTTTTTAGGCACTTGACTGATCCTAAAATACAGTCATCACGTAAACAGGGGAAGGGAGGAGGACTGAATTCCTAAATTTTTTATAGAGTTACCATGATGCCCTGACTGATGTGTTTTGGAGTACGTGAGAAGAAGTATAGAAGTAAAACGATCACTGTACTGTTTAGTTTCTTCTGGTGCTTGGGAAATGGGTTTAGTAAAGGCATGAGTTATTGCATTGGGTGAAGATTTCCATTCCTGTTATATATTTCCATTCAATATCTCTGAGATTTTGTGAGAAGAAGGTAGGCTCTGCGAAGAAGGTATCAGGTATTATTTTTCCTTGTCTGCAGAGCAAAGCTGCCTTTGGATGGTTAAGAGGAGCGAGCAAACCTCAGTATCATCATCTCTGTATACCTTAAGTTGCCTATTTGGGCAAATGGTTTATGATGAGAGGCAACTGAAGGTGGTGCATTTGAAATTTTAGTTACTTTTTAACTGAAGCTTCACTACCACTGCTATCATAAGATCCGTACGCTATTCTTTGGTGAGCTTGGCATTGAGTAATACAGGCAGATCTTTTGCCCTTGGTCTCTTCAAATCTCAAAAATCTTTGAAAGTAAGAGCAGGTCCTTTTAGAACTCAGTCTCTCCCCCAGAAAACAAAAGCTTTTGATTTTCTAGGATGTTCTTTTTATGAAGAACTGGTATTTTTCAGATACTAACTCAGGTATTTCTACTGAGGGTGTTATTTTTTTTTCAGATGAGAAGCTGATTTGCTGTACTTTTGTGCACTTCATGTTTTGAAGTAAAAGCTACTCAGATACCTCAGGGTGCACCAGCAATGAATCCATAAAGTGTTTCCTTATGAATATTGCTACTCTTCATAGTTTTACAGGGAAAAGAAAAGACAAATGATGAGTTTATGGATTAGTCACAGCAACAAAATTTGGCGCATCTTCCAAAGAGAACAGAAAAGGTGAGCAAGGTTTTGGAAGCTGACCAATGGCACTGAGCTGCTATGCTTTGCTACCCTTGAGTGACACAAAATCCAAGAGGCCAAGGAGAGACAGTATCTAGAAACTGGTGTTATATGGAGAGGTTAGGCTGGAAATGTGTAAGAAAACAGAGAGAGATGATGAGGGATGGACGTTTCTTGCAGACACTGGAGAAATCTAGAGAGTTAGCCAGTCATTGCTTCGGATGATATTTCCTGGAATTCTACCTTAATTAAGTGTAATATTAATTTATAAAAGTATCAGATGTTTCGAGTGATGTCAGATCAACAAGTTCTCTGTGGTACTTCCTTTGGTTCTGCAAGGCAGAGAAATTTGTATTTCTGCTGCTTTTCCTTATCCATATGTAACCCACATTTTAACAAGTGCTTGTAGTTTTATCTACTATCTGAGCAGTAAAAGGAGAGATTTGAAATTTCCTCGCAGCACTCTGAACAAAGAGATGCTTTCAAATATGAGGAGTGGAAGAACTAATGTGTCAATGGATGGTGGCTCTCAGACTTCACAGGCTAAATACCTGCTTGCAGCCCTGTCTTCATTATAGAGCTGCAAATGTCTAAATACAAAATAATATGTAAAGAAACTGATGATTTGCATTAAGTTACATAGGTGTATAATGTGTGAGGGTTTTAATTTTTCTTTCATTATGTATTACCTTTATTTTTTTTTGAGTTGGCAGAGTTGAATATTGTCATTCGTAGCACAGTTACCCTACCGTTTGCTTTGATTATTCAAGTACTTGCGTGAATATGTGGCAGAACATGACTCTCAAATGGTTTCCCAAGTTACCATCTGACACCTTAAGTAACTGTGTTCATTCCCATAGCCCAGCAGAGTTGTAAACTGAAATACATTATTGGCCTTGGTGAAAAAGTTAATAGCAAAACACCACACACCCCAAAAAAACAGCCAAAAAAAAAAAAAACTCCTATACTATTATTTCCTATTTTGTTTTCTAAATTTTATTAAGTACACTTTATTTATGTATGAAGGTATAAGTGTGAGCAGGCAGGGTGATCAAGCTGGTGGTTAGTGATTTGTAAAATCAGTAGAATGTAATAGCTTTGCTGTCTCCATACAGCTAATTTAGAATGCGGTTGCCTAAATTATTGTTTGATATATTGATGGTCAAGCATGTTAGGGTCCAATTCTCATATTTGGATATGGCAATAAGTAGTCTGACATAGGGCTGTGGCATTAAGAATGTAAATTGTCAGAGTGGACATGTTTTCCAGATGTACTAAGGATTTAAAAAAAAAAAAAAAAAAAGGCACTGTTCTTTATTTCATTATTCCTGTTCTTACTTTTGTTATGATGTGAGTGCTCTGTTGGTGATACACCTTTAATATCAAATCAACTCCTAGCTGCCACAGGGAGACAATCACCCCAGCACAGCACGAGGTAAGACTATTTGTGCTTATAATAGGATCTCTGTGGCTGATTTGCTTTGGATAGGAGTTATTCTTTTTTACCCTGAGGAGCTCACCATGTAAAAAGAAATTTAAAAATACCTGGCCCCTTTCTACTCCACAACCAAGGCCCCCCCCCCAGAAGTTTGGACAGACAAGTGCAAAACAGAGCAAGTAAACTTGCCAGGAGTGGGAAATGTGCAAGGGTGCAACTGTGCACGTCTTGTTTTACTGCATTTTCCTTTGAGGACTATTACAAGATTTCACTAATAGGACTGCCAGTAAATATCATGTATTTTTTTTTTTCTAATTTTATTTTGGGCTTTCTGATTATTGTTTAGTCTGTTTCTCTTACTAATTTTTGATTTTTCTCCTTCAGTAAGGCCATTAAAACGTTGCTCTAGGTATTGTCAGGCAATAATTCATTCATACATTACTCTGTTGTGTGTACTGCATATTACCTTGTGCAATTATTTAATTAAAACATAATTACAGGATGTCAACCTACCAAAACAGATAGGTGAATGAAAATGTCACTTGAAAGTATAAAACATTTGGATTCAGCTGCAGAAAAGACTCATTGACTGTAAAAAGAACTGGCTTTTGGGAATGATGCTTATCTGCATCAATACCATAAATGCATTTTACTTTGAAAAACTCCCCAGAGGGTTCATGAGGCTTGTTTGTTTGCTTTTTACTATAAATCTGGTTGGGCTCAAGGGTTCCCATTAAGCCAGTGTTATGAATACACCCTTCTGGTGGAATTACTAAAAAAGCTCTTCAGGTAATATTACAAATATAATTACAATTGAATTATTAGCTATTTAAACTAACCCAGATGCTGGCAGAGGTTGTAACTTTGCTTTTATGTTGTCTTCTTATTGTTTCTTGCATCATTTTGTGTTTGTGCATGCATTCTGGAAATAATTTTTGATGCATCTGGAAAGGTTAACAGGGTCCACTAAGCTGAGGCAGCTAAGAACTGGGAGATGAATGAGAATAGTTTCCTCATGATCTTTTTTTCTAAACTATGTAGCAGAGGCCTTTGGTCTGGAGGTGCCATACCTTTGATTGTAGGGTGCTGGAGTTTAGGCTCCTGGCTTTAAAAACGTGAATGTGAAGTGAGTTAAAGCTCAATTTTCCTGTTCAGGTACCAACTAGTTCAGAATAAACATCATAAAAATAGAACTGACATCTGAGATAATTCTGTATGTATTTAATAAACAAGAACTCTATTCATTTGTAAAGCCAAATTTACAGAAAGAATGTTCCTAGTATTTAGCTGAAAATATTTGCCCTAAAGAAATTTGTTGTTCATGTGACAGAGCTGCAAAAGTAAAATAAACCAGAACTGAATGAAGTGGTTGGATTTTTTCCAAGAAACTTACACATGTATTGGAAAAATTGAATATGCAACAAGAATTAAGGAGTATAAGAATGTATTAAATTCAGCTAGCAGGATAATTTAATAAATTTCTAGTCTAATGAAAGAGTGGAATGCTCTCTTTTCACTACTTTTATTAACATGACTAATCTTTACTCATTCATATAATTCTGCTGCTTTTTTTGTTAATGAAATGTCTTCTATAGTACTACAGCATTGGTAGGATATGTTAGCCTGTGAAGAAAAATTGAACGCCTGAGATGAAACCACAGAAAAGAAATACTAAAAACAGTGTAAGGCTGGTGCAGTTTCCTATCAGAGTCCTCAGTTCTCCTCCTGAAAGTGTGTGTTTCAGTCCGCATATGCAAAGTTCTTGGTCTATCAGCATGATTTAATTGTACAAATCTGTGTTAAAAGCAGTGAACAAAGCAAGATAAAATCCATCTGTTCTTGCAACAAAATGTTGATGTTATGCAGATGTAGCCATGTCACCCACAGAAATCAATCTTCATGTGCCGAGGTTGGGCAATAAGATGTGACATTCAGAGAAGGAGATGGGCACATCTCAACAGCGGTACATTTGGCGGTGGACAGCAAGCTTAAGGCAAACTGAAGACACAAACTGATGAATGGGGACACTGACACCAAGCTCTTGAGAAATTATTTAAATAGGGATTTTTCGACACCCTTAAATACATATGCAAAACCAAGTATTCTAAATTGAGGTGAGTTAGATGAGTAGGAGCACTTATGTCTAATTCAGTGGTTTTTGTCTGCTTTTGCATGTACTGCCTACCTCTGGCAGTATTTCTAGCATTGAACTTCCCAGCCTTAGGCTGTCTTACATCTGCACGTCAAGTCTCGGTGCTCGAGCTTTGGCATTTTGGGCATGTCAAGTGCAGAGTCCCAGCGCTCCTCAGAGCACCATGCAAGCATACCAACCAGCCTGGGCTGAGATCTGAGAAGAGGCATCTGCTATTTGTTTCCTGTTCAATTAAGTTACACCGATGGCTGGAGCTTTCACGTTCCCCAGGAGCAGGGAGCTAAACTGCTTTTGAATAGTGCTCTGGTGCCTCTGCCCTAGCCAGGGACTGGTACAGCCAGCCAGTGAAAATATCTTACAAACAGCACAATTTCACAGCAAACTGAGTTCATGTTCTGCATCAATGTAACAGAGGCTAATATTTTCCAGAGGACTTGTTGTTTTAAAAAAGTGTGTAGGTATTTGATCCCTCTGTTTTTTCAGAAGGCTGTCAAGAAGAATGGTCAGTAATTTACTCTGGAGAGAGAGAGGAGACATAGAATTTTTAATGTTAGAAAAGGATTTGCAACGTGTGCAGGTTTATTTCTTGAATGAAGATTTGGGATAGACACAAATTCATAGTTTTTGATCCCAGATTTCAAGTTTAAATGATAAAGGCATGTCCAAGAAGATGCAGCCACTGATGGAGCATCTATCTGTGCAAACTGCAACATGGCAGCAGATGCTGCACCAGTACCTTTCTGATAGGTATTGGGGGTGCTTCAAAAGAAAACAGTATTGAAATTGGAGAACAATGTTACTCTCCAGTTATAAATAGTACATATAATACATTGTCATATCGTTTCCAAAAATGGTTCCTTTATCTCTGTTCAACTAATCTTTGTTTCCACCAAAATATATTTTTATATTAAGTATTACCTTAGTGTGCTCTCCATTGGATGTTCTGATAAGCTATGTAAAGAAAGCAGAAAAATTGGCTGAAGAATTGGAAAATAAAATAGTTAAATACAATTTAACAAATAAGTTAGAAAACACGCTCTAAGTGAAACTTCAAAAGTGGCTTTTCAATGACCACATGAATTAATGATTGAGACTAAGCACAACCTGTTTTCTCCCACCCCCTATTCTCTATTGCTAGAATCAAGTGGAACATCAATTTCTACTGCTTCTAGAAATGACTGAAAGCTCCCCAGTTTTTAACCAAACTCTGATACTAGAAAGCTTAGTTCACAGGATAGTGATTTAGGCAGAGACTGAGTACACAAAAATGAGCAAAATGAATTAAACTGAACTTTTCAATGTCACCGTATTTTTATATGTGATTTTTGCTTTTAAATGCTTTTCCGATGCATCTTAACATCAGTCCAAGTCAGCGGGCAGGGAAGTGTCATTTTATTTCATGAGAACTTGAGCTTTCAGGAACGCTTTGAGTCTTGGACAGCCTAGAGACACACAATATGTGGAGCTTCCTTGGGAACCAGATTCCCTTATTCACTTACAAAAGCTAACCAGCAAGTAGCCAAGAACATGGCTGTTTTCACTGTGATTTTCCAGCAGCTGGCAGTGCAGAAACCACCAGTCAAACCAGTTTCAACCCTTGGCTGGCACAGTTTGGGGTTCCTTGCTTTATGAGCACCAGCCTGGCAGGTGCCTGAGAGCTCTGGCACCTCCCTTCACTGGTAGCTGTAATAGCTCAATTCTTAGGCAGACGCATGCAAATAAGTTGGTAAAATTAACCTGTCTCTAAGAGATCATTAATGTGATCAATGAACAGTTTACCACTACACAGGTTTCTTTGTTTCTTCTCTGATAGGATCTGAAAATAAATGAAAAAAAAAAATCCATTGGATTGTTGCAGTAGCATAAGCAGCTATGGGACGCCAGGGCTGCTGGCTCCTGACAAAGTTGCAGTGGGTTGCTGAAATTCTGGGGTTTGATGACAGTGCTCTCTGTTAGTCCCAGAACGTAGTGACAGCCTGTAGCTCTGAAAGGTATTGAGGTATAAAGGTGATTTTAAAATGGGATGGTTAAGAAGCACCTGACAATGACAGATGGAAAGGTCTTTAGGTGATGTTAAAGCTGTTTAAAGGAAAAAGTGTGTAAGAAAATTGGTGATATGTGATAAAGCTTACATACACTTGATTTTTTTAATAAATTACTGTGTAAGTCATTGATTCCAAACAGTAACTGTGATGCTGCATTTGGAGCAAATAAAATTGCATATGGAAGGCTGGGGCAAATAAAGTAAATGTGATTACTGCTTGAAGTCCTCTTCAGAGGCATGTTATTTGGTAATAGTATAAGCATAAGCTAAAGTGGTTTTCTAATGGATAATACAATATTTCTCACCTAACAGTAAGAAATATAACTGTTACCAGTCATCCAAAAAATAGTCCTAATGGAGAGGTATTAGATTATTGAAGGATTGTTCTGGGAGGTTTTTCTTCTTAAAGTGCACTTGAATATAATATTTCATACAGTATCTCTCATTTACATTGTCCAAACAGTCCTCTGGAGCTGATTAAAAAATGGAAACAGGGAATGGAGGCGTCCTGCTTTCAGATGGCAGAAGGAAACTAACGGAGGGAACTGCCGCAACCAGTGATGGGACGGTTTAAACACAACCAGAGGAATAGCATGATGTAACAAATTACATTGGACCGACTAGTGATGCACACTGGTGGGTGCTGGCAAGGAGGAATCTAGAAATTCAAGGGGCTGCTTTGAGGGATTCTGCCTCCTCTTCCTAGGAGTTCTGCCTCCACTTCTTTTGACATTGTTTTAAGAGAAACAAAACTGTATGACTAGAAAGAGACTGCTTTGGTGTTGTTCCTGGAGCTTGGCTAAAATAAAAAGCAGCAAAGTTAGAGTATTTCTGAAATGACTAATGGGTCATTTCAGTAAACAGTAGAAGAGTTTGATATGGAGCTTACATTTACTAATCTACATGAGAGGTATCTTGCATCCAAAACACTGCCTCAGTTGCTTCTTTTAGCAGAGTAGAGATTTTCTTAGAAAGTCTTAGAAAGGAAGCAATTTTAGCAGAGCCATCGAAATTGAAACACACCACAAAAGCTATTTTTCTGGTGTTGCAAGACCTTGCTTTTCTTCTGTAAGTAGTGCTCTGGGGGGTTGAGAAGTGGGATAAAACACAAGTGTGTAAACTGTCTGCACAAATCACTTCATGCACTTGCTTGAATATGGTCACAAATAGGGTGGGATATGACTGTGGCTTTAAGGATGTAGCAGAATTTAGAGAATGATACACTTTTATTCCTTCTTTACATCCAGTGTTTTTCTTTCCTAGCTATGGTTTTCTTCCCATGAGTTTTATCCAGCAACTTCTAGGGCTACCACTTTTTTGCCAGAAATATGTTTTTTAGAAATACAACATCCGTCTCTCTGCCAGAGCCATGAAAGCTGGTCTGTCATGTGTTTGAATTAGTATGTTAACAGGACAAGAGCCAGGGAAATATATCTTGACAACTCTAACACTGTGTACTGAGAAATAACACATGATAAGGAAAATTAATGGTAGTAGCATATCAGCTAGTATAAATGTGACTGGCAATTTTTATTTGTATATGCTTTCTGGTTTTGAGCCATGGAAATTATACAGAGGGTAAAGAAAAGTGACAACCTGAACAGCTGCCTATTGAAACTCAGTGCTTGAAATTATGAAATTTGTAGGTTGTTTTCATCCTGTGATGTTACTGTTCATCATTGTGACATCTGCTGAAAGGTCTCATGGTAGGTATTTCTAACACATTTCTCAAAGAGCATTAATGATTCATTGTATGGTCTTGTTTTTAGGGCTTTTGTTTTGTTCCTTGTATGTGGTGATTTCATGGGCTTGTTACCAAAGTCCTGGGGCCAAACTGATCCCTAGTATATCTTCTTCAAAGCCAGCTGAGGGTAGGATTGACGATAGCTAATTGTTAACATTAGGAGCAACTTTTTTCTGGAATCATTGAGTTGAGTCCAAACAGAACTACTGGATGTCAATGTGCTTGAAATATTAAGTTTAGAAACTCACTTAGGTACCCTTCTGTCTAACTTGCATTCACAGAAGATCACATTCATAAAGGCTGCTGCATGCTAGATTTTTATATAGATTTTGAATTTTCTGGAGTTTTGTTTGATCACTACTCATTTATTATTCAATATCAACGTTCAGATTTTTTTCTTGTCAGTCATGTTTTATTGTTGACTAGCTCTGTTTAAATTTCTCTGAATCCTACCTTTTTCTCTGATTTACATTAATAAATCACATAGGAGGAATGGGTTTTAATGGATCAAGAGTATTTTTTCCTAGCTTATTGTCTTTGCAGTCTGTATGCTAATTTGTTGGTTCAGAGTAAAGTGCATGCAAATCTGATGCCTTATTTAGGACTGGTTATTTAATCTGATTTGAAGATGAAGAATCAGGCTGTTTGTACCCATGAACGGTCTTGACACACTCAAAGTACATTAGGAATTAAGTAAAGATAAGCTATGCTTATGGAGTAAGAAGTGACATATGTAATAACTAAACTAACAAAAGTCCTGCAAGAAGGATTAGAGGAAATCACATTTTTCAGACTCGCCTTAGAGCTTCTAGAGTCTTGGTGTAAGTTAAGGTCTTCCCCTGTTGCTAGGGATCTGAGCTTGTTTTCTTCCTATTAACACTCTCTAAAGAGCTTTAGGACTCAGCTTTGCACGTGCCCTGATGTACAGCAGCGATGACATGCTGATATTGCCACCATGCAAACAACTGTGTTGTATCACATGAAAAAAGCGGTTTGTCTTAGTGGAGAGGAAAACCCCACAAATACATTTTGTTAGTAATTAACTTCTTGAGGGCTTCATTCGTGCCTTAATCTTTCTCCCAGACAGCTGGATATCTAGTTCTCTGTTTCTTATCCTCTGCTTCTGTTGTTTCATTCTGCCATATATTCTGCTTTATTTTCTCTCCAGTCCGTGATGACTGTTCTCCACACGTTTATTTGTATGTTTGTACTACTTTCCTGTCCGTGGCATAATAAAGTTCATCTAATGCTTCAACTTTTATAGGAAGCTGAGATACTGTACGCTTTACCGAGAAGGATTTACTCCCATGCAGTTCATTGATACCTTGACTGTGTATGAGCAGAGCTTTGTGCTGCGCTCATTTTTTGAAGTCACTTATCACAAGCATTGCAAAATCTGGAGCATCAGGAAGAACACTGGGTTTGTAACTTTAAACCCAAATTGCCTATATTTAAAATGGGATGCAACTGATGCTAACCTTCTTTATCTGGCCTCTGTTTCTGAATTATTCTTAAGCTATTTTATATCATGTGGAGTGTAAAAACCCTTTGCTGTTTTCTGGTACTCTAGGCCAATTTTTGCAGAATTTAAGAGTCAATGTGGTTGGGTTTTTTTGTACCTCTTGATTTTGATAAGGAGATTCTTTCAGACAGTTCTTTGCATATCTTTCTAAATGCTAATTAGCTCATTTCATATGTTGCCTTACAGTATTGTTTTCTACTTGCATCATAGTAGTTCCCCAATCTTCCATAGTCTGTTTGAATCTAAGATCTGGTCCAGCAGAGCTTTTTATTCCTTCTTTTATTCAAGTCAGGGGCACAACTCTGCCTCTCCCTTATCCTGTCTGAAGGACAGCCATTTGGCATTGAAGATAAGCCTGTCTAGGACAGGTGTTTATGTTTTGTGAGAAGGCAAGTTGCAGAATCAAGGGAGAAAGGAAGGTTACAGGGAAAGGAATTCAAAATATAGGGTCAGGTACGCCAAGAGTGTGAACAGCTGAATTCCATGTGATTGACAGAAGGATAAGAAAATTGTCAGAGCACCCAAAGGCCAATGTTTTGGAAACCCATTAACTCTTGGTGTTTAGATCCAAGTGGTTTTTTGTTAATCATATGTTTTCCTGATCAGAGTATAATGACATAGTAAAGCTTAGAAGATTAAAAGAAGCACCTTTTTTGCTCTCAGGATGGGTACATGGATAGGAGAGCAATTTGCAACAGTAGATATAAATCCATATTTTCAAACATTCAAATTTAACTAGTACAAATGGATATATCATCCCTCTTGTAGTGCTTGAAACTTACCATTACGTCTGATTTGCTGAATTTACTTTGATTGATTTGAGCCTGTCTTGAATTCTTCTGACAAATCAAAAGGAAAAGCAGAGAATAAGATGCAAAAATTGTGCAGCCCAACCCTACATAGAGGATCTAAAGGGAGCCAGCACTATTTGACATACTTATAGCTAGTGATAAGTACCAACTGCTGGCATTTTCTTAACTTGCAGCTGAGTGCCTGGAAGTTGTGCCTTAAAACTGTGCTTTCAAGGGGAGGTGCAAGTTAGTGCAGTTCTGTCATTTGCCCTTGCACTTTATTCCTGTGGCTGAATAAAGTCTGATTTTACTGGACTCATTCGACAAAGAGGAATCAAGTTTCTCCCACTATGCTTGAGAAGTTCTGGTGGGCAGAAAGGATGTGGTGGTTTTTTCTTCTCAGGCCACCCTACTAGTGCAAGCTTTCAATGAAGGCAGAGCAGCTCTGTCACTGGGAAGACTGTTACTCTCTCCTTTTTTTGCCACCTTTGTTTTTTTGCTCCGAGTGGTGACAAGTTTAGTTGCTTTGTGAAAGAACTGATGAGGATATGGTTACTAGGAACTTGATTTGGTGCTTCTGCTCCAGTGGAAATTTAAGCATCAGTTGAATGATGCTATAATGGATGTGATTTCTCCGTACAAATATTTGAATGAAGTTCAGCAGCAAGTGCTATGGCTCAACAGCCAATAAGAGTTGTTCACATGTTAAAAACAAAATAAAAAATGAACCAAGGCAGGTAGATTAATCTTAGTGGGTTTTCATGGCGTTTGGCTTGTCCTTTTCTTTTGGAGTTGCATATGAAAGTTTGGGGCATTTATTTCTCCCTCTCCCCTCCACCTCCATTTATTCACCAAGGGATTTTTCACCATCTACCTGGGACTACAACCTGTTAAAAATACTTTACTGTGTTTGTTAGTAGCTTATTTTATTTTTATTCAACAGAAATGAGTTTTCACTGATTGGGTGAGTACTTTAAACCCTGCAAAATCTACTACCAGCTGTATGATGAATTCCTTTGTATTTCTGAATCCTGAAGAATATCAGTTTACTGGGACTGATATAAAACAGTTCTTGGTTTTGTGTTATTTGCTATTTGTTTATGTATCATGAAGTAATGATCTTGTTACAGGGTCATCAGGAGTATAAGTAAATTTAAGTTTTAACTTGCAGGGTAGTTGGTAGTGCTTCAGAAATTGTGCTAGTAATCTTTACTTTTTTATCCCTCTGGAAAGAGGTACCATTGCTTTCACCAAGCTGACTAAACTTATTTATCTTTGAATGAAATTCACTCTTTTCTGTTTCTGTTGCTCTCCAAAGTTCCTTGAATGATTGCCTTGAGCAATGAATATATAGACTGAAGGTTATTAAAAGCCAGCTTATCAGCTGAAGTATTTTTATTTTGTGGGAGACAAGGCAAAGCCCATGTCTGTTTGGCAATTTGGCATTTGTATTGTGTAATAAATTCTTCTGGAATTGTTGAATTAGACTCTGTGTTTAATTGGGTTTAAATGAGAAAGAAGTCCTTTAGTGTGGGTAAGGAAGAATAAAATCATTTATTGTCCGTGTTTCTGTGACAGGTTCTGCAATTGGATATATTTGAAGACAGAAAATCTGTAAAGATATTTTATGTGCTGTTATGTTATTCCTGCAGGCTTTCTTTTATATACAGTTAAATATTTTATTAAACTCATAATGTTTTATATGCTGATTGCGGGATGAAATTTCATGTCCTGATACAGATTGGGACAAGTACTCTTGGAATTCCGATTTCTAAACCAGGATTGCTCGAGAACTGTAACCTCTGTTAAGAGTTTTTGACATGATGCATGCCTTCCTTTGCAAAATAAGCTCTGGAGACATAGGTAGGATATTGGCTCAGAGTCCCTCATCAGACAGTAGTGTAGCAAGGAAGAGATGCTTATTTAATTATTTCCAGAAAGAGAATTAAAATTAATCTTGAAGGTGAGGAAAAGAACTACTTAGTCTGTTTACAATGAGCAGACAAAATGAATAGTGTTCTAGCAGAACTGTGCTTTGTACATGTGTTAATGCAATTATTAACATAGTGTCTGTGTGCCTAATAAGATTAGACACATCTGTCATCTTTGTAAGGCGTTTGACTCTTTGCTGTAGTGGTTTTTGTATTTATTTTCCTTTATACTTTTATGAATAAGTAATGTAGTGTTGTATAGGTGGAAATAAAACTGATTCTCATCTCAGTAAATTGCTTAATAATAGCGCCAGGCATTTGCTTTTTTTTGTCACCATAAGAGAAAAGAGCATCCATCGCTCTGGGAAAAATTGGAATTTTAATTAGCCTTGCCAACAAAAATCAATAATTTTGTCAAAATCATGGTGATATTTTCCAAAAAGAATGACACTAATGCTTACGTTGGGAAGTATTACCCTAGTCACATTCATATTTACTCCTGGAATATTGTGTAAACACAAAAGTCAGCAAACTAAATGTTAATAAGCAACCAATGTTTTGAGGCATCTTCTTGAGCAACATTTAGATGCTTGTCTTATGAAAATCATTAATTTTCTTCATAGCACCCACCTAGCAAATAATATGGAAGTATTATAAATGGTAAAAGAAGCTTTCAAACAAGCTTCAGAATCCAGTGACAAGAACTGATATTCTTCTTTCCAAGCACCCTTGTAAGATTTTTCCTGAATTAGTAATTTTGATTTTCATTCAGGTTTAACATTTGGCCTTTCTTCTACTTGATTAGTAGGGTAAGATGAAGTAGATTTTGTTAAAACAAACAACCAGCCAACCAACCAAAAAGGGATCTGGACAAGAATGAACAGGTCGGTCTTAGGTTTTATGAATGAAGGACCTTAAGGCAATACTGACTGTGCTGTTTGCTCAGAGTGAAGGTGGCCTCTGCTCTCTGTAGGGGTCCAGAATGAAGATTCTGGATGACATTGATGATCCTATTTCACAGATTTTAGCATGTCAGTAGAACTTATGTCCTGTTTTACCTTCTAAGTATCTCTTTTCAATCTATACATTTGATGTTACGTCAGGGTACATCAAGTGGAGTAGTAGGTATGTTCATCAGACAGCCTCTCTCAAATGTAAAGAAATATGCAGTTGTTAGTGAAAGAATCGTCTGCATTGATCATCGCAATATCTATTGCACCAGAGTTTCTCAAATGCCAGGAACAGCAAAATACTACCCCTACACTAATGTTATTTTACAGCATTCCTGTTCATTCATTTGAATTCACTGTGTAGATCTCATGAAAAACCTATTAGGTTATGACTTTCAGGGAGAAACTATACACAAAGCAATATACTGTACTTTTCTATTTAGCTTTTATTCATTTTTAACAAGAAAAGTAGATCTCTGAAGACTTCATTCCTTCAGTATACATTCTTTTATTTATACTTTAAGGTATAACAAAGTTGCAATGCTGTGTTTTAACCTCAGCATAAGTTGCTATAGGAATTCAACCCATCATTATGGCTTCATGGAAAAATCAAGCTTAGAAAGAAGGGTAGGTTCACAAGGAACAAAACTCTTCATCTTTAAAATCTATTATCTTAGATAATGATTGGATGTGACATGAGAGAAAGACATATGCAAGTAGAAAAGTGTATTGATTTGTGGGTTAACTCTGATAAAGCTGGAAAATTCTCTTAACGTGCAATTCTCTAGCAAATTGATCAAAACATACCCTCTTAACCTGTTTATATAATTAACCCTTACATTCATCATGAGCATAATGCATTCATATATAATTCCTAGTGCTTTAACAAAACCACCAAACCAAGATTGCTTGCCAGTTGGGGGGGAACCCACATCATTACACATAAGGTAACGTGTAAAGCACTTTAGAAGTAGCTATAATTGAGAGAGATGTTTCCTGCAGGTAGGAAACAAGTGCCTGATCACTCCATGAAGATTTGGAGCCTGGGGACTGATACTAAAGAACAACTTTAATGTTTGTTCTTGCCATGGTACTAGACATGTGGATAAACAGAAATCTAGAGTTAAACCTGTGGTGAACAGCTGTGAGTTTCATCTGCTTAGAATTTCTTCCCTGATGTCTGTGCATGGAAATTAGTTTGGGAAATTATATTTTTTTTTTCCTGCTGAGATTCATGTTTAACCAAGAGAATTAAAATGTCAGGTGTATATAAAGTTGTGTTGACCCCTGTGGCTGGAGTTAAATCCTCTCCCTTTCAGCTTTGTTTCTAGCTCATTTGCTCCAAAAGATGTCAAATTTATGAGGGAAAATATGTATTGAAAACTTAGGTAGCAGGAGCTTAAGAGGAGAATTGCAGAATTTAGGTTTAACTTTTCTTCAGATGGAGAACTATACTGAAAATAAGTGAGGATATTCTAATAATTTGATAAACCTTAACTTGAACAAATTAATACCTGGCTGTGTAAGGGTCTTATTCAGCACTCGTAGCTAACACCTGGATCCTCTTGGTTTCACCTGCAGAAAGCATGTAGAATAGGTGGGATATGAGACAAGCACATCAGGAGGAAGGCAGAGGGTTGGTCATCTGCTTGGCATGCTGGTGGCTGTGGAGGAGGATCCCCTGGCTTAGGTTCTCCTGCTGTCTCTGTTAAGAGCCTGGCTATGCTGGGGCCCATAAATGATAAACACCTTTTCTGCTTTCTAGATATGACTAATTACGAATGTTAAGCTTTCCTGAGTTTTAAGTTTACCTGGTAAGTACTGTAGGAGCTGCAATGCATTCTCTAAAGAGAGTGATAGCGTGGAAATGGAAAACTAGACACTTTGCCTGCTTTTACTGCCTGGGGAGAGGAGACAACAGCATAGTCTCTTCTAAAGGCAGAAAGCAGCTCAGTGCTGGTGGGAAGACACTGCCCTTTCATTACAACTATTACATACATACATGTTCAAGTATGCTTTGAGTGGCTTTGCAGTGTCTCTTACTCAAGGGCATGGTGATCTTTGTCAATTCCATAAATCACTTCAGAGACAGTTTTATTAGACGGCCTTTTTCGTTAATTGACTGCAAGCTACTATCAAAACCACTAACTTGTACACGTGTATCTGTGTATTTCATTCCATAGGAGCTCTTCAATTCGATCATATCTGATTTAAACGTTTTTGTCTCTTATTGGAGCCTCAATAAGGATAATGCTGTTTGGAAAGGGCTAGACTTCTGTTGTACTTGTGCATGTATTATTTAGTAAGAGTGTTCTTAATGCCTTTTAGAAGATAGCAAACATACAAAGTACTTTGCAATCATCAAGCAAGCTTGTCAAGAGGGATCAGACTACAGTCCTTTACTGCGTTGTCTGAGAGCTGCTTGATCTATGGATGGCTGTCTTTTTTCTTTCTTAGTCTGGTCCTACTGGATATCATATTGCAGCTGTGCAAGCCAAATATTACTGACTCCATCAACCCAACCAGAGTGATTAAGTCACAGATAGCAACTAACTTCAGATGCTGTAAAGTGGGTTTTTTCGTTCTGTAGGTAAATGCACAACTACTTGCTGCCTTCAGATTCCAGAGGCCCTCAAGCCTCACGGAGTCAGACTAGACTCTGAATGTCCTGTTGCTATGGAATTGTCAATTGCAGGAATTTTACTTTAGATTTATCTTTGCATTGCAATCGTTCATTCTAAATAGATGGCACTTCTGTTAAATATGCAAAAGGAGCTTTTGTAGGTGGAGGTTTGTTAAAGACTGAAAAGCCTCCTTGAAAGTCAGGGGGTTTGTCTCCTACAATTCTGTATTGGTATGTAGACACCTTCTTTTGGGGAGGGAAGCTTTCTTTCCTATATAACCACTGGCAAGCTAATGAAAGTAAGGTATGGAGAAATTCTGCTTTTTCAAGTCTGTGCCCACAAGAATGCTATCCTACTGAGTTATGAATTCATATTTAGCTGATTTCATGTGTGCCACAGATTTTACCGCATGGAACTGGGACCTTGTGTGAATGCGGATCTGTTAAAGTAACAGATAGAATTGAAAACGCTTTCTGGCTCTAAATCTCTAAGAATTTAATCTGTTTATTGAAGAAGATTGTTCTCATAATATGATGTTTCATTTATTGCCATTAAACTGTATCTAAATCATGGAAAGAGAAGAAATTTTCTTGTCATGTGTTTTGACTGGGGAAGGCATGCAGCGAAAGTTTATAATAATAATAATAAAACAAATGTTAGTGAGTTGCTTTGCAGAAAAGCCATTAAAATAAAATGAAAAATTAATTGAACTGTGAATTCCAGATTGGTGTTCTGATGAATCTCAGATCCAATGCAAAAAGTAAAATCTGTGTATTAGAAGAACTTATGCCATGGCTGCTCCCAGCTATGCCAGTATAAGAGAGATTAGCATTAGAATCAACTGTGCAATACGGGACTTATAGCACCACATTAAATATTATCATGAGTGATTAAGAACTGGGATTAAAACAGTTTATGCATGATAGAAAACTGGTGCATTTAAAGGCACTCAGCCAAATTTGGAAAAAGATTGAACTCTCATGCCATGCTTTACCTGGAGAATGATTACCCCTCGTTGTTCCTGGTGTTTGCCCTTTCTGTTGTCATGCTGTGGAACCATTTTCTAGGATTGCAGTGAAGCCACACTACTGTAGGTAGTAAGAGCAATGATGAGGATGAAGGAAAGATTTGGCATACAGAAATAGGAAATCAACATGATATGTTGAAATTTTTAGTATAGAAAAATGTGAAATTTCATAAGGAAATGGTTAGGGGAATTGTTTAATATGTGCACACAGTTTCTAGGGTTTGTTGCCGAGGGCACTGCCTGGTGAGCAAAGCGTTTGAGTTCTCCTTGTTCCTGGACCTGCCACAGATCTGCTGAGTGACGTTGGTTTAAAGCCACTTTGTCTTTCCACATCTATTCTGCCTTCCCTTGTCTTGGCCTCTGTCCAACAGTCCATTTAAATGTACAATACAGTTGTTTAATGTGTTATTTTCCAGTTTGTTTGGATAACACATAGCATAAGGGGACATTTGCATGCTTCCAATTAAATTACTATCCCTCAGATATCTATCTATCTATATATACATATATAAATATGAGGTTTAGTATGATAACACTTTCTTGAAACTGATGTATATTTTCATTCAATGTTGGAGGATTGAACTAATTGTAAGCAAACCCAATCTGGGAAAACTTGTTCCCAGCTTAGAAGTTTCAGAAAGCTACGGATGAGGAGGAAAATGCCTACACGTACTTCTGAAATGCTGGAACTATAGAGAAGTTTTAGAAAAGCCTATAGCTGATAAAATACACAGAAATTACTAGTGGTAGCATACAGTCCTTTCTTCTTCCTGCAAAATCTGCTCATCACCCTAGTGAGGTCATGCAAGCAGCAGTGAGACACACAGTCTAGGAAATAGGGAATTTGTAGAAATGTTTGGCTCCAGCATGAGTTGTTTTTGAGAGATATTGTCTTAGCAGCATCAATAACACTGCAGATTCGGCAGAGACATCTGTGGCAGCTCGTCCCATGAATATCCTGGCACACTTGCAAAGCACCAGCTGAAATACTGCTGTGGCAGATAGGGAAGCAATATGTATGCCACTACTAATGTCTAATTGCTAAACACATGCCCAGAGTACAGATCACACCGGGCTTTGCTGTAACCTCAAAACAGAGTTCCAGAACTGGTAAAGAGCAAAAGGAAAGAGGTGATTGAACTGACCTAGTGGAGGATCTTTCCAGAAGTTACTCTTGGCAAATAGCTTAAGCAACATACCGGGATTTGGTATGTACAAACTGCCAATATCCAAAATGAAAGAAGCCAAAGCATTTTAACAGTGATTGATTGCTTCACTTGGTTTATAAATTGTCTAAAAGAAACCTTCTGAGTTATCATTGAGAGTTACATGGTTTGTGGTTTTGGGATTTTTTTCTAACAAATAAATAGTACAGCAGAGGTGTAGAGGCTAAAAAACCTGCTGAAGGCCAGATTGGAAGTCCCCATGTCTTAGTAAACAATGAATACCAGTAGAACATAAAGTTCCCAAGGTGCTTTGTGAACCCCATCCCTCATTTAAGCTTTATAACACTAGCAAGAGTAACAGAGTAAAGGTTAGCCGAGACTTTGTATTTATTCTTATACATAAACAAAAAGAAGATGGGTCATCTCTGTCAATAAAGTGAAATGAATTAATAACTAAAGAAGAACTTGATATATTCGATCTATGCTGTACTTGGGTATTCTGTTGCTAACAGGCATTTTTATGGTACCCAGCTAATGGTACAGGCTTAAAAGCATTTAAATATATTGAGTGAACATAGCTACAGCTTGAGTTGAAAGTTTTGGTTGTGGTTTTGTTTTGTTTTTAAAATAGAAAGAAAAGTGGATACTCAGATCTCTGCTCTGGCCTCCGTGTTTGACTTAAGTGTTTAGGGCTGGAAAGGGACTTTCTCAAAGGCAAAACCATCATGTGCATGCTTATGGGGGTAGTTGCAAAGCATTCCTCTAAAACAGCTGGTTCTACACGAAGTGGAGACAAGCGAATGGGAATGGGGGATGAGTTCTGACACCAGAAGTTGGATCTAGCCTGTAGGTTGTGTCCCCTACATAGTTAGAAGAAAAGACGTGCTATCGATGTGCACAGGTGATCTTTTTTGGAACTTAAAGATGCTTTGTAAGGCAAATGCAGTCAAATCTGTATGGAGTATAGCCAGCTCTGGGAAAATAGTGTTCCAATGTGTGCCTGCAGTGGGACACCTTTTCCATAGCTGTGATATATCTGGTTTCACGGCTGTCACATCTTTACTTTCTCACTTTTTTCTTTCTCATGTAATATCCACTTTAGGCTTCTCTGAAATATTCACTGAATGCTGAAACAACACAAACACCTCCATTTAGGAAAAAGATGGTAAACTCCAGGGTCATTTTTATAAGGAAATCAAGCTTTCCTGAGAAGTCCGTATGCATGAGAACTATTTAATATTCTTTGCAATATACGATAGGGTGTATATTGTTGTTTTGTGAGGGTTCAGGTTGCAAGAGCATTTATTTTTTATTGCTTTTCCCTTCTTCCTTAAGTGTCTGAATCCTTCAGTCTGGAAAAATTTAGGTATATGTCTTCTGATGAAAACTGGCCTGCCGGCATACAAAAGATCCAAGCAGGTGACAGCTGGGAGAATACCAATGAGCAGTACGATGTGCTATTGTGACGTCTAAGGTAGAGTAGGGTGGAGAAAGTGCTTGTATTCACAGTTTGTTTACAAGTGGAAGGTATCACCTTCTTGAAGCTTGTCCTTTCTACTGAAAGGGTTTTTTTCCACCGTTTTTCTATTCCAGAGATTAATTCTATGGTAAAGAGCAGTGTGAAATTTAAGCAACTTTTTTCAGCTTTTCACTTTATATAGCGACTTAAATGCCCAGGTAAAATATGCAAGCTGGTAAAAGAGGGAGCTGAATCTCTCGGCAATCCCAAATATTCATATGTTAGAAAATGAGGTTTTTCTTTGATTTTTAACTTTACCTTTGAGTTTGAGCCAATATTATTCAATAAGGTATCAGGAATATTTTTTGGGGGTAGAGTGGATTAAAGCTGAACCAGTAAAGCAGTAGAATGCAGCATTGCTTTATGGTCATGCATATATCAATATCAAGCACACTTGATAATTAATATTTCTACCTATGTATTCCTATTTTGGTAATGCACTGTGGCAAGGGAAAAAAATTTTGTGGAAATAGATTTCTTTTTGTCCTCACTGGACATGTGACAAGACACTTTTTATTCTGGGTATTTTATTTTTTGTAGACTTTCATTTCTGTTCCTGGGTACATGTGTAAGGAGAGTAGGGAATATGGCCTCTTGGTAGGTGGGGTGATTTTTATTCAGATCAGATAATACAAGTCTTGACACGTTTTCAATTTAGTTTTATTAAATCATCTGAAATACATTGTTTAACTGCTTTGTAAGTTTCAGTCTCTCTTTTTTTTTTTTTTTATTCTTTCTGCATTGTAGATAAAGCAGTCAAAATAATAGGAAAGAGTTTAAATTTGACTGACAGGTGGTCATGACTTAAAGACACTTAGTCCCAGAACCTTTTAATAAAATAGTTTTTCAAGCTATCACCTTAGACAGTTAACTTTAAGCTAATTGGTTCTTAAGGTATCCAGCTTGAAACTTTAAGCTAATGAAATGAAATGGCTGTGCAATGGTGCCTGTTGGCAATGGAAGAGAGTCATAATTTTCTTACTTGCATCGCTGATGTCTATGCAGATGTCACCTGCTGTGCAGGAAAGGCAAGGACTTTGTCACACATCATTCAAGTTAAAAGTAGCATGAAAATCAAACCTATACATTTTGGTCTGTCTGTAACATGAATGCAGGCAGTTGAGCCCTTGCCCCTTTCTTAACACAGGTATTAGCTCTATGCTTTCCACTAGAGGAGCTCTTAAATGGAGTTTCTGTCTGTGCTGACATTTAAAGTCTTCGAGAGAAAAGGAGAGGCAGACAATGGGTCCCATGAGCGCAGCGATAAGAAACTTTAGCCAGATTTCACGCCTTTGATTATCTCAGTTTACTACCTTCTCGATACTCTTCTTTGAAGCCTTAAATATTCCCTAGCTAAGTGCCTCTTTGATTGAAATACTAAGATTTTTTTGGTGCAACAAGACAGCCCAAAATATACATGAAAATGGGAAAACAACACAAAATCCTGCCTTCTTTTCCAGCTTCAGTCAGTCCAGTGGTAAACATGTTCTCTGGTTTAAGCCTCATTAATTTCTTTGAAGATGTAATTGGATTTTTATAAATCTGTTCACTAAAGATGAAACTTTCTGGCTGGGTGATAGTTCCTTTATGAACACAGAAATTCTATGGCAAATCCATATATGTGACTCCCAAGATTCACTGTACTGTCCCTTTCACTGGAGCTTCAGCCTGGCCAAAGAAGCCAGCTCTAAAAAGGAACTGGAAAGAATCCTTCCTGCAATTTTTGTTTCATTATACCAAAATGTTATGTAGTGATTAAGACATTAAAACCAAAACCTTTTATAAGAGATTACCTACTTGAAATAGTTTGAATCTAGTTTAACCAAGTAGAAAGAGATTCTTTATTAGAAGAGCTTTCTGGGGAAAGTCATAAGAATTTTTTCATAATGAAACTTTCCGTTTTTTAGAAAATCATCTTATCTTTGACAAAGGGGGAAGAAAAACTGATTTTGGAAAAATCAAAGATCTCCAATTGTATCTTGTTAATTATTTTAAATGCTTTAGTTAATTCAACTTATTGAGTCTTTTGTTGAAAGAACAAAATAGCATGTGCAATTTCTTTCTCAAGTTAGTTACTGACTCTGGGTTTTCTACACATGGGATAGTGTAATGGAAAAGCCTAGAGCATACTATGCCATGTTAAGGAGAAGACAGTGTTATGGCATGCTGCCATCCCATGTTCATGGCTGTAAAAATTCTTGGTGCAGTCAGTGTTTACCATGCTATGTCCATGTATCTTGCATCGATGTGCTCTTGGGTACCTTTAGTGTATAGAAATGGGGAGGAAAAAGCTGTATTTACTTTTTCTTTTTCTATAGGACTCTAGTAATCAACTGTTTTCTGAATGCTCAGCACTGTGGTTCTTGTGCTGAGAATCGATTGCAGGCCTTAGACGCTGTGAATCAGGTGTTTTCTTTCAGGTACAGTGTGTCTGCATCAGTAGTGATCTTAATACACTCGGCAGCTTAGTCAGAAATGAATCTAAGAAAAGAATACATCAAAAACATGGACCTTCAAGTGATCTTAGCTGAAACGAAAGCGGGTAATGTCTCCCATTTAATGTGTGTTGTGCCTTCAATTAAAGCAGATGTATAAACAGTTTATGTGACCTTGGCTGATATAGCAGCAAGAGAGGAAAGAATTAATAAAGCCAAGGACAATCTAAACTGCTTTTCAGCAAACAGTGCTGACAGCAACAGAAAAAAACATTCCCTCCTGGACAAAATTGATGATCTTGAAAATCATCACAGAAGATCTAATCTTGAGTCCTCCTGGTATACCTACAATTGGGAGACTGCTGATGCACTGGAGTTTCTGGGCAGAACTCTACTCTGCAACCTGATTATTCACCCTGTGCCTAAAAATTCTGTGGAAAAAGCCAGGCTATGTAAGACCTCATGCTCTCCTGCCTCATTTTCTTAAATGAAAGGATGAAAAAATTACACATTTGTACCCCTCCTTTCCCTGTAGTTAGACCAATTTTGTTCTGCCCCCTACCCCTACAAAAATTCAGCTGAGTTAATTTGAGAGTAGATGAAAATACGTCGGGATGCAAAAAACGAACTCTGCTCATGGAGAAAGCCAGACAATGTCCTTTGTTTGTATAGTGGTTTTGATAGGCTGGATTTAAGGAACAAAGCGATAATTTATGTTTTGCATTGCTAAGCAGGAAGAAAAGTATTTTTTTTCCTTTTAGAAACAGGTGGTAACTATAAAAAAATAGAATAAACAGTCTCAGAAGACAGACTTCTGAAGACTAAATAATTTTTATAAAAATCTCTCAGAGGTCTTGTTTCAGTCAATTGTATTATTACGCTCTTGTTTTCCAATAACTTTAACCAGGAAGCTTTCTTTTAAATGGTAATACTGTGTAAGGATTTGATATTTATGCTTAGAAATACTGAACATATGTCCTCAAAACTTAGCTGCTTATATTGAAGGAAATAACATTTTAAGTTATACAATTTCAGCCTGGGTTTCTTTCATATCAAAGCCAGGTTTGCAACACCTGTATTCTGGGAGTTAAAATATTCAGTCTGGTGCTTCAACTTGGATATGAAGGTGACAGGCTCATTGATAGGGAAAGGGTTATTGAAGTATGAGTAGGTAAATAACGGAAAAAGGAAGGTAAGAGAGCTCCTTCTGACATCTTCCCTGGCTATAATCACAGTCTTGATATTTTATTTGCTACTTTTTTTCCCCACTTTACACCTTCAGGAATTCATGAGGAAATTTTAGAAAAAGATAATCTTCATGCTGACAAAGGTATATTCTAGAACTGACAGAGAAAATATGACTTCCTTTATGGGTTTTTATGGGTTTTATGTTTTCTCTCTCCTTTAGGAGAAAGAGGGGAAAAAAAAGGTGTTCTTTTTGTCATGTTTAACACAGAATAAAATAAAAAATCTGCCCACCCTCTTTCTCCCCTCATGATAAAGGTGTCCCTATATTAACTCATATCATCTGACTGTAAAAGACCTAAATATATCCCCCTTGATACCCATTGACAGGCACCTTTGTATCACAGAAAAAGAGAAATAATTGGCCATCCTTTGATGATACTTGGTTTTCCCTAATGGAATAGTTGTAGAATTCTTCAAGATGTTGTTAATAATTGTCAGTATGGGAACTGTTACTGCCTGAAGAGCTCAGGAGCATTCACAGATGCAATGGCAGCGCGGGCAGCCCTCTTAGCACATTTTTCTTGTGCCAAGAACACTGCTGAATTAGCTGGAAAGGCATATGGACTACCTTTTTTTTTTTTTTTTTTTGCATAAGCAATTGTTGTAATGAAATCTCAAACTGTGAAAAATTGCCATTGAAGTTAATCAAAGGATCTTACAACAGTAAGACCTGAAGGATTTGACTTAGGAGTAATTTATGGTTTCAATCTGTCTACACAAGATGACCTTGTAGTTTTGTAAAGGTTGTCTTTATAATCAAAATTGGCTGCTACATTTTAAAAATGCAGAAATAACTTCTGGAGCAGGTTGTAGAAAGATATCCAGGATATCTTAGAAACTGATTTGTGTGACAAAACACTTTGTTTAATTATAAAATTAAAGACTGAGCAGGGCAGGGATTTAACATATATCCAAAGCCAATTTGTCTGTATGTAGTTACAGTGACCTAGGGTAAAGAGCCATCTTCTTGGGACACCAAGTGTAATTCTCAATCACATGGGAGGCATTTTTGCAAAGAAAACTTTCTTTGGCAAGAGTAATCTACATGATACTTTTGAAATCCACGTTCACATGATGATATGAGAATATAGATGAACTTGCTTTTTACTTATGAAACATGGGATAGTAAAAATTCTTTGGTGCAGATGCTATTCTGTTTTAGAAGGTAATTTCTGAGTGTTGGTGATAATATTTATTGCTTTCAGACAATGTAAATGCTCTGCACATAAAAGAGAATCACTGCTGCTCTTGAAATGACATTTAGTAACAATTTGAGTCAAGAAAAGACTATAGATTAATTAAAGATCATTGTGACTGATCGGAACTTTAGCATCTGGCAGGATTTGGTGATATTGCAACATGGACATATTTCATGTGGAAATACTTCATATTTTATTCTGCACACCGGTGTGTATCGGATACCAAAAGGGTGGCACTTTATGGATGTGGCTGTTGTGAGCAAACAAAATATGGCTCAAATAGCTTTTTACAGACTGCTGTCACAAAGTTTTTCAGCAATACTTACTAGAAAGCTTCCATAGTTAGTACTGTGGGTTATACGATATGAAATGGTGTGGAGTGGTGGAGTGGAAGGGAAAAGTGGTAAGCAGTGTAGTCTTTCTTGACATGTGTGTACCTCTGTGAGAAGGCATGGCATGTGTTAACTCTACAAACTTATTTGTGAAAGATGTCTTTGCTGTTGGCTACTGCTCCTGAATTTTCTTGCCTCCAAAGATGAAGTTTATGCTGAAGTCATAACTGATGACTTAAAAACAGTCTTACCTTTTGGAGACCATGGTTAGGACAAAATGGCATGGTGAGGAGGAATAATAATAACATAGCTGCCAGCTCAACTATGAACTTCACTAGCTGAGTGCTTCATAGTATACTAAAGTACTGAAAAGGAAAAGATGTGTTCTGGTTTTTTGTTTGGTTTTTTTTTTAAAGAGAATAGAAAGCCTGAATGATAGTGTCAAAAGCAACTTTCCCAGGTGACTTATTGGAAGGGAAAAAAAAAGGACTGTAAGCATAAGTGCAGCTGAAAGGAGGTTAGCACAGGTATTTCAGTGAGATAGGGGACTTCCTCCAGGAATCTCAGTACCTTAGGAGCACTGGGAGTTGAATGGAATGTCAGCCCTTTTGTGTATCCATTTGTCAGCCAGAAAAAGGTGATGGCCATATCATGAGGGGTATGAGTACCCTCAGGCAATGAGTGAAGCAGCTTTCTTTTCAGCATCAGAATATGTGTTGACAATTTTCTTTAAAAAAAAAAAAAAAAGGGGCGATTTTTTTATTGCCTAATCCATCTAATACATGATACAGCAGCTTGAGATTTTAAGATGAAAAACATTATTCAAAGGGATTTTTGCACTAAACATCCATCTTCATCTCTGCCGTGTATGTGTAATGTAACTTTTGAGTGATGACTTAAGACTGTAAGCAGCGGATAGTGTCATCAGAGAGTACAAAACTGTGGAGAAACTGAAAGCTGTGTCTTTGTTACTGGTAAGTCAATATACATTTAAACGGCATTGCTGTAACTGCCCGAAAGTCAATATGAAAGTATTACTAGAGCCTGTATATGACAAGTGACATTTTTCAGCATTGAGCTCAGAAAGTTGACATGTGAATAGAGATGAAAGGAAGGAAAAAATGAAATTCTGCTGTTCATCAAAAACTAGAGACCACATAAAACTGTCAACTGTAGGAGGAACAAAATTGCCTTTTCCCTTCCTTTTCAGTTATTGCTACTTAAGAACCAGCGGACTAAATATAACCCATAGTCTCGGGCAATGTTGGTGGAGTTGTGTTATATATAACATCTGAAGTTGGTACCTGGGATTGGACTGTTTGCAGTTGGCACGCTAAAATTCCTGCCTAGTACAGAATCACTCCTTACGGGTCTCTGTTGCTGATGACTTTGAATGCCTTTTTCTAGTGAGTTCTCAATTGCACAACCCATTTATTTGTGATAGAAAAGCATATGTGTCTAAGAGATTATTTTCTTTCCAGTTCATCTTATCTCATTATTTCAACTGAATCCAGAGATGTTTAAGACTCATTAAATACAAAAAGAGGTAGTGAGTGTTAGGGAAAGGAATGTATTGGTGAATATGAATACAGTTGTGCAAATGAACTCTACCTTCAGCAATATGACTGGACAGGACTGATGATCAACAGCTGCATTTGTCAGCCGAGTGCTGAAACAGATTCCTTTGTGAAGGAAAACCAAAAGAGCATGGATGAGAAAGACTTTATTTAATGAACCATCTGTTTCAAATAATTACCCCAATAAGAGCTGAAAACGGTTCAGCCATTGTCTATTCAGTTGTGCAATGCGTGGCACATGAGACCAAGACTGGTTATTTCAGTCCAGTTGCTGATGAACAGTCCACATGACAAAAAAACACTGATGTTCAGAGGTCTTTGTCTGCAAAACTTAATAGATGTACACAAAGCTGTACGTTCTCCTGTGCGCAATTGTTCTTGCTACTTAGAATGGCAAGAAAATATAGGACTGGCTGCCACATTATCAAGGAAGCTTATTTTGTCACTTCAGAAGCAAAGCTGCTTCTGTGAAGAAATACTTCAGCTGATGAGCGTGGAAGTCCGTATCTTATCTGAAGTTCTCAGAGATTCATGGTTAAACTCGAAAGCAAATTTTCAAAATTATAGGCACTCTGCAAATTCTCTCTTGCATGTATAAGTCTAGTGGGTTTTAGAGCATTGTTGTTGTGAAAAATCTTGCTGCTATGTCAAAAAGCTGATAAATCAGAATAGGAAAAAAAAAATATTGAGCCTTTCCCTGAACTCATAATGCTGACATTCTCATTAGGGACAACACACAAATTCTTGCAAGACTCACAGCATGGCAGTACACTGACCTAGCCAACAACCTGCACTTGAAAGCATAATCCCATTCACTTTACAGTGTTTGTCTAAGTGAAAGTCGTAACTAGGTATTTCACAGAAGCATGTGTGTTAGGACTAACGCGTGCCTTAAACTTTAAAGAAAGTCAGGGTTTGACATTCATTAAAAAGGAAAGTTAGGACTTGAGCACTGAGTTTCTGCATTAGATTCTGCTCCAAGAGATTATAAACACAGTGATTAGACATTTTTCATATGACTAAAGCTTTATTTTGCCAGGGATTAATTGCCTTCCATTAGATTCCACAGATAAAAGACCTTGCTTGGGACCATAATTTGAAACAAAATGGCTGATTTCATGTGACTCATTATACATAGAACTAAAAAAGAGAGATGTCTCGGTAAAGGAGTCTGCACTGTAGACCTGCTATCATATAAAAGACAGCAACGTGTAGCAACAATAAAAAAAGCTCTGAACTTTGACATTTGACTCTGATGTTATAAAGTACCATTCACTTTATTGCTTGCTGTACAATGCCAGTCATACTGGAGATCACTTTCCTGGTGGTATTGGGTATTTCTGTCTAGTTGTTCCTTTGTTTTTTTTTTTTTTTCTTATTTTCCAGTTATCAAAATGACAAGTGACTTGGTATTTAGTTTAATGTTATCCGTCGTAGGTAAATATCACTTGACTGTTTCAGTCATTAACAAGGAAAAGCTAGTTAAGAGGAAAAAAATGTTAAGGAAACAAAACACAAGTTGCAATGAACCCCCTCAAAGGGGTATGATACAGACTGTGTTTTGATTGAG
The DNA here is from genome assembly GCF_965183815.1 of Platalea leucorodia. Lineage (NCBI taxonomy): Eukaryota > Metazoa > Chordata > Aves > Pelecaniformes > Threskiornithidae > Platalea > Platalea leucorodia. The sequence continues at coordinate 119,760,812 of NC_138824.1, forward strand.
TTGGGGTTTTTTTCCTCCCTTTTGCTATTTTTGTGAACCTTTTACGTCTGACTTGAAAAATACCATATCAACCGAGCTTGCTTTTTGTTGACACGAACTAACACGTTGTGACACACAAAGAAGGTTTCTTACACTTAGAAATTACTGTTTTGTTTCAAGGGAGCTCAGGTCTTTCACGTTTCAGACATGATTCTGAACACATACCAAGTGAATTCCTTTATGGCAGCAACAAGCATTAAGCTTGGAAGCAGAGGATATATAGTCAGAGACGATGTCATTTGTGCACTTTTTTGGCTCATGAGCATAACACACTTTTTTCATCTGTTAATATTATTACTTTGCTAAGCTGGAATTTGGAGTTTTTTTGAGACCTTGACTTTGCATAGAATTAACTCTCTTATTCCATATTAATAATCATCATATGACTGAGATCATATTCTGATACTCTATTTCTCTTTTCCTCTCTAATTTATTTTGACATTTCTGTTGACCTTGCATAAAATAACTAGCCTATCTGTTTGCTCTAGTTTTGCAGTCTAGGGAGTTAAGAGAAGGCAAAAAATGAATACATGAATGAGAGATGGATTAAAAACTATCCCTATCCACCTATTAAAAGAGTTGAAACTACTAGTATTTTACATTCTTTATTTAAAAGGTTTGATTACTGCTATGCTCCCTGCTGTGTTGCAGGTTGTGTGTTTCTATGACACTGGCATGGTACTCAATACATGAAGACTGCACAGAAATAGCTCTCCTTGCTGTCATGTAAAAGGTAGAAACATTGGTTTGGTTCTGTGTGTGGTCTGTCTTATGTGGTAACTGCCTTTCAGATAGTCTCTGCCCCGCTCTTCAGAGAAAAGCATATAATTGTCAGAGGCAAATATTCGTTGCAGGAACCGAGAGAAAATTTCCTCTTGGCTCCTACTGTGTTTTGAGGATGATAGACTTTGTACCACTTCTAAGTTTCCCAATTACCATCTCCACCCTCACCTAATCACGCAGCTTTGGAAAAAGGGCTGGACATAGACAAAGGAAGGAAGCACAACTCGTAACTCCCCTCAGATTTTCAGTCTGGAAATATACTTTGTATTTTTGTTGTCTTTGGTTACATGAACACAGACGCAGACTACCTGGGCTCACTCTTCTGTGACCATAAATTGACCAAGTTGTTCCTTGGAGCCGTGCAGCATTCTCAATGCCTGCTAAATAAGTTAGGTTTCCAACTTCTTTATTATTTAGAGTAGGAACCCCAATTTAAGAACAACTTATTTGTGGGATACTGCCTAAACCTGGTGTCTGAGGCACTGCTACTGAATGAAAAGTCATGGACAAACTTTAATTTATAAAGATCAAGTTCTAAATCTAAGCTTACCTTAGGAGGAAATAGCATTTTGATATGTAAATAGCATCAAGATTAACCTGATCTATATGCCCAAAGAAACCTACAAAAGCTCACTTTATCTGTATTGGCAAAAGTTTTGCAGTAATAATAGCTATTCTGTCTATAAAAACTGATCCTAAGCAAATAGACATTTGCATATTAATCTGGATTGTACTTTGCATGAATGGCAAAAGAAAATATTTCAAAAGTTCATCACATTCTGACTTACGCCAGTGAAAACTAATTTTAGTGTTGCTTGCCAAATGCACTACCTAAGGAAAATGAGGAAATGTTTCTTACTTGTCTTTTGTCTACCTTATTATTTCGTTTTTATTTGTTTTGACTAAATACAAGTTTTAGACTTAAAGTATGTGGCATTTGTGGTCACGGCAAAAGCATCTTTTGAAGCAGTTGGTGGTCTGGCCACATATACTTGCTTTTAAAGAAATGTGCCCTTTTCTAAACCCAATGCCCTTTGCCATGGACAATTAACATATTAACATTTGCTAATAGCTTAGTTGATATTTCAGTCTAGTGTTCAGATACTGTGTATATGACCTTTTTGGTTCCTCTAGTGTTGTGTGTTGTTTTTTACATTTCTCAGCCTGAATTAATGTAATGGTCATCTAAATCTTAACAGTTCTGTAACAGTTAGCACCAAAGTTACTACCATAACTGCATACTTTATGCCCAAAATTTGCTGTTGAGCATTTGGTTAGTGCAAAGCATTAGTCAAAACTATTTTTTTAAATGAATTGGAAAATTGTATTTCCTATTGTGATACTTAAACAATTCACCTGTTTGGACTTAACTTGACTTTTATTACCAATCACAGAAAGGATATGGCTTTAATCGTTTAGTTGGAAAGAACGCATTAACAACAATTTGCATAGGACATTCACGTTGTCTTTGGACTGTTCCTTCTGACTTGCATGAGGTATCAGAGTTCTGCTTTGGGAAAACAAAACACTTTCTAATAAAGATTTGGAAACTTATTTCAAAACAGCATCACAGCACTGTTTCGTGACAAAAACCACAATCATCTCATTAAGTTAATAAGGCTGTAAGTCAGCACAGCATTTTCTAGATTAAATTTTGTTTCTGTTGGAACCAAATTTCTCTCTAAATATTTTACGAAGTACAGACTAAAAGATGGTAGGTGTTCATATTGTGAAAAGACCACTGGAAGAAAAACAATCTATGTCTATGTTACCTATTAAGTCTGCGGTGGAAGCAAATAAAACCAGTTAGAAATAATTGTCTGCGGCAGAACAGACCTTATTCACTCAGAGACTTAAAAATCTAGTTGTCAGAAAATAGAGAGAGCTCCGCATTCCTTAATTAACCATATTTGCTGTGACACATTTAGCAAAGTTTTCTGGCAGTCTAGAGCTGTGTCACTTCACTCGCCTACAGAAACCAAGCTGCAATACATGCTGAGTTCCCTAGACTAGCCACAGCAAAAAATTGTTAGCTTCTATGATTTTGTGTAAATTGATCAAAGCATTCGATTTGTCAAACACTGGGTAGTTTTGGAAGCAATTTTCCTGTAGATCAGAGCAGGTTTTCTTGTTTTCGAGGGTACTAGCATTTTTTTATACAGCTTTCAGCTAGCCAAATGGATCGTTCCCCTGAGCTGGGAAATAGAAGAGTTGCACCTGCTTGAGAATCAAAAACAGGAGCTGGAGGGCTGGATATGCTCCTGATCTTGTTGATTTTTCTGAAGGCTCTGAAAAGCCCTGATGTGCACTAGCCAATGAGTGTCAGTAACATTTTAGCCCCAATTAACTGCTACTGAAGTTACAAAAAGGCAAATAAAAGCAAGCCTCTGCTTTTAACTGACAAGGAGCTGTCAGCCACCGGGAGCTCTGCTGAAAGAGCTGTGTGCGGTCTGTCTCAGGCTCTCGGCAGCCCCCAGGACCTTGATACAGCAGGAGGCCCAGCATGTGGGGCTGCGGGATACCAGCAGCCCTGCTGGCTGCACTCCCTTGTTCCTTTCCTAGCTTGCTATGGAGCCTGTGAAAGTATGATGCCTGACCCTTGTACAGACAGCTTTCTGTGAAGGTAGGAAAGATGAAATTATTAAGAGGCCGTGGCTGAAACCTACAGAGGAGTTTTGCAGCCATAAGCTGAGATGTTACTTGACTGTTAGCTCAGGACTGTATCCTGACTTTGAGGAAAAATAAAATTTCTTTGGATGTTTGTTTTTTGGTGTTTTGTTGTTTTTTGTTTGTTTGTTTTTAAATGTTGGGGCTGCTGTCTGATCTTTGCACTCAGGCAATAATTCACCTGATGGGCCACGTGGAACCCTGGTGATACTTCCAGATGCCACAAACAAGGGTCCAAAACATTAAGAAAATATTGATGTGTTATGGCCGTGCTCCGGTGCCAGTGATGGAAGTTGTCTGTGTCGTGAGGGTGCACCTGGGCAGCCTCAGGGGCAGGCTGCTTGGTACTGGCAGTGCTTCCTGGGGAGGCGGGCTACAGGTTGCAGTCTGTGGAGAAGGTGTGGTAAAGACAAACATTGCTGGCAACAATGGGTTGCTAAAGATGTGATGCAGAGCCTTACTATGAAGTACTTTTGTGAATATTTGTAGTGTCCCTGTCGTAAGTCTCATGTGAAACACCTTCTGCAGATATTATTTTGCTGTCGAGGGTGCACGAGATGGTAATGTCTTCCCCATGTTGGTCATATGGTCTGAGTCTAGTGACCCTCTTGTCACAGTGCTCACAGTGCTGACTGGGATTGAAAAGGACTGGTAAACAGGCATGGAGCTTCTGACTGTTATTTTCTCAGTACATGCTGTGCATCTTGTTTAATAGGCAGCAGCAGAGTGTTATTGATCAAGAATAGCACATTCTTGCCCTAGCTGCAGAACGGGAATGACATTATCTGTGTTTGGAGAAAGAACAATTCACAATGGCTCAGTTTCATTGGTGTCATCTTTCAGGGCAGCCAAAAAGATGGGGACACAGAACTAGACATGACTTCTGTACTTGTGGTGTGACCTTGTGTTAGTTCTCTAACTCTCTAACTTCAGAGATGTAGCCATTAATGATCGTAGGAGAAGGAAAGGCTGGCCAGTAGGTCTCCCTTGCTAACTTTTGGGTTAGGATTCATTAGCTTTTGGTAACAATAAATTAGAGGAGAATTTTAAAGAGCTGACTGAGATCTGAACTACTGGTTATTTCTTTTACAATTCCAGGAAATTCCTCTAGCTGCTTTTCCCCTCGCTGAAAGAGGGTGCTCCTGTGAATTGTCAGTATGGTGTCTTGTTTCTCATTCCTTCTCTCCCTCAAGAGTGAAATGCTCACAATTTCTCATTTATTGATTAATCCTTCATTAAGCTTTTATGAAAAAGCTCTGAAATAGTTTAAGTTTTTCCTTTTTTCTTTAAGTTAAAGATCCTCTTAGATGGACTCAACCTTATTCAAGGATCTGCAAACTATAAATGAATAACACTTTTCAAGTATCATCTGTGTACTAGTGGATGGACATATCTTAAGCAATCAGTTTAAAAATTAGTTTCATAATGATATACACAAGAAGTCCATCTGAGATCTACTGTGTATTCCAGTCCATAAAAATGGGCCTGGAAAAAGTGATTCATCCTTTTAATGCGCTGTGTAACCAGCCAAGTCATATTTTGTTGGCATTCTAGTCCTAGGAAAATGCTGTAATCATTCCACACTACTAACCTGCTGAAGTTAAAGTAACTCCCAAGATTTAGATGGATGAGTGAAACATGAATATTAAAGTTAAGCAGATGCTTATTTAGAGAGTCACCTAATTATACTAGATGCTGTTCTGTTCTTAAGCAAACTGTTTTAAGCTTTGCAGTCTAAACAGTGAAAGGGATGAGTTGCCTTTTTATCAGCCTCGTATTTGCATATGTGGGCAAATCTAGATCATATGCAGTTAAGCATGTTGTTAGTGCTTTGCCAAATCCAGACTTTAATGCAAAAAAGATTGTGTACTTGAGAACCCTAGGAAAAACTTGGGAATAGGAGATACTGGAGCTGAGGTATTACAGTGAGTTCCTTTAAAAATGTTTGGATAAATCCCACTGCATGGTTTGCTCTATTACAGAAAACTTAAAAAAATCCCCTTAAATTATTATTCCTTTAGTTTATTATCTTCACTTCCATTACGTCAAAAATAGAATCAATTCTTAAACCTCAATTTAATGTATTATCCAATTTATAGAAAGTCTATCTTATAGTCCCTCTCTTTTTTAATATCGGATTACAATCACTGCTTAGTATCAGAATAAAAGGCAGGTTGTTCTCATCTGGTTTTCAGTTATGTGATGTTCCTTTCCTGGTCAGGAAGGTAAAGAAGTGAATCCTTGGAAGATCACTTTAAAACTCGATTCCCTTACACTGGATGCTTTGAGTGTGTGCTGTTTTTTGGTTCACTGCACTGTCTAGCCTTTCCTGTAGCTGAGAAGTTCTTTGGTCTCTAAAGGGCAAAGAATCCCCTTCTCAAGACTAAACTCAACACTGCAGTATGAGTTTAGTGATATTTTTCTCTTAGAAAATAAAGTTTTTAAACAGCTAAGACCATATAGAGAACTTTGACTGTTCTGTGTGGCCACAGACTTCATTGTATGTGCTACGATTCCAGGAAGAATGAAATGGAAGGCAGGTCCCTAATGTGATAGTTTTTAATTATTTACAAAGCTGAGTGTTTTTTAATGGGACTGATGTACCTCTGTTCCAGATCATTTCCCCTGTCTCTTCCCTTCAAAACTTCACAAATAATGGGAATATAGCCTTGTTCAGCACTAATACTCCTTCTTCCAGCTCTTAAACCCTGATGATGTTTATTGGAAGATGTGGTGGAGGTTCAGACTTTACACCTTCTAATTTCTTCTCTTTTTTATGATGGACAGTTTTGTTGACTGATTGGAGATCTGTGATTCTTTTACATGGCTCTGCAATGTGAACAGGATTGAAAAGTAGAGTCATACTTAATCACCTAGTAATGATGCATAACTTGGAAAATGAGGAGCACATCTGTTGTAAATTTTGCTTTGGCTCCAGTCAAATATACTGTTTCAGCTGAAGTGTCAGCCCTAATTTGCAAAGGGTACTGCTCTGCTTTTCAGGGCTTTATAGCCAAAAAGAAATATTCTGTTTCTCAACTTCGTACATATCCCTCATATAGATTCGGTTTTCTTTAAGGAAACTCAAAGCACTGTAAGCAGAAGAGCAGTATGAGCATCTTACAAATGAGGAAACTGAGGCACAGAGCATAGCAGATACCAGTAACATTTAGCAGGTTATGTACACAGCTACAAGGAGAACCAAAGTTTCCAGAGTCTCGTGTAAGTGATCTCAATAGTGAACCAGTCTGGGAACTCTGCTTAGGAAAAACATTCCAGGTGAGCTAATTTATCCGTATGTTTGTACTAGGAGTTATCTGGTTTCTTAAAGTATTATTTACATGTGGATGTTGCATGGCATCTTCTCTTACAAGAAAACATACCCTAGGACTTGATACGGTGTGTTCTGCCAGTTTTGGACAAACATGAATTCATGCAAGTATCTATAGAGAAAACATTAAAAAAAAAAAAAGCAAACTGATGTTTAACGTATCTGTCCATGTGGAAATTAGCATGTTGCCCATGCTGCTGTTCTTGGACTGTATACTTGTTGGCTTTGTATTTCATGATATACAATTTTGTTTTCTCTGTGACTCAACTTAATGATACTTAGTGAAGGCAATTACAGTAACATATTTACGTTTTTAAGGGAACTATAGAAGTGGGTCAAACACAAATATTTCACCTGAACGTTAACGTTCCAAACAGTAGGGAATGCAGAGCAGCCTTGACAAGAAATCTGTGCTGCTAATGTGAGATGAGCTTTATGGATCTGTGAAAATAAATAAATAAATAAATCTCAACAGAGAAAAACATATTAATAATTAAAAACAAATACTAGAACATAACTCAGGAGGTGTCACCATATGCAGCTAGTGTGACTCATGCAATAAGCACCCCTTGTTTTGCTTGCTCTAAGTATGGTTCAGAATTCTCTACTGTTTTGAGCATACCCTCATTTTTTTTATATCCCAGTATGTGTTAGCTGCTTCTACTCAAGTCCAGAAACAGGAGTACCCCTCATTTCTTGGAATAAACACAGCACAAGTATGAATCTCCCTTTATGCAAGTCAATAATCAAAGAATATAATTCCAGATCTAGAAAGAGAATAAACAGGGCCCAGAGTAAACAAGCTTATCTTTAAAGCCAAATCGGAGGTGGCAGGATGTTCAATAGGCTGTTATTTTTTACTAGAATATTTGAGAAGCAGAACTGAAAGGCAGGTGACTTTCTCTCTGTCAAGACCACCATTTGGATAAGGAAATATGCTCCTTGTGCAAATGCCAACGCCTGCATGCTTTACTTCAATATCTGACTGACAAGCATGATGCTTTCAAAATGGTTTCATTCCCTAGTGTATTTCCTACATGTTAATTTGGTACTGGTATAAAGGAAAAGAATCTACGTACAGTACAGAATTGTTAATTTGACCAGGTGTAAGCCTATAATTTTTCAGCAATGTCTATGTAGTACTTTGAAACACATGCTTAGCTGTCTTTTGGGAGATAGAAGAAGTCCCTAGTCTAAAATTTTATTTCTTTTGAGATGTTTTGCAAAAAGAGGAATTTAGCTTCTATGAAGCAAAAAGAGTAATTGAATGAAGAGCACTTACCTAAAGTAAAGAGGTTGTGTCAGTATTCTAATTATTGTGGACAAACCTAATTAACTTATTCTCATACTCTGGACATGTATTTATGCAAATTGGAAGAGGAGGAGAAAGGAAACCTTTCTCTGCAATGAACTCATCAGTTCAGGAAAGCTCTCAGTGGCAGATGAGTCTGGGAAAATTAGAAGTCAGACATGGCTATATTCTTTAATGGAAATATAATCAGCAATACATCTTTATGAAATGTGCACTGCCATCACATAATACCCACTTGGAGGTGAGGTAAGGGCTTGAGGCAGTAGTCCAAAATCATTAACATCCCCCAGGTGAATATAATAGGATGATAAATGCTCACTGGGAAAGGATTCATTTCAGTTTTCAAGTGGTATTGAAAGTAAAACAAAGTCAGTCATTTTATATCGACTTAGTCAGCTCTATACTTGAATTCAGTAATGAAAGACTTCATGTCCATCTGTTCACAGCGCATTTGCAAAGCCTGAGTTAGGTGGTGGCGTTATTTCTGTTAGTGCAATTCCACCAAGGAAAGGTGGAAGGATAGGAATCATTCCAGTGTGCATCTTGATTTATGTAGTAAAAGGGAAGGTGGTGTTCTATAGCACAGTATCAATTGATTGAGTTTCTTTACTGGAACAGAACAAAAAGGCTCAGTCCCTGGCTGGATATTTGGGTGAATAGACTTGCCCTGACAGCTTCCCTTCTTTTTATTTCTGCCACAAGTGATAGGGGCAGGAGTGGATCAGAAACAAGTGTTTGTCCTGAATATTCTAAAATGCTTCAGAGAAGGAAAAAAAAATGGCGTGGCTATTTTGGTTTCTGTATGAGGAGGCAATGCTTTACCAACCTGTTGCTTAATTAAAAAAAAAAAAATTCTGTAAGACCTTTGGAGGTTGTGTAGACTTTGGGCAGTCTTTGTGCTTCTGTTTATCTACTCTTCTTAAAGCAATTGGCACCTTGTGCATGACAGCAGAATGTACGTTTAATTTTAGTCGGCTCTCTAAAGTGTCATTAATGCCAAAGGATTAAGTCTTCTAGGGTATAGACTGTGTAGGTCATAACATAAAGAACAATATCATTGTCATTTGATTTTAAACCTTTTTTTTTCCTATTCCTATTTTAAGGGATATAAAAGAAGAGAAAGCACTGCTGCTTTACTTCTGAATAGATAAAAGAAAATGTTATTGCTTTGTCTGAAGTATTGGGCTTTGAGAGAGATCTTAAAAAGCAAATTCCCCCATGGAAATATTCTTTGCAATTCACATGAGCTATCCTGCTAATAAATCAGAGTCTAGTATCTACACTATTCATAATTGAACAAAACAGGGCATTTTTGACCTCTACTTACTGAAAATATGCTGCTACAAATGGATCCAAATTGGCAACTTAACTATTTATGCGTATACAATTAGTCACTTATAAAAGGAGGACAATTTCACCTTTCTTCCACTGCCATGTTTATTGTGACATCTAGTTTTGCTGGGCAAATGCAACATGTGGACTTTGCAGTGTCTCAGCACGCTTGCGCTCTTATAAGGGCGGGTGCAGCTAGCCTGGTCTGTTAGTAAAATAGCAGCAAACAACTAACTTGGAGTTCTTACCTTTGACTTATAATAAAACAGAGAATCTCTGTGAAATAACATATATGGGGAGGTGGCACTTGTACTACGTGCTGCCTCTCTAGTTTACTGTCACACTGAAGGCAATAAAAGAGGAGCAGTAATATTGCTTGTGCATAATATTTTGTATCTAAGTGGTACTTAAAACGGTGTCATCTTATCAAAGGTGCATTTTAGGCACAACAGTTCCTGTAAGCTCAAATTCTCTCTTAATGGTCTTCTCATGCATCTGGCAAATATTCACCTGTTTAGTAGATACTTAGGGAATGCTTTAGCATCTGTTTAGGCACGTACGACCTAGAACTCTTAGAGAAGTGCTAGAGAAGAATGAAATGCTTTTGTATTCAGAATGGGTGTTAAGTATCTGTCAAGCGTTGCCTCCTAGTGTCCACGATTACAGTATTGGAGAGAAATGCTAATAACGGGACAAGCAAGTGGGTTGAATAGAGTGACTTGCTATACTGATACATAAGGATATATGCATATGGGTATTTGGTGGATAAATGAGAATCCTTCTTAACATTGAGTGTACGAGTTGCTCATGTAGCCAAATGTTTTGCAGACTGTCAGGGAGTGGACAGCAGTGCATGGTCTGGAAAAGATCAATGAACTGCAGCCGATGTGCCGGGCAGGCATGAAAAGATGGGTGTCTGGCGCATGGAGAAAAAGGCATGTGGTGCACCTTTTTTGTAGGAAAGGCAAGCCTTGCTGGGACTAAACACCCCATAGTCAAACCCTACCTGAAAGGCAGCTCTGCTGGACACTAGCTGACTTCAGTTCACCCAGGATGTACAAATAACTGGGTTAGTTCTTGGATCTGAGAGCTGAGACCAAGAAGTAGATGGATGAATAATCTGAGTTTAATAATCCAGGTATGCTGAGGATGTCTTTTGTTTGCTTTGTGATTGCACCTTTCTCCACTGACATTGTGGCAGGGTGTTTGTGTGCTTTTCTAACTTTTGTACTCACCTCTCAAGCTTTCAGAGGCTTGAGGGAAAGCAATGGCAGAATAATATGTATATATTTTTTGTTCATGAGGAATAAATCTTCTTTGCTAAATATGTCTCTTTTAAAGGCTTTACAGGGAAAACATGCTGATGAGTTTTTGGATACTAGGCTAGCATCTATTTTGAGGGATTTGCTTAGGCCTTGGAACCTGCTACCAGTATATGGCACCTTTTAGTATTGCTACACCAGCTTCCGGAAGGACAGCTGGACTAAATACTTGTCTGTGATATGTCAGAGGTATCTGACAGACTGCCACTGCTAAATTACTTAAGGCAGGTACCTACAATAGCCATTCTTCCTGTTCAATGATACAGTGAGCACATTATCCCTGGCTAAGAAAAATGTCCGACCTGTGGGAGAAGCAGACTCAATTGCCTACAGGTAACCTGCCTTTAATTAAAGGAGCTGGGGACAGAATCAGCTCTCCCTTCAGGAATTCTCTACCACCCTTTCCTATTAAGCTTATGAGAGATATCTTAGAGACAATATCTTTTGGGAAACCTTTAATTCATTCAGGTACTAATCATGTGTAGAGGTAATGGAATATAAATCACCCCTTTTTTAGAATGGTAGATGAGTTGAAGTGTAGTATTAAGCTCGCCTTTGTGTCTGGAAAGGACCAAACTAGCCTCTTCCTGCCCACCTTTCTCATATTGGGATGGATAACCAGAATTGTAATTCAAATCTTAGGGTTTTTTGGTGTATGTGGCGATAGCATTTAATTAATCACCCCAGGAGCATAAAAATGGTGTGAGGTGCACTCATTTTGACAAGAGAATATAATAAGAATTGTGGGATAACCAGCAAGTACAGGAGTGCCTGATGCGATTAATTGCTTTTGCAAGTGATTTAGAGCATCTAAGTTTGAGAGAGGCATTTTTGGTGCTGTGCTCTAGAGTTATAAAAACTCTTTCAAATTCTCCTGTATTAAAAGAAATAAATTCTGAAGAAGAAATAGCTTAATATATCCATAACTTTAAGAGCGCTTGACAGTTCTATGCTGATTTTCTCATAATGGTATTTTGCAGCTGTAGCTTTGTGAAGCTGGAGATGAGAGCTGGGAGAACTGTGCTGAGAGTCAGGCTAGAGAAAATTAAGAGAATGAGATCTGAAGTTAAAACTCCCTAGGCAGGCATCAGGCCTGGAAATGCTTGTTAGTCTAGACCTTAGTATGGGAAGATGAGAGAAACTTTCCTTTCAACTAGAGCCTCTCTGGTCTGCACCTCTCCAGCTTGATGGGCTGGAGAAGAAAGCACAGTTACAGAAATCTATGTGGAGATAGAGTGCATCTTATGCTTTACAGCGGGAATTAATTTTGTGGCTGTTATGGTTTTAATGGTGACTTTTAAACCTGAAGGTAAGAGATTAACCCCACAAACCAGTCTATTCAGTGGAAGGACATTGAGGGCACTGTTGATCCTCTGGTTTGCTGAAAACTGTCATCAGAAGTGCTTTTGTGATCTTAAGGTTTGAACCAGGCAAGATATCAGGGACTGCTGTCTGCTTTTCCTGCAGAGTTTAGGATGAATTTGAATTCTCCAAAGTTCAAACCTCCAAGAATTTGTATTAGAGACTCCATTTCTTCCTCTCTAGTGTTTCTTCATTTCTGAGCAATATTTGAGCTTTAAAAGGTTGAGGATTTTAAGGATTTTTATTATTATTATTATTTTGTTATTGGTGCTATTAAATCTCTAAGTAAACATTCAAAGATCTGTGTTTTCAGATGCAGTGCTGAATTATCACTTAGGGTAAAGACCACCTCAGCTGAATTCCATATGCACATTGCTATTGGTTTTCGAATACTGAGGGTGAATTAACTACTGGTTGCCTTTGTGTTTTAGTCAAGCTCTCTATTTTATATAATAGACTGAAGTGTCATTCTTAAAATGACAAGCTAGGGAAAAGAGAAAAATATTTCTCAGATTAGGAGGAGAAGAGAGGTATGTGTCGCCCCCAATTCATGCTTCAGACTTCTGCAGTTCTCCTGGAGACATGGGCAGCAGTCTAAAACAGAAAGATGGCAATTCAGGAAGTAACAAAATTTTGCCTCAATGACTCCCCCAAGAATTGTTCAAGCTATAAGTCAGGGCAAAGAACATTGATTCAAATGCAGGATGCCATATCTTTCTCCTTTTGTTGCATGTTTCTCCTCTGAGGTTGCTCTGGCTTTCAGTTTCTGTAAGTGGGCTGCATTTCTTAGTAAAACTGGGGATAAAGACAAAAATAAAAGTGGAAGAGAGATCGTGAGTATTTTATGGTAAGGATCAAACTTTGAAATGAGAACATAGTTGAGAATGAAAACATGGGTCACTGGAGCTCACTGCAGAGTACCTTCAGCAAGTTAATGATGAAAATGCTTTTAACTGTCAGGGTGAGGCTGTAAATCAGCTAAACCCTCATGTTTCTGATCTAATAGACTTTGGCTGTAAGCCAACTGTTCCACATAAAAGGTAGTCTTTCTGCAAGGCCCAAATGTGTTCTCCTTTAGCAGATGGATGCAGCTTACCACGCAATGGTGATATGGTGTGAATGTGGGGCCAGTGTGATGATGTAGAACAAATTAGTCCATCAGACTGTTTGTTTTAGTTTTTTTTTTTTCCAAAGGACAGTCACTTTAAAATGCGCTCAGTTTCCCATTATGTGGCCTAAGAGAGTGAAGTCATGTAATCAAAATATTATCTTAATTACACTAATTACAGACCCTTACACTGAGAGAAATCTCAGGGTGTTTCTAACGTGAGCAGCTAATTAAGGTCTAGTAGAGCAATGACAACGTAATTGCTTGTGTTTGTGTGGAGGTGTCAATTTAGAAACAAACTTGTATATAACCTGCTATAGGATGGTAAAAGTAGTCATATTCCTAAGTGCACTTAAGATAAACGTGTGTGGGTTTATTTATTTATTTTTTATCTTCAGCCAGAAAGTGAAGTATCTTTTACTTATGGTTCTTTACTGAGACCTGCATTTGATATACTCTCCTTCTAGATTGATATGGTTACTTGGTTTGTAAAATAGACTAAATAACTTTAGTTGTTTAATTTTGCAGCTAGGTGAATACTATTTGTTTGTCACTTGGAAAGCTACTTTGCAGTTAAAGGTTTGGCTAAAGAGCCTATTTTGAAACCTGGGGGCAGCAGTTGGTGAAGACAGACTTCTGCTGACTTACGGTCACTTTTTTCCCTTGTGAAAAGGATTGTGTTTTTCTCAGACCTCTGCCTTAGGCTTTATATGTTGATCAGGGGTAAGTTTCCTAAATTGTAGAAGGGAGGAGCTGCTGTGTCATTGCCTGTTGGGATCGCTTGAGGCACCACGCCCAAAGATCCTGTTCTTGCTCGATTGAAGGCAGAATTAATTCAGAATTTTGGTTCACAGGCCACTTCAAAATTTCACTTCCGTTTGGAGGAGGACAGGCTTGAATTTTGTTTTAATTTAATTCTTGTTTAGTTTTAAACTGCTTCCCAAATGTAAATTTGGTAAGGAGAGGAATGCAGAGTTTTGGTTAAAATAAGCTATTCCAGGCCTGGCCGTTTCTGACTGAAATGGTCTGCAGCTCCCGTTAGTCACAGTGACCAGACATGCAGTCGCTGGAAACCTGGCTGCCAGGAACCGTTGGGCCCTGGAGGCACCCACAGGCCTTAACTTCAGAGACCAGCCTCCCCTGGGGGGACGAGGGAGGCCATTTTGGCTCAGCTGGGGCCCTAGGCCTGCCCTGAGCGGAGCCAGGGGCCCTGGCCCTGCTGCCGTGGCTGGGCTCCCTGGGCATCACCTCAGGGCCCTTGAGCGCCCAGCCTAGCCAGGGGAGGCCCTGCCTGGCTGAAGCCCCGTGGTGAGGCAGTCCTGCTTCTCCTGCGCTGCACCCTCCGGCTGGCAGGGCCGTGGGGCCTGGCCCAGGAGCTGCAAAATGTGTGTTGTGAAAACATCTGCCTGCTTATAGCTTCAGAAGGGCAGGTTAGAGCTGGGGGGGCAGGCCCAGGGCTGACCAGACTTGGAGGGAAGCTCTGCTAAAAGGGCCTGCATTGTTTTGGAGCAAAAGTTCACCCTGTGCCCTTGGCTGTTCAATAATCCTTGGCCTAAAAAAAAAAAAAAAAAAAGGGAAAGAATTAAAAAGCTTAAAAGTCTGTGCTGTGAAATAATCTGTTTTCTGGGAAGCTTAATAAGACACAGCCAAAGGCCTCTCCTGTCGCAGGCCGAGAATACTGCCTATCCTGCTCTGCTTTCTTCTTGTCTCTGGGGGAGATTCTGCCAATTTCCATGATGGAGTTATTTAACAAAATCACTTTGATCATTGGAAACTGATGCTTAGCATTATACTGTCTTATCTGTGTAGTTCTCGCAGATTAGTGCAAACCTTCAGAATATGTTCAGTAGCATTTGGGTGCTGTAAACATAGATGAAAATCAGCTACTGAAATGAGGTATCAATCTGCAGACTGTTGAGCATTGGTAAGAATGGCTGTTTCCCTTTCAAGCGATGTAGCCCTGAAAATTATAGATAAATATGCCAGATAAATACTGGCATTTTGTTTGTGTAGGGATGGAGCCAGGAACTAAGGGGTTTTTCATTTTTTTTTTTATTATATTTCAAGGAGGTTCATGTTCTATTTGTTATGCTTAAGCCTGTGTTCATTGTGTACAGCTGCTGTTGATCTACAAGATGATGTGCATTGCAGAATGGATCCGAGTGAAATGTCTGAGCTCTTAAATATTTGATAGTATCCACTGTGGGATCCTGTGGAGTTGTATGCAAGTTTGTGTGTTTTATAAACAAGCAACCCCCATTTGTCATTGTGAGAGACTGCCTTTCCACTCATAATTTCTGAACTAATTTTAGCAGACATCACATGTTTTAGAATAAACATTCACTGTGAAGCCCAGCTGGGCATACAAACTTGCAGGCCAGCAGTAGTAGATGATGACTCAATTCAATGTCTGTTTGATGACTCAGGGCATCCATTGTGCTGGGCTCTGTCACAGGTGGGAAAGGGGACAGGGGCCATTGTAAAGAGCTCTGTCCATCTGCCCTTCCCTAAACTTTAGTCCCAGTTAGCTCCACTAGCACAGAAGTACTCTGCCCAACACTACGTCTTCCAGGACTACCATTGTTTCCTTCCCCTGCTTTTTGAGTGGCTTCTGTTGTATTTCTGGCCTCACAGTTGAACCAAACCTATTCACACACTACCATCATTGACTGCAACCTTCCTTTTTGAAAGGCTGAGAGCCTGTTTTCGGGCTCAATTTCATGTCTCTTAGACATAGGCTTATTGAGAGTCAAATCTTCCACACTGAGAACAATTCAAATCTCAGTCCTTATCTTCAACTTAATCCTTAACATCATCTTCTTTCATTGTCATTTTCTCCTTGTGTGATGTCTCCCCCTTCTTCCTACAACACCCTTCATTACTCTCCAAGATCAGAACTGTCTTAAGGGAAAACTGTAGTAATTTTTCTTTGATTTCTTAGACTAACTAGTAATAAAAACACAAGCTGTGTGCTGGATACTTTCAGGCTTGATTAGATTTCAAACATGAGATTTTTTAGAATAGCAGCTGGAGGAAACAATAGAAGCAGAGGTAAGAGAACAAATTGTTCTGATAAGATACTTAAAAGTAGGATGAGAGTGCCTATGAATGTAAATGCAAACAAAGCCCTGCAGCCTTCTTTTATAATGTCTACATCAAGGCTTTTTTCCTGAGATTGCATCTTTCAACTATTCTCAGTCTCTCTATTTATATACAAATCAATCAAAACTGTTCTTGTCAAGAGTGGAGCTTACCTCTCTAGTAGTGGGGTTTTATTTTAGGACTTCATGGTTCTTAGGATTCACAGAGACAGTTTACTCTCCTCCAGCATCTTTCCAGATGAGAAAGCGGAAGTACAAAAATATCAGCGGATAGGAGTTTAGCTGTGAAGGGCCTCAAATTGATTTGGATGCTGGGCTTAAATCCAGTCTTTCATTGCATGATGCGAGTTGTCTTGGTAGTGTGATGGTTCCATTGAGATTGCATCCTTGGTTGTAACTGACAGATTGAGTTGTCACTTATGTACTGAGCTTTTCATGCCAGAAATGCAATAGAACAATTTGGAAGTACTTCAGTGTTAACCTCCCCATCTTATTGAAATTGCATTTTTTCCATGACTGAAATGAATGTCAGGAATGTGAAGACCAAAGTCATCAGCTGACAGTGTTTATGCAATCCTATGACTTCATTTGCCATATAGGTATATTCCTCTGTTATGAATTGATGTGTCCTCATGGTACCAGATGATATGCCTGTGTCTTGGTCTGATGACCAGGGTTCTTGGGGAACAGGTCGTCAGGAAGCAATTTGCCAGAATCATTCATACAGCCACAGCCTAATTACTGTTCACATCTGAAGGACTGCAGAAGAGAGTTGTGATCTGCTCAAGCTGCTTTGCAGGCTGGATCCAGAACACGGATCCATGAGCATGCATTCTGTAGAAGAAATGGGAAGATTTTTCAGAGAACCATGTAGGAAATTGCAGTGGCCAAATGGGCCTCCGTCTGGGATCTGTGGGCTACATTCTGTGGAGTGCTTCTGAAAAAGCAAAACAGACAGTGATGCTTTTAGTTGGCACTGCTGATAATTTGAAACCTGGGTTCAGACTGCAATAAATAAGCGTTTAAATAGTGAGCGCTGAGGAAAGATAGTTAGGACATCTCCATGTTTGGTCCACTTAAAATGAGCTTTTCTCACTTAATCACATTTCAGTGAGAGGCTTAGTACTACTACCAATATGCTTTAATACTGTCTTTCTGGCAAGTTTTTTTTTAAATACTCTAATTTTGTAATTATGACAACTGAAATTATTCATCCAATTTAATTTGGTCTCTTTTAAGACACTGGAGATTTATTATTTGTTCACCCTCATACTCATCTAATTTAAAAGTTACAGATAACTGAATATTTCTGTGTTTATGGTCTCTAATAGCTGAGTGATGTCAGTTCTCACATTCTGTAAAATTTTAATAAAGGAATTTAGGACAAAGTTTGTTATTAAGTGTGGGATGGATCCTGCTATTGCTATCAATATTATGTTACTTTTGCCAAGAGCATTAAAGTCAAAGTCAACAGCCCTGAAAAGAACACAGGGAAATGACTAACAGTTAGCGTGGAGTTGTTGAGAACAAATGATGTCAAACCAATCTAATTTCCTTCTCAAGTCCTCCCCAGGGTAACAGGCCTGTAACTACAAAGTTAGAGAAGAGATGGTAGGTGTCACATACCCTGACTTTGTTAAGGCTTTTTACTCGGTCCTATATGACAGTCTCATAAGCAGGCTTGGGAAAAATAATGTGGAAGAAATTAGTAAGGAGGGTGCAAGGCTGTTTTGAAAATTATATTTAGAGCACTATCAGTGATCAATTGTCAAAATGAAAGAAAGAACTGACTGGGATTCTGCAAGGACCTGTCTAGGCTCTAATACAGCTCAACATATTTATTAATGATATTAACGTTATTTATTAATAACTGTTGTGGTTTAACCCCAGCCAGCAACTAAGCACCATACAGCTTCTCACTCAGTCCTTTGTGTCATTCCACCACCACCCCCCCCCCCCCCCCCGGTGGGATGGGGGAGAGAATTGGAAGGATAAAAGTGAGAAAACTCATGGGTTGAGGTAAAGACAGTTTAATAATTGAAGTAAAATAAAATAGAACAGTAGTAATAGTAGTAGTAGTAATAAAAAAAATAATAATATACAAAGCAAGTGGTACACTATACAATTGCTCACCACCCGCTGACTGATGCCCAGCTTGTCCCCAAGCAGCGATCGCTGCCCTCCGGCTAATTGCCACAGTTTATATACTGAGCACGATTATATGGTATGGCATAGCCCTTTGGCCAGTCTGGGTCAGCTGTCCTGGCTGTGCCCCCTCCCAGCTTCTTGTGCACTGGGCAGAGCAGGGGAAGCTGAAAAGTCCTTGACCAGTGTAAGCACTGCTCAGCAACAACAAAAACATCAGTGTGGTATCAACATTATTCTCATCCTAAATCCAAAGCACAGCACTAGACCAGCTACTAGGAAGAAAATCAACTCTCTCCCAGCTGAAACCAGGACATAACATGTTGGAATAACATGTGTGGTTATTAGATTTGAAGCTGGGATGGACTGCAAGAATATCTGAAGGCAAGGTTAGAATTGAAAATTATCTCTACGAAATGGAGAAACTGGCTATGACAAATAAGATTCTATTCAAGAGGGAGGAATTTCTTTGTAGAAAAAGGTATGATCAACTGCACAGCATGATCTGGGGTGGGGGGAAAAGCTGAAAGGCAATGAACAGTATTATGTTGATGTGGAAAAAGTGAACATCTCCACTGGTGTATACCGAGAGTTGCACGTTCTCTGTTCAGCGCTATTAGGCTCCTGAAATACAACAAGATTTCAGTTAGACATTAGGAAAAATGCTTTTGCCGTGTAGATGTTGTGCACTAAAACAGATTGCCTGCACAAGTTATGGCAGTCAGTAAGAGGTTTGGTAAGTAGGAAGCAAAAGGGGGCTGAGTGTTGGCGGTGCTGCCAACCGGGTGGGAGGATGGACTTAATGAGGATCCTGTCAGAAACTACTTGCTTAGAGCTGTTTTCTGTCCTCCTCTCCTGCCCATTTCTTGCATCCCTAAGGAAAGCCTGCAAAAATCAATGAGTTGAATCAAGAGCAAGGCTTATCATGCAGTCCATTAGTCACAAGCTGGAAGAAACTTATGCCCCAGCTGCCCCAACTGTATGTTCTACCACAGCCTGCTGGTTATGGTGCTTCCTGAGACTGGAGTAAAAAAGATTGTCCAAAGTTATGTAGGAAATACCACATGCAGACAGTTCATACATTTCATGGTGACTGTAGGACAGTCACAAAAAATGACTGAAAAAATTCCCTAAAATGAATTCAGGAATGTTTGAAATGCTTGTTGTTAATGCAGTGAAAACATAATTGGAGATTCAAGCGTTAAAAAAAATGAATTCATTACAAATTCGGAACGAGTTCTGTAGTAGGTAGGTATCTGATGGAACAGGGATCTGCTCTCCCTAATTATAAATTAAATATTAATATTACTGGAACATCTAATATCTTTAAATGATATACAGGGCCAATATATTACCCTTAGAGATTTCTTTGCTTATTGAAAGTCCACTCTGTTTTACAGTAACTTTTTTTATTGCACTTTTAGAACAAGGCAAATTTCCATTAAAATGTAATTGCAGTTATCCTAACAACCCAAACAAAACCACACACATGTAAAATTAAAAGTTTATGCTCTCTGATTTCAACTGTTTACTTTCAAGTTGCCTTTGGTTGTAGAGCTATGTAAGCTAGTGTCATGGTGATGGTGAGTGACAGTACACTCCCTACCACTCTACTTCAAGTGATAAGACAAAAGAAGCATCCCCTTCTTGGGATGGTTTGGTTGTGTTCACCCTTGAGTTGGTGGCCAGGATTGGATTGTTTTTTAACTCTCTCCTAGAACGCAAATAACTCCCTATGGCTGCAGGCATGGCAGAATCAAGGGTGTTTTCATGAAGTGACAACTACTAAAAGCAGAAACAAAAACAAGCGGTACATTTGACAAGAGGAAGGTGGAGTATAGCAGAATCATATGATGTTCATTAAAGGTGAGAATAATTAGCACAGTATCTTTAGTCCCATAGTTGAGTGGTTTAATAGTTGTAGAAAGGGAGAAAATAATGGTGACATTTTGTTTTGGCAATGGGTAGATTACTTTAGGATTTTAGGATTACTGTGTTCATTTAAGATGGAAAGAATTCTTCAGTATGCTCTTAAGACAACTCTGAGAAGAGTCTCAAGAAAAGTATGAAGAAAGTAAATTTGGAGAAGCTTCATGGATGTATTTACTTATCAAGAAATTTAAGTATATGAATTGATCAAGATCTATAATTATTATATACAGTGGTGAAAGCTGTTTAATATAACATACTGCGGGCTTAGCAAAACATGAAACCCTTTAAAAAAGTACAAGTAATTGCCTCACTTTCTCATATGTTGCAGGCATAGGCTTAAGAGCAGCACATGAAACCTTGTGACTGATGCAATAACTAACAAACTGCAATTACCACAGAAAAGCAAGGCAATTCTTTATCACTTGGTCTCCTAGCCCCCCTTCCATTTGGCTGTGTGGCAGCATGCCATAACCTTTTCTGGACAGGGGCAGGTGAAGCCCTGTTGTGGACATGCTACCAGTTAGGCATTGGCAGCCTCCTGAATGCTGTAAGGAATTCATCCTCTTGTTCTGACGTTCAGCACAGGTCCTTTGGCTCCCATCTGGGAGAGGGGGTGAGGGGTGGTGACAAGCTTTGCCAGAGCACTGGGAATATCGTTAGTGCCAGAGCATTGACTAGGACCTGGAGACAGTGGTCCCAGGTAAATCTGCACCATCAGTATAACCCTGTTGCCCTTTGGGGGTTCAATAAAATTAGCAGGAGAGAGAATTTCCTGCAGTTTCTGATGGCTGAAACTCTGCTTTAAATATATATAAAAGAAATATCAGCTTTAAAGATGTGAAAGGGTTTTCTCTGAAGAGTATGTCTTTACCTTTAATCCCATCTCTTATTAAATATATTTTTATAATAAATGGTGAATACCTTGGAACAAAAAGTTTTTCTTTTCAATGCCATCTGATGGGCCTGTCTCTGTCATTTTATACGTGACTAATGAATACCAGTCATTCCCCTGAATAGCTGTGACCCAGATATGTGGAAGACTTTCATGTCTTAATTGCTTGACCCTGAAATTAGCACAAGCAGATGGGCCTGAGCAGATAGTGAGTCTGACATGAGGTAGAAGAAGAGGCCACTAATGCAGTCAGTAGAATGTAGAATGTGAGAAACTGTTTTCTTGACTGGAATCATTTATTTCTCTTTCCAGCCCATTTCACTCCCTTTTAGTATCTTGTGGTTGGCTGATGTGAGGGGTAGCAGGTTAGTTGTTTAACACCTGTAACCTGGTATGCTCAGCTGATAAGGCTCTAAGATAATTTACTGTCTAGTACTGAAAACCTAGAAAAAGATGTCACTTGATTGTAAACTGAAATGCATACTTTATGATTTATTTTCTGCATAGTTATGGATTAACTATTAAATGTTTATATCTCTGAGTACTTGGGGGACAGGATAGTATTTACTTTTAATTTTGAAGTTCAAGTAAATTTTAAGTTGTCCCTGTTTCAAAGATGCCTTCTGTATAGGTTGCATTACCTTCAGTCAACCTAGACAAAACCGACAAATTCCAGAATCGTGTGTGAAGTAATTCACCACGATATGTCATTTGCAGTTTATTTGCCATATGAAGAAGAGGGAGTTGATTCAGGACTTGGGGGGGAGGGGGGAAGTTCTATAATGGTTGTGGCTTCGTAGAGACTGTTACTTGATGCTGAATGGCTGACTGCTTCATATTTGCACCTTTTTGTGACAGTTCCTCCAGTAGGTGCGTCACACAGGATAAAAGGCAGCCTGTTGTTGGCAAAGATAGTCTGACCTCATTACTGGGGTAGACAGGTGTATTCTTTAATCACAGCCTTAAAGCCTCAGGAAACCCTGGACTTTTTCCAAGATCAGTTGGGATTAGCCTAACCCTTTGATGTTACTTTAGACGTCCCATGGAGACACCAGTTGAAGAGAGTGAGTGAATGCTGACAGGCTACAGTCCTGGGTTGCTTAGGCAAGATGTCTGTGAGAATGATTTGTGTGGGAGAAATTGGACCAAAAAAGAAAACTGTTTCATGCTAATTGCAATTTCCAATTGTAAACCTGGAGGTGAGCTGCCACTGAGAGGCTCTTAAACTAATTAACCAAACAGTCCAGTACCCCATGCTGTGTAATGTTACACAACTATGCATAAACAACTCTGATGAAGATTTATCCTGACCCCAAACTTCGAACAGGCTCTGCTGAAGTTAAACAGGCTGTTTGAAGTGTCATGATGATCTGCAGTCCTCCTGTCTGATGCACTACATGCTTGACTCTAATTAACAGTAATCGAATAAGGAAAACCCTAATCAGTATTCAACAGCTATTACCCTCAGCTTAGCAGAGAGAAAACATAATTTCAGAAGAGAAATAAACACGTGGTATTGTATGGAACTACAATAAATCCTTTTAAGTGGCTATGTTAAAAAATTTTATTATTGTAACATACCATTAAACTGTGATATAAGGCCTTAGGAGGGATAAAAAAGGGGGACTGGGGAGGAAAGAAATCCTATATTATCCAGATTCAGTGTTTGCCTCCATTGAGTCTTGTTGTTGGAGTGTAGCTGTGACAGCATTTTTCATTTCTCTTCACTTTGGACATATGAAGTGTTACTTGTCCTGTACCCTTAATAAACACAGGGAAAATCTTATTTTCTGAACTGTATTTTATAGAGAAGTATCCTATTCTTTCTTAAAATGCCGCTATACACAGCTCATTCTGGTCCATAAGTACTCATGATTTTGTGAATGGGGAGTTAGGAGGAGGGCTCCCACAGATTTCAGTACCCACCACATCATGATTTGATCCATATGCTCCACTTCTCACCTTCATGGGATCTTAAGGAACCTTTTAAAACTTTGTGGGATGGTGGAACTGTGGTCTATCAGATTATGTTCATCACTGGATATGAATTTTGATTCATGAGTCCCTGTATCTTTATCCTACACTGCTTCTTGATGGAGTGCCTAGAAAAGGAAAAGATACCCAGGAGAGGTCTATGGTCACTTCAGATACCTGGTAGCTTCCTGTGGTCTGGAAGATAAAGATGCTTTTAGGAAATAATTTCCTTCTTTGAATGACCAGAACTGATGAGTTTCCTGACTTACCCGTGCCTCCAAAGGAGATGGCCTTTGACTGTCAGTTGTTCATCCCTTGCACAGTTCTATACTCTCTTTACTGTATCTGAACAGTAGTTTTGCACAAAGTCCTTCAAACCCGCTCTCAAAAAGACATTGCATGTGCTTAGCTTCAAGTTCTCTTTCCCCTTTCCATGTATTCCCAAGGACACAAATGAATGCTCTGTCATTGAAGACCGTTATTTCCTCTTATGTACCACGGGTTTGTGCATAACTGTAAGCAATTTCTCTCCTGACTGTGCAATTTCCCTTGGTGATGTTTAAAGGAACATTTTTTAATTCTATTTTTAAACTGTTAGAAATAGCTCTCCAGAGCTTCCACTGCTGAATACTAATAACTTTTTATATTAACATAAAAGGATAGTTTTATCAAAGATCACAGTTTTAGGGGAAAATGGTACTATTTGCATCTCAAGAGGCAAGGGGGAGTTGTTCATAGGTTTATGGAGGTCTTTGTCCTTTCCTTCAGCTTCCATAGTTTTGTTAATGCTAATTAAATTAAATGTGCTAAAGAAGCTGTGGCGAGTGTTTGCTAATATGCATGCCAGCCTTATCAGAGGGTGTTACAGGATGCTGTTTTTTTTCCCG
This sequence comes from Platalea leucorodia, assembly GCF_965183815.1. Lineage (NCBI taxonomy): Eukaryota > Metazoa > Chordata > Aves > Pelecaniformes > Threskiornithidae > Platalea > Platalea leucorodia. Next base: position 119,784,999 of record NC_138824.1, read on the forward strand.
GATGCATGTAATTTTAACACCTGCTCATCCCGAAACTTAGATTACTTTCTCCTAGGGCTATTTATAAGTAAAGCTGTTGTTGGTGACTTTGGTGTTTTTACACTAGCCCATATGGTTGCAAGAAAATGCAGAGAAATGTACATAATGGAACAGAGGGCAAATAATTGTCTGGAAAACCCAGACTGCTGTTCAATATGTCTGGAAATAGCATAGCAGCAGGCAGAGTTCAATTAAATCATCTTGGTTTTGTGTAGGAAAAAGATTTGCAACCACTGACTTGCCCCTCAAAATCAGCTTTCTTGTTTACCCCAAGCATATAGCTCATGGAATACAACCTAAGCTCATTCTGGTAAACCAATATGTATCCTTCATCAATAAAAGCTAAGTAGTCTTGTCACACAGGGACACTGAAAGCTGTGCCTGCTGTGACCTTATTCTGCACCATGTTGTGCAAGTGCTGTGAGTCTCCAGCTAAACCCAAGTAGGACTGAGTAGGGAGAAAACGCATCTCCTGTCCATCAATCCAACCATTGTTTTCAGGAAATGCGAACACATCAGATCAAACTGCAAAATGTCTATGCTTTTTTCATTATAATTTGAAGGCTTCTTTTAGAAACATGTTTTGTACAGTGAGCTACAGAAGTCAGAGAAATGAGTTGAAGCTGCCAATAAGCTTGGAATATTTGAAGAAATATGTTTATTTCACAGGTACATTACAGGCTGGGTGTTACCAAACACTGGATATTTCCAAGAATCTATAGGACCCAAACACATTCATTTCTGTTCTTCCTTCTTCACACCACTCCATATTTTAAGGTTCTGGAGATAAGTGAAAGTTAGACCATGGATACAGCAATATTTTTGGCTTTTTTCATTTCTCCTCCTGCAACCCAGGTGCCTGATGTCAAGGCATTCCTGTTTGCAGTCCGCAGGATTTCACTGTAAGCTAAAATGAATCTGGTCTCTGATGTGGTTACGAGGAGGAGTTAAGAGGCTCTTGTGCCTGCCATCTGCCCATTGCTGGTGGAGTTACTGCCTAGTAGAACAGATGATTAGTGTCCCTTCATCTGCTGAGCTCATATCCTGGTTGAAATAAATGGTATCTGAAGTTAACAGCACCCAGCTATGAAATACGTTGGCACAGCAGCGGATGCACTGCAGGTACTGCTGCATTAGCTCGTAGTGCTACGTCAGGGTGGGGATGGGGCAAGCAGCTGGGCACAGCGACTTCTGGTACCACCACTGACAAGCTGTCAAAAATCATGAGCTAGCACACTGTGCTTCTGATCTGTGAATCTTTTGACTTAACAAAAAGTGTTCAGTTTCTAGTACATCTCATCACAAATTTTTATGAAGCAGCATGAGGTTCTAGGCTGGAGAGAGCTCAGGAGTGAGAAATACTGCATTACATCTTTTTTCCACCTGTTTTTATCTTTTTTCGCCCATTATGCTAGAGTAATACATTTCCTCGGTCAAGAAGTACCCGATTAATGTTTGTGCAGCCCTTTCAAAATTGAAAAGTTTAAATTAGTGTGTAAGTACCATATATTACTGTTGTATTGATTAATGACTAAAATTTGTAATTTTAGTCAAATTGTAGTTTTAATTTTAGTGAATGGGGTTTTAAGTGCCTTGTTCTGGAAAGCACCTAAACAACATTACATCAGCAGATGCTATAGTGCAATATTACCCCTGTGATAATATTTTAATGAATTAAAGTAAAGCCAAGACTTCTCTTAACACCTTAGCTTCCCTTACTTTTTCTGTAAGTATTGGATTCCATGGTTTCTTATATTTATAGATCAATAAGAGAAAAGGCCTATCACTAACAACTTTTAACATTAAAAATGAACAAGCTTAAGCATATTCCTTAAAAGTACCCATTCTAGCCTTTTTCTGGTTTCTGTTCTTTATAGTCTAGTACTTTTGGTACACTACAAAACACTTAATTGGTCTTTGAGAACTGGGAAAACATGGAAATTATTCTTTCTCCAATGGAGAACATTTTTTTGTTTCTCACTCTTAAATTTATGTCTCTCTGCTGCTTTTGGTTACCAATAATTGCACATTCATTGTTCTTTATTGCTGTATGCTATGGTCAGTGATAACATTAATTGCTTCCCTCATTGATATTTTAACATGACTCCATGAATCATTCAAGCTGTAATACATTCACTGGCTGCCACTATAATTTAATTTTCTTACAGATTTGAACTGTATAAATTCTCTGTTCTTAGTTAAATCCTGATCATGCTAGCCTCACTTAACACTGCTGCAATTTTAGGATCATAGTCTCCCTAGTCTTTATCCTCTGGTAATGCAGAGAGAGAAAGAGAGTCATCTTTGGAGGGTAAGTCAACCTTTCTAAATTTTTGAACAGTCTCTTGGGAATACCTCTCTTGGCTGTATAACAAGCCTGAAATAGCTGCATCTGAGAACCTCAGGTGCTTAAAGGTGGGCCAGTTCAGGCACCTGTGCCACTTCTTCCCTCAGCTTTTGTGGGAGTGCTTCACGTGGTACCGCGTACTTCTGGTTTTGCTGCAGTCAGTGGGCACTGATTCTTAGTGGGTGTTTTATACAGCTCTGAGTCACTGACTTTTCGTTAATGTGGGTTGATCAGAGACTTTATCCTAGTAGCTGCAGTATTTTTGAGCAGACTTCCATATTTTAAGTCTAATAAAGACCAGGCTAAAATAAATCTGCTCTGCAGCTCACTGCTTCCCCAAATGATTCTGCACTGTTGTTGTCTTTCTGGGAGAGGGATGGTGAAAGGTCCCTGGCCAGTTGCTACTGAAAACAACATGTTCCAGTGTGATAGGGTTATTGTGCATGCAGTAAGCCTAAACTTCTACCCTTTTTCTTTCTTCTGCATTTTTTTTTTTAATTCTGGAGAGACTACCTCTGAGAATAAGGATGTAGTCAGTCTCTTTTCTGCTAAGGGTAACAATGCTGCGTATGATGGACTGTCTCCTGTTCCACAGAGGATGAGTAAACTTACTCATGTGTTTCATATGGGCCACTGAGGTGTTCTAAAATGAAACCTGAAATATCGAATTAAAAAGATTCCACTTCAACAGGTATAAACCAGTTCTTTTGCATTGGTCTTAAACACATTCTAGACTTCCAGTTTGGAAGTTAGATTTGGTTTTGATAAAATAACTTGAGATTTCTCTTAACGCTTTTGTTTGATCTGATGTAAACCTGTTGTAGCTGGATAAATTCTATAAATGCTAGTAAGGCTGTGTTTTGATTAAAAAAAAAGTTTAGATTCCTTCGTTATTTTACTGATTTTACTTTTCACTCAAGATTCTTTATCCACAGTAACATCTGATCTCTTAAGAACTTGACAGGGAAGTTTTCAGTGGAGGAGAAATTCCTACCTTCAACATCATAAGGGTGATTAATTTATTTTTGTTAGCAGCACTCTTTAGCACTGCTGAAAGATGTCAAAATGTCTGCACTTCAGAATGAAGGTCTCCATTTTATCAGCTTATCAGATAGTGTACATGCAATAGGGCTTTCAGATTTTTGAAAAGTCACTGTATTTTTATCGTGAATTACCCAAGGCATTGACAGACTTGATCTCCAGGGTTAGATACTGAGGTATTAGGTGAGAGAATGAGTGCCTTAATGAGATGATGTAATCTTAAAATGGGAGTAATTCCAGTGTAAATGGAGAAGACTCCAAGTAATTCAGTTTGAACTGAGACTCTTCTGAACTGTGATTATTTTAACACTAAGGTAGATATTTTGTTCACTTATTTTAAGTCACCTATGTGACAGTGTGTCTGCATATGTTACTCTTTCATGGTTGTTGCGGAGCAAAGAACCTTGAGCATGTAGACACATAGGTACACTTGGGTCATTTAACAACTCTTAAATGATTTTGTAGTTATGTATATTGTGTCTGATTTCCAACCGCAGTTATGGAATAAGGTACCCAAAATGCCATACCACATTTCCAGAACCACAACAACAGAGATGAACACTAGGATGAAGGGGACCAGCCACTATGTGATACGCTTTCCTTGTTCTGTTTTGCTAACTTGTCTGCTGACTCTTTGAAATTACAGCTTTCACCAGAGATCTGTTTATTTTTTGTAGAAAATATCTGTTGTTAAACAGCCCTTTTATGTATAGTTTTTAGTCCTTAAAAAAAAAAAAAAAAAAAAAACAAAACCAAAACAAACAAAAAAAAAAACCACAACAAAAAAAAAACCTATGCAGTATACATTTTAGTTCTATGTGAAAGATTTCAGCATTACAACAGGAAAGCATACTTACCCACTTTGTTTCCAACATAAATTTTTCTGTTTAAAAGGGATGTTTGGATAGTATCCAAGGTCTTGATCAGGTACCTGGATGCTATGATGCTATGAGATTCAGACAGTACCGGTTTAATCAAATTAGCACTCCTCTGATTAATTTAGAAAACCTAATTGTTTTCTGGGCTTGTGGCATATTGTGTCCCAAAGATCCTGCTTCTGAGAAGACAACTGTTAAGGGAAACAATGTAAATTGAAGATGTAATTTGATTATTTGTTCACTGGAGTAGCCTGCCTTTAAAAGAGCTGTAACAGGGATGTTGCTATGAGCTGAGAAAGTTATTTATCTTCTCTTAAACCAAGTACTCAAGAGGAAAAAAAAAAAAAAGGGGGGGGGGGGATTCTTAAAGTGAGACAAGGATTCAAACTAGAAATGATGTGTTCTCCATAGAAGATGAACCCCCACAGAAGAGAGTTGACGGCATTCTTGCATTTAAGCCTGTAGAGAATGGATATTTAGTAGCATCTAGTATACTTGTAGTTGACTGCAGTTAATGGCCCTGTGGGCTACAAGTTTCCTAAAACACTGAAACCCAAAATTCTTCAAATAAAATACATTGTGTGTCAATAGCAGTTTAAGCTACCTCTTGACAGCGGTTCCGAATGTAAAACTCTTCCTGTAGGATTATTTGTGTGACGGTAGTCACGGGTGCCCCTCTAAAAGACTAAGTTTACACAACACTAGATTTGTGTTTCCCAGAGTGGGAGCACTGTTTCCACTTCAGCTGACCTACAGGTCAGAGAGCAGAGGTGAAATGGCCACTTTTTGTCCTAGATAGGTTTCCTGTACACTGGGAAAAGGGGTTCTGTCAGGGAATATATGTCCCTGAGCATTTTGCTGGCACACAATGGAAATTTGAAAGAGGATGACTCCAGCTGTAAATTGGCTGTACGTTAAGTCTTACATAGGAAACTGGGTAATATTTAGGCATGTGACAAAGCTCTTAGACTTCCAAATAGTTCCAAGATTTCAGTGGTTTCTGTGGAGCATGTGAGCCAATTTCGGAATCACTCAGTTCTGGACCAAAGGATTGTTCCACAAAAATGGTGCTAATAAAGTGGGTATAGCTAAGCTGATCTCACACTTACAGTGATGGAATTGTATGTCTTTTCCTCACAGTTCTGCTAAACTCTGGTCTGGTTGAAACTTTACATCTGCTTAAGTTTCTTGAGTTTAATGTAGTTTTGTTGAGCTCAAATTGTTTTCTGCAACAGGGCTTTCTTCCTTCTGTCTTTTTACCAAGTGTTTATCAAAACTTAAAGCAGTTAATTCTGTTCAGGCAATAAGATATTTAAGTAGTAGCAGTATTTACCAGTTGATTTGCTAAGCACAGCCAGACAAAATGCTACTGGAAGCAACCATAGTCCTTAAAATGTTCTTTTAATTGGGACATAGGGAATGGGAGGCATCATGCTTGTGTTTACCTAGTTCTGTGTCTCTCCTTGACTGACAACAGCCTCTTCTTTGACACTTGTAATAGCTGATTTTCCAGCCTTTAGGATTTTTGCTTAGAGGCAGATCACTGCTTGAGAGCCAGGGGGCTGAATTTGGTTGGGTACAATTGGCTTAAATGGGCAGGCAATTCACTTGACTTCTTTTTATGGCTTTGCAGCTGCTCTGGGTTCACCCTCCCCAGGCTGTGCAACAGGTGGCCATGTGTAGCCGAGCATTTTGGGAGGGCTGTGTTATTCCCACCCTGCTGTGATACTGCGTGTACTAAGAGCCCAGGAGCATCCTGCAGGCCTGCTGAGCCTTGGGTTTGCTCTCAAGGCGTATCTACATATTGTTATCTGAGTGTTTATAAACAAGAGGCTCTGAAACAACTTTTCACATCTGCCTATGGTTGTTTGGGGGTTTTTTTGTTGTTGTTTTTTGTTTGTTTGTTTGTTTCCGTGGTGGGGGAAGAATAATCATGGGATGACAGACCTGGGATGTCTGCACTCCAGCATATCTTTTCCCACTTTGTAAAGCATATGGCTGGTTTCCTGGTGTGTTTTCAACACTAAATTCTCTTCTACCTAAGCTGCAGTGCCACTGTGCCATCAGATTGCCTCTTGTACAGCCTGCTTCTGACTGCTACTTGTAAGTTCTTTTATGCATTATGCATATTTTTTGTTTGTTTGTTTCAAGTCCTTTAGCAACTTTAATTATTTAAAAAAAACCCAAAACCAAAATGAAACAAGTTTCCCTTGCACCTGCTACGCTGAATCTTTGTATCTCTGTCAGCCTCAGGTCCTGGAACTAACTCCCTGTGTTGATTAGAGTCTTAAAGACTTCCTGATTATTTTTTTTTCTCTGCCTCATAAAACATATGATTGATTAAAGGAGACTGTGACACACAGAAATAGCTGGAAAAAGTTTAAGTGCTGGTTTTGGAACCAAATCTCAAATGTAACATGGACTGCTGAGAGTCAGCAGGATTTTCCAGTTTTGCAAACTATAGGATTACCAGAAGGAAAAAAAAAAAAAAAATTCTAATGTCTGTATGAAAGCAATTGCAGAGGTGTTGCAGACTGTACAAATAGTTTTCAGAGTTAATTTAAAGGAATCAGGAGTACATAAAATGGGTGGACTCTTCAAGGAAAAGATATGCGCCAGATGATTGGTGCCACATTGCTATTAGTTGTTCCACTGCCATTTGAAGAATCACTTCACTCCTTGAATAGTACGATGGTTAACTACTGTACAACAGCTGTCAAATACCTCTTGGTGAAAAAGCACACATCCTCCAAGATTGTCAGATCCCCTCTTGCTTTTTGTACAGGAAGTGCATTTATTTTTAAATGATGGTTTAAGCTTTTAATAACTGTGGCAGTTATAAAGATGCCACATATAGTTACCAAGATGCCACTTTTCATACTTGCTCCTTGGCTCTGTTAAACTCATGCTAAGATTTCACAGTGTGTATGTGAAACTAATACAATCACAAAAGGGGCATAATTTTTCATCAGTTTTTGTATCAGTTGTTCCCAAGACAAATTAAATGCTCAAATGCAGATCTTAGTCCTGCATCCCTGTGAACACGACATGACTTACAAATGCTAACATGCAGAAATTATTTATGCAAGAGTATGTATTTATGTAATGGTCTGATTTTAATGAAGTAGGATAGAGTTCTAACATTTTAAAAATAAATGAGTAAGAGAGACCAAAAAATATCAGGGATACTTGATGTGAGTAGTGTTCTCATACCAATATACTACATCTTTGATAAATCCTTCTGCTTATTTCAAAAACCTTAATAGTAAATTTCAGTATTTTCTCCAACTGACAGGTAAGAGAATTCATTCTATCTACATGTTTATTACGATAGCAAAAAGGTGATCTTCCATGCTGGACATGCTGTGTCTAGTTTCCAGTGGAAGATCTGTTGTACTCATGATGATCTAAGTGCAATGACATAGGTGAGCTGTGAAGGTAGAACTGACCTTTTTTAAATATATGACGGCAAGCAAAACTATTTTGGAAGCAACATACAAGCTATCAGGTGTACAAGCCACTCGTAAAATCAGAAAAGGTAGTAGCAAACTTCAAAACCAAATACGTGTTGAGAACAATCTTTATGACTTCAACTAGGTAGGCAGTGAGATTGAAAGAGTAGTATCTTATACCTGTAGAGTACAAAGTTGTTGGGAAAGGAGATAAAGTGGTTATCTATATGGGAAAGACAGAGTTATGATTTTAAATGCCCAGTAGAGTTATGATTTATCACTCAGAAATGAAAGATCAGAAAATGGAGTGATTGTTTTGTGTTCCCTCACTGGCATGTGGATGTTTCTGTCTGTATAACTTTATTCTGGTTTGAAATGGTTGCTCAGATTAATCTGTGTAGATACTGGAAGGGCACCTGGGACACTGGATGAAATGTTATGTTCCCAGAAACGCAGAGGTAAGATGTTGATGGTTCTGTTGTAGGGAGACTTTACTGTGTCAGTAGCAGAGATATGAAAAGTTTTACACTTGCTCAGGCTTGTTCTAGATTCATTTAATGTGTGTTAAGTTCTCCTTTCAGGGTAGATTCCATGTCCTTATGTGGTAGGGATAGGGAGGCATCTGAAGACTAGAATAGTTGGTTCTCGGAGGACTTATTTCAAGAAAGCATATGTTGCAATTAGTTGGTGATTTTTCTGTATAGCCACTAGCTGTGAATGACATGGAGCAAACACGGGGTGGGACCAGAGACTTTTACTGGAGTTCTCACACAGTGTTTGGGTGCTTCTTTCAAAATCTGACTTAATTCCTTAAAGGAGTGCCCTGCTGTATAAACATCCTCTTGGTTGCAGAGGGGGTATATTCTTCTCAGAGCAAAATGAAGTCTGAGGGCTTAGTTATGTAAAAGCTTTTGGGGTGATGTTTCAGATGGTTACTGTTTTTTACAGGAATAGATATGCTTACCTTTGGGGGTTTTATTTGAGTGTATATTGTTGCTTCTAAGCAAACATTTTGGTAGCTGATCATGCTACATGAGAAATGAGAAATTGATGGTGATAAGGGAGTATTCTAAATTTGTTCAATCAGAAGATGAGTTTCCAAGTTTGTGGGAGAAATCTGTGTTAGAAGCCCGGTTTCTTGTGAAGATAATCAGAATATCATCTGAGTGTCTTAGATTTACTACCATAAAGATGCAAGGCTTGTTCTCCAAAGCAGGCGATCAAAAGGTTGCTATATTTTGAGTCTGTCTTGGTGCTCATTGCTGTGTCTTACCATATCCAGTTCCGTTTTCTTCATAGCATGTGCCAGAGAAAACAGGGATTGCAATGGTTCTCTCTAGGGGATAGGATGCAGTAATTCTGTGATCAATGAATTTGCTTTCTTTTTAAGACCATGTCTATGTACCAGTTTGCATTCAGATTGCAACTGACAGTGATGGTGAATGACAGTTAGAAATTAGCAAATATTATGAGCTGTTCCTAGTTTCTCTTACTCTTCTAATGTTGTGCCGATGGCAGAGCTTTCTGACAAAAGAGTACTTAACGGGATCATAGAGTTGGCATAATAGCTCAAAAACGTATATCAGCTTGTTTGTATGCAGCTGAAAAAGCTTACATAGTATGTAGCTCAAAAATATCTCAAAAACATGTTTGAAAATCTCCAAATTACTTTTTTTCCCCCACCTGTCTTAAAATATATATTATATATCCATTAAAGATAGTCATACAATGAAGGATAGTTACTGGAACAAGCAGACAATCAGAACATAACATTCAGTTCCATTCATCTTCAGTTACGAGCTGCAAGAGAAATAAATGCAAATAGGCAAGAGAATGTATGTAGGCAGAGATAAAGCCAAGTATAATCACACTTAACACTAAAAAAGCTCTGTTTGACTTATTCACAAAATGCCACCTGTGAAAAACAGTCTCTGCTTGGGTTTCTGGCTCCTCTGACATTTGATTAAAGCTGGAATTAAGCAGCCCTCATTAGAACTTCAGGAGAATGAATTATACTTAATAAACGTATAGCATGTGTACCTGATATGAATGCCAGCACTGTACACCCTATTATTAACATCTAATTATCTTGATGAATAGCAACTTAAACTATAATTTCTTAGAGCTATAAATTTTTAGTTTTAATGTGCTGCCACTTGCATGTTTACTGTGGCTGAAAACCAAGGTAGTAATGTGACAACAGCAGCTTAGTACCAAATCTCTGACATACCACAAAGGCAGCAGTGACTGTGGGATTCAGTAAGAACAGGAGAAATAGTGGAAGGAAAGAGGAAACAAGAAAGCATCAAGGCAACTTGTTTTAGAGACTTTCTGTGGATTAAGAGCTCAGATTAAAGCTGTTTGTGGTGTGGCAAGCACTCAGGATGGATAAATTCTGGCAAAACTATTGTACAGCTGGAAATGCTTGGCACTGAGATGTTTCTTGTGTGTTTGCCAGGGAACATTGATTTTAGGTTTTGTCTTTATAATACATTTTTATGTGGTGTTTCAAATTAAAATCAGGAGGAAAATAAAATTATATCGGCTTTGATTGACTCCTGTCATTTTCCTCAGTGCTCATCTCTATCTTGAACGATAGAACAAACCCTCACAAAATGCCAAGTGCCAATATCGAGGCATTCACAACCCTTTCAGCTTTCTGTAGGATCATCACGTTTTTATCAGTAGCATCCCATACCTATTTAGCAAACATTTTTGTGTCTGTTGACAAGAGGACAGGGCCTTTCAACTGAAGCTGTCAACGTGGACTTTCCTCTGCAGCTATGGGGGGAAAAAAATCCAGGGTGCTTGAGTATGGGCTTTAGTCTTGTGTCAGTGAGTACGTGGCATTGTCTAAGGTAAAAGGTGGCCCCAGAGAAGGAGAGTTAGAGAGGTTGGCTGATTTTTTTGTTTGTTTGTTTTTCATATTCCTTCCCTTTGCAAATGTGGGTGGTGAATCTCTCTTGAAACTTAACCAGTTGAGAAGCAAATGGCACATTGCAGGAAAAAGTAGCTGGCTGCTCCCAGGATGAGGGGACTTACTGCTTGTATTTTTTCAGAATGCTTTATCAGTAGCTTGAGCAAATGGGACTCTTTGGCTGACAGATCTGTTGGAAATTAAATCTGGACTATAGAGAGCATGATTTTGTGAATTTCATTTGTCCTGAGCTGTTGATTTTTGGGTTTTGGTGTGGTTTTTTTTGTTTTGGTTTGGGTTTTTTGTTTGTGTTTTTTTTTTTTATTTTATTTTATTTTTTATTTTAAATTGAACAAAAAATATCTCCTGGTCTTGTGAATAAATGTGTGCTGACTGAAACTATGTGTTTCAGCTAAACTACTCAATAACAAATGTTGCCCTGTCCTATGTGTGGTGCTTATTGGAAGGTTATAGGATGTGTATTGACTGGGATGTAATTTGACTGCATATCACATTCTGCTATATAGTCATAAACAGGACTTCACTGGTAGAAAATCTGAGGGCAGGTGAGAGGGAAAGGTGCTGTCCCTTGATGCTCTGTAGATCAATGCTACCACTTGCTTTAATAGAGGGATCACAATTAAGCCTAGTAACGCATTGATTCATGGGTAAAAATAAACATCTGCAGAAAGATAGTGTAATAAAATTAGTTTAATTTTTTTAAGACTCACTATAGAAAGGGAGTATTTCCCAAGGAGTTCAAACAATTTTATTGTTCTAGGATTTTTTTTTGTAACAAATGTAGATTATTTTAATATAGGTTACTAAAATTAAGCACTCAAATACTCTTATTTCCTTCACTAGCGTTCTATATAGCATTCTGAACAATGCAAAGAAAATGAGACCATTTTGAGTTGCAAATGAATCCCTTTTGATAATTGTTCAGCTGTAGAGGTAGAATGTCCCACAGGATACTTTAGAATTGAGATCACGTGAGCTAATAATGTTGTTCTCACTAAATTGGGAAGAACAGCCCTGCTGTCTTAACACTAACTCCTTGCTTTCTGTCTAAAAATGTAATAAAGTCTACTTCATGCTGCCCTTCCAGGCTTTTGTTTAATCTTAATGGGTTTCTCCTTTAGAGATTTATGCCTAAAAGGTACTATAATGTATCTTGCCTTTGTACTCTAAAGGAAACAGTTACAGTACTTGCATTCAGAAATATATTGAGAAAGATAAGTTTTACTATCTTTTGGAGCAATAAATGTGAAGCAAAGGACAACGCTATAATCGGGGCCTCAGATTAGATCAGTAACTGTCATTCAAAGGACTCTGGATTCTGTTGGCTTTTATGAAATCCTATTGGGTTTCAACAGTTGCCTGAGTTGACTTTTGACATAAGCACTGCCAGTAACTCACTGCCAGTTTTTGTCATGAATCTAAGTATTGGGTATATTTGCTGAGACTAACTGCATCAGAGTCTCAGGTCTCATTTAAAATATAAGGTTCTAGATCTGATGGGTACAGACACAGCTTAGACACACCAAACCTGAAGCTATGAGTAAACAAATCAAGCAGCTAAACAGGAAATAAATAATTGCTTTTTCTTTTTTAATTTTCCTTGAGGGCAATTTTTGGAGACCCCTTGCTGCTATTATGAAGGTTTTTAGTAACTCCAGGGTAATTCTCAGTTTTAACTACTCATTTCTTTCTGATTACAGATCACATAAAATTGGAGTGCTTTAACATCTTGGATCAATCACCATTGGCAACACTCTTAAAAAAATGTTAGAATAAAGCATCAGATGGAGCTGTGTGGGATTAAATGACACAGTTGCTGAAACAATTGTGATTCTACAATTCCAAATAATTTGGCAGAATGGTTGTGGTTTTATTTTTCATTACTCTCCTGTCCTCGGAAGAAGCAGCCCCTCCTTTACCCCATTTCATTATCTGCTGTAGCAGTTGGTGAGGACAGTGTCAGTCTTGGTGTTTGATACTCTAGCAGATCTTGCAGGTATTTTGGACTTTCTCTACTGGAGAGAGATCCCACCAAGCCTAATGTAGCTTTAAAGTGTGTGCTTGTCCTGGCATTTCAAAACTCAGTGGAAGTTCTTGACATTGTTATTCTTTTGAAGGTTGCTGTCCTTACCCAACTGTCCATAATGACATGGTGATTTGCAGCAGGGATGAGAGGCATTGCTCTAGAATACCAGGATTTTTATTTATTTACTTATTTACTGCTGCTGCTGGAGGTTGAAATGCTCCTCTTTACCCTCAAGACTGAAGTGTGGTACATGTGTCCTTCCTTGTAATTTTTTAGTAACTTTCCCCAAGTTTTTGCACTGCTTGTGCAAAAGAAGAAATGCAAAGCTCATTATTATAACCAAGAGTTTGTTCTTCACAGATGCTTGCTTTCTCTTTCTAATGTGAACTTGAGTTTTCTCTCCTAACCGGCACAATGATTTTGGGTGCCCTCAGAGGTGGAACTATGCGTATTCTTTCAGGTGTGCAACTAGCAAAAGCCACTTCTAATTTAGTACCCAATCTAGTGGAGAAAGCAGGCCTCCCCCAGCTGATTTTGAATGAAGAACAAAGATGTAGGAAAGCAGAGATAAAAAGGAGATACTCTTGCAGGGCAACCAAGGAACAAAGAAATTATGGTGACTTGTCTATTAAAAGATACAAAGTGAGGAAGAGAGAATTGCAGAAAGGTGGTCTTGGGTTTCAAAGCTCTTGCCTAGTTAGGACCTTCCTGGAGAACTACCTTCTTCTTGCGGCTTGATAACATTTTCTGAAATCTGTATTTGAAAATAGCCCAGGAGGCTGGAAGATATCGAGGATGATCTTCACTAGTCAGAAATTATTCCTCATTTCCCCCCCAGGAGTGAGGTCTTAAAGTTACATGGTAGTTTTAGATTTTTATTTTGAGGCCTTATACTTTATCTGAATCTGAGATGATCTTTGTCATAAATTAAAAAGACAAATAAACTCTCTACAAAAGCATAGCAAAGGGTATAATTATATTCTCATCATTGTACAAGGGAGACATTTATGAATACTTTGTGGTTTAAGTGAGTTGCTATACTTCCCCCTTTTAAGAGTAGTTACTTTATAGTACAGCTTTAAGTGATTTGTTTTTTTTTTTTTTTTTAACAGCAAACTTTTGTTTCTCTAATTGTTTGTGCCTGTGAACAGTTGCAACTAATGTCATGGTCTTAGGCTGAAAGGTCTATGACCTTCTGTCCTATCAAATCAACAAAATATTTATGGTCATCAGCATGGTTCTCCAATTAGCTTTTAATTAAACCTGGCATTGCTTTTCACTTTCCAGTGTCGGAGGCAGCACTGAGGTCTGTTTCTATTCTTGAAAATCCGTCTGTTGTCCTCTGAGACTGCTCATCCTATCTCAGACGCTTCTCTAGCAACCAATGTTTTCAGTGTGCCATTAAGCTACCACTTTACCCTGTCTAGATGTTCTGGATCCACTGACTTCCTTTGCTCAATATTTATTACAGTTAACAGAATGAAATAGAAGCTGAAAGCCCTTGGCTGAAGTTTGTCCACTGTATTTTCTTCTATTTTTTTGCACCTCCACCTAACTGTATTTGAAATACAGCTGACCTTTTCTTATAACATTAAGTTATAGGAACATATGTTTTCACTGATAGAAGTGCATTATGTCTAAATATCTTCTCTGATACCTGAACAATAACATGGTCCTAAACTGCCAGCAATGGGTCCTGAATTTATAGAAAAATAATTGTCCTGATTTCACACTGTACTACTTGGATTGAGTACAGGATTTTCAGTTGCAATGTATTAAAACACACAGAAACAAAGCTGTGCGTGTCAGGCTTTCTAGCTGTCATGGTGTAGGCAGCAGTGAATTACTCAGTGGTTAAAAGATTGCTGGTAAGGAACAGTAATGGAAGTGAAACATGCTTTTCATAATAAGTATTTCATAACAAAAAAAGCAAAGAAACCATGTATTTATTTCATAAGCATCTTGACTTGAGTTCAAGAGAAACAACACGAGCAAAGTGTTGCGGCAACTTCTCTGTCACTGGCTGTTTTGATTCTCAAAATGGCATAGCTATTTAGAGAAGAAATGTTGAGGAAAAGCAACTGCACACCCTAAGGCAAAGGGGCTGAGCTAAGTTGTTTGGTTTTAGGTTTTATTTCTACTTGGGATAAATGCAGACATGTAAATGGCATCAGGGTATAGTGTAGGGCAGGACAACTTAATATTGAGTTCAAACACAGTGCAAAACTGGTTGAAGCTGGTGACCAAAATAGTTTCGTACAACAATATGTCACCGTAAAGCTTTTGATTTGTCTGTTCCAATGAGAAAGACGACACATAGGGGTTTTTTGTGTAAATGGGAATTTCACAGGGACTCCTTTGTAATTTGGGTCTGGATTCAACCTCTACTACTTAAATACCATAAAACATGGTAGTGGCTTTTGCAAAGAATATTCTCAAGAGCTTAGTTGTCTCAGTGCTTACTGGAAGAAGAGTTTACATGCTTAAAAGCTTGTCAGCATTTCTGGCATGGGTTTTCCTCTCCCAGTATATTGTCTTAGTTTAACAAAAGATATTGTCTCTCTGTATATTTTGACTCTTTCAACTCACAGGCTGCCACAGGTCTGACAATGCTACTACTCACTCTGAAGAGAGAATTGTACTTCGCCACTGGGTGGATCAAGCCATTGACGAAACTACAAGTTTTCTGTTCAAACTACTGTATTTTTTAATGGACATTTCCTGTGACTAAAAAAAACCTTAGTATAAACTTATCCAGTTGTGTGCATGTTTTTGTAAAAGTATTTCAAGGGTGTTGTGTGTTAGTGCTGTTTAGTAAATCCCAGGTGCTGTAAATACCAACTTTCTTGCAGGTACAGCTATGATTAGAAGAAAATGCTGTGACATTTTATGCAGCTCTTCAAAATAGAAGAGAGAGAAATAAACTGAAGAGCCATGATTGAAGAGAGAGTGAGTGACTGAGCAGTAAGTGCATTGGATATGTTCCTGTGGCTGTTAGAAGGGGTATAGTGGTTTGGGATTTGTTTGTTTGGTGGTGGTGTTTTGTGGTTTTGGTGGTTTTTCTTTTTTTGTTTGTGTGTTTGTTTTTTGGGTTTTTTGTTTGTTTTCTTTTTTTTTTTAAATCCCTTGGTCTTGAAGTCAGTACCCACAGCAGATGCCAAATTACCTAATTTGAAACTGATGTGTGCTACTCAAGGAAGACAGCTCCCAGCAGTCACAGGTGTAGCTCATCTGTTAGTTCCCAAATTCCATGAGCTGTAATAGTTGGGGTGGAGAAAGCAGCTCTCCAGCCTGTGTTCAAACTGTAGTCTTTCTGCTGGGACTGACAATTGAGAAATGTTAGATGCTCTAAAAAGTGAGCTGAGGCCACCAGTTCTTCACATATGTCACTGAGCTGCTGCCAGAAGTTAATGACTTTTAGTCACTACTGATCTGAGCTTGTTTTATAATGAGCAAGTAGTGACAAGCTACCTATCTCATTAATCCCAGAGCTATGAAAAACCTTTTTTAGTTCTCTTAGAATTATTCCATGCCTTCAGTAGAAGTATTTTACTGCTTCCAGAAGGCTGAAGGATGTTTGATAAGCAGACTCCTGTTCGGTGTGGGTTGTTTTTTTAATGTTATACTATGCAACATAGCTACAAGTGCAGAAATATTATCTTTGGTCAGTGATTTGGGTGAATAATTACATGTCTCTTCAGTTCTTAGTTTTAGAAAGGAAGCTAAAATGATTTTCAATTAAAATTAAAAACAGCAGGGTGATACACAGTAGTAGTTCCCAACATTCAAGTGTGATCCTGGAAAGTAAATCCTTGAGGAAGTCCAGCTTTTTCCTACCTGATCACTCGAATGCAAGGGCAGCATGACCTGAACTTGTCTTATCTTGTCCAATACAAAATGGCAAATGCACCTGTTTAGTAGTCTTACCTTCTGGTAATGAATAGTGGGACTCATCACATAGAATAGATAGCAGAAGGGTGTTGTTGCAGGTCACAGGTATGCTTCAGAAGGCATCAGACTTGCAAACCTACAAGTCATAGACAGAAAAGTGTATAACAATACAGAAACTCAGCCATAGTGAAGCCAAAACCCAAACTGCTTCTTGCAAGGACTGGACCTAGTTTCAGCTAATTTCCAGCTGTTTCTAGAACCACTCCTACTCCTTTCCCACCTTATTTTTGCTTTCACTTTGGATGTAATACAGGTGCTTTCCTTCCCATGTCAGAAACACTGATCCAAGCTACTTGTTTGCTCTCGGAAGCAGTCCCAGAACTCCATTTCCACCTTGAGGCTGTGGGGTGGCAGTGGGAGATGGACAAGGGCACTACACCCTTTCACATCAGTTGATCCATGCTGATGGGCTAGGGCTCTCATATGTGTGTTCCTTCTCTTTTATAGAGTCTAGCATGAGTTTGGCCTCAAATACAAAATGAATTATTAGCAGGAACACTTCAGGGCAACAGTTTTAGTCTCTATATAAATCCACGGTGTCATTTAATCAACACGTGCTTGCAAGCTTTGCTTTGCGAAGGAGGCAGAGAAACGGTACGAACTGTGCAACTGTGTATCACCAGTAACTGAAACCCATAGCCTATACCAATTATAGGACTTTCCCTCCTTGCCCTTCCTGGGTTCTGCCGATTTTTTTTTTTTTTTTTTTTAATTGCTTTCTCATCCAACTAATTGATACTGCTTTTAAACATGGTGTTAGTAGCTGAGCTTCAGTGCTCCGAGCCCGACTTCTTTAGCTTGTGTTTGACTTCTGTAACGAGTGGGTCAAAACACAGTTCACTAGAGACAAGTTAGTTTCCTACATCTGTTATTAATAACTGACGATACTGAACATTTTGGACAATCTCTCCTTCTTCCACATGCTCTCATGTGCTTGCTTTCTTGCTCACACTTGCCCTCACTGTTGCTCTTCCTATCACTCTTGCACGTACTCATGCGTGCTTTTGCGCTCGCTCATGTTCTTTCTCACTTGCTCTTGGTTGCTCTTTCTTACTGCTCCCTCCCTCTCATCCTTTCTCACTCACCCTCACTCTTTCTCATGCCCTCTGGTACGCTGCCTTGTGTGTACACTCTCTTTCTCTCCGTTTCTCTATTACACTGTCAAAAACAGATTCCTGAATTCCAGCTGCCTAGAAAATCTTTTAAAATACCTTTTCAGTTCATAAGCTTTTAGAGATACGTAATCATACTTACTCTGTAGGCCTATCTCTCATAGGCTCAATTACCATGTACATATTGTTATTGCAAAATGTATTTTGGAAAAGTGAGAAACATTTAACTGGATTGTAGTCTGACTCACATTTTAGAATATAAATGCCTCTATTTTATTCTGTAATTACTGTCCTGGAAAGCTTTGTATTCCTTGTTATTTCTGTGAACTAAAGCTCAATGTGGACTGTGCATGTGATTTTTGGCTTTAAGTAGCATTGCTCGATTTTTCATTGGTTTCAGCTGTCTGACACACATAAAATTACAGATCTACTTTTTGAAAGTTTTGTAGGTTTTTTTTAAGTTCTGAAATTTATTTTCCTCATTTCTTGCAAGAAAAACAAATGTGGATTTTGTTGGTTATTCATATTTTTCCCCACCTGCCCCTCCCCCGTAATCAAAATGAAAGGAGATCAAAGGCTTGAAGACTTCTCCTTCACTTTGTCAGAAAACTCTCCCCTTCAAAATCAAGCCATTCTTATTTTTTAAAACAGTCAAACAACTAGAATTCATTCATATAGGTGTGTTTTGTTCAATTTACTTCATAAAGTAGGGAGCGTCTAACTTAATTTGTTCAGTAGAATGTTTTGGATGTGAAACTGTTTTGTATTCTCAGAGACATGATAGAAGTGACTTCTTACACATCTTTGTTTTTGAGGGAATATTCAGGACACACAGACTCGGATCCCACCCAGTAAAACATATGACCTTGAAGTGTCACACGAAGATAAACCACTTATGTTAATATATATCCGTGATTATTTTTTCTGCCTGTGATTGTTCATTTAGTATGTACAGATTTCTAATGCAAGGGGCATATAAAGAAATGGGAAGGTTAAATAAGGACTTGCAGCATATAAAGAGAAAACTTACTCAGCTGAGGTTAACAGTGTACTCAACCCCATGTCATTAAATTAACCTTAAAGACTCATTTATTAATGTCACTATTATAAGTTTATACTTGAAGGTCACAAATTCTAATCCTTGTTTAAAATCTGGCCATACTCTATGTATGTGTTTAATTCTAAAGTCTTAGGAATAAAGATTTTGGCTGATTTTCATAGGTTATGGCTGGATCATTAATAGTAGTAAAGGCTGTATCTTTTGCAATAAATATTGGAAAATAATTTTTGGTGATGGGCAAGCTAATAGAAACTTGCAAACAAGCTAAACTTATTGTGTCTTCCCCCAGCCACAAAATGTAGGCTAAATAGATTTCATAATTTGCAGGTGAGTGCATAGCACTTGCTTTAAGACTATCACAAACCGAAAATGCCCCACTGTTCTGTTTTGGTTGTTCAGTCCCTGAGCCACATGGGTTTTGCTGCTGGAGAGCAGCACAGGATACGTGCTTCAGCAGGACGCACTGGCTCACAGCGAGAAATAGGTAGGATGAGGTGTTCTGAGCGTGACTGACTTCAGATAGGTGGGTGCTGTTTCCAAATCCATACATGCAATTGCATACAAGGTCAAAAGACTTTCTTTCCTTTCATGCAAACATTGTCTTCAAAATATGTCTATTGAGATTCCAGTTAGCCAAAACACCTTTGATAAAACCATTTTGACTGCCTTACTGATTAAATGTGTGGCTATTAACATAAAAGGGATTCAATAATTACATGCTATAGCACTTTATGTGCAATTACTTTCCAGTGACACTAGTCTTTTAGCTCAGGAATGCGTGACAGATATCAGCAGAGTTGCTCTTATGGACTTTTTTACTAATTTGAAAAAATCATGTCATTACCTTCCTGGTACCTGTGCACAGGTTTAGAAGAAGCAAAAGAAAATGTAATATGTATTTTGGGAAGGAGAATGGGTAGTATCATAATCAGCCTTTGTGTTAATTTATTTTATAGGTTATTTTTCTGAATTCTAACAGTCTGATGTTAACTGTATGTTGTCTGGTAACCAATTTTGTAACACTGAAATGATTCACCTAGTGGAGTCACC